>NC_048595.1:361288306-361596163 GCF_003668045.3 Cricetulus griseus | reverse complement strand
ACCTGAGACTGAACAACTCATGTTCCAGAAAGAAAACCACAGGGTCCAGGACCTTCAGAGCACAACTCTCAAGGACTGTTTGTTCATACTGCTCAATGAGCCATCGGCACAGGAAAGCTAAGGCCTGGGTGTCTGAAGTGAAATGATTTCTAGGGACTGAAAGAGGGCGACCTGATGGAAACCAGTGTAAGGCAGTGCGCTTCTGTTTTGAAGCCAAAAAAGTGGGGCCCTAAGAGCTATGTTTTTCTTCCTTCCTTCCTTCCTTCCTTTCTTCTTTTCTTTCTTCTTCCTTCCTTCCTTTTTCTTTCTTTCTTTCTTTTTTGGTATGGGATCTGTGTCTCTGGAACTCAATATGTGGACTAGGCTAGCCTTGAACTAACTAACTTTCATTCTCCTGCCTCCAACTCCCGTGTACATCTCATCATGCCTGGCAAGTTCATTTAAAGTTCGTTTTTTAATAACTGGTCTTGGTTCTGTGTCTAGATGGTTGGGAGGTGTGCTTTGTGGAGGGCTCAGGTGCTGCAGCTGGAGCCGGCTTCCATGTGGTGGTGGTGAGGTGGTGGCACATGTAAGAGGGGGACATCGAGGTGACAGGTATCTGAAGCAGCGGTCACATCACAGTCCAAGCAGAGGGGATGGGTGTACACATGCTTCCCTCATACAGTCTGTGCCCCAAACCCAGAGGTGGTGCCACCCACTCTTGGGCTGGATTTTCTCACATCAGTTAATGTAATCAAGACATTTCCCACACCAGCTGGAATTAGATGGTCCCTCATAGAGACCCTTTCCAGGTGATGTTTGGTTGTCAATCTGAGAGTGCTAACTAACCATCACAAGTGGCTGCACAGGGTCAATCTCCAGAATGCCGGGGCTACATCAAAGTACAGGCTGGCCACAAACTCATGATACTTTTGTGTCAGCTACCCTGGTGCTGGGATTGCAGGTGTGCTGAGAGTGTTACCATAAAATTAAGCTACAATGTAGGCTTTTCTTGTGCCTCCCCGTGCTGTGACACAGCCAGGGGACCTTTGGTCCAGAGCCAGAAACCAAGGGACAGGAGATGGCAAACCAGGAGTTAGCCACTGAGCAGAAGCTGAATTTCAGTCAGCAGTTACTAGAAAGCTATGGATGAGGGCACACTATCAGCTGACTGGAAAGGCTGTGTGCCTGGCTATCTCTCCCTTCAGGGTTCCCCTTCTGGCTACCGGTTTCCTATGGTTACTGCAACAAATTAACACTTCAACATTTTGGTTGGAAATAAGAGGAATTTATTTTCACACTATTTGAGGCCTATGTTCACAATCAAGCTGTTGGTGACTGTGTTCCCTGTGAAGGAGGTGAGGACAGGTGTTTGCGTGTGGTGTGAGTGTGTGCTCTTGAGTGTGTGTGTGCACGCACCTGTGTACATGCATGCATTTGTGTGTGTGCTTGTGTGGACATCAAAGGATAATATGAATCAGTTCTCTTTTTTCCACCATCTGGGTCCTGAGGATGGAACTCAGATCATCAGGTTTGGTAGCAAGAGTTATTACCCACTCTGTCATCTCTTGATTATCCCTTTTCTAAAGACCACAATCATGGGATCCACAGGTCAGGATATATACACACCTCTGAGGGGACACTCTTCAGTATACTATGCTCCTCCTTGACTGCACTTCAACTTTTAAAATAGCTAACTTCCTCTTTTCCTCCAGCTCAGAAGCACCAGGCCCCTCATAAGTCCTGCCTATTGGAGATCCCTTTGACAGCACCCCAATAGATATGGCATCTGGGTGTACCAGACCACTCCATCTTCTCTTTCCCCTTCTAAAACAGGCCCTCTCTGAAGGACTCTGTTTCAGGGAATGTGCTAAAAATATAGCCAGGGTTGACGCCAGTCAGGTACAATAAGGCAGCAAAAGAAATGATTGCATGAAGAGAGAAGTCTCTAGACACAGGAGGCACATCACCCACACAGGGCCACAACAAGCATTTGGAGGAAGAGGGGAGAAGAGAACTGGGATCTGGACCAGTAGGTCTTTCCTCCATGATGGGTTCCTGAGAGAGAGATGGCCGGGGGATGAGAAGATGGACAAGACTGCAAAGTTTTGGGTCAGGAGGTCTTGCATAAGTTGATGGCTCATGCAAGCAAGTTTATTGAGAAATTCGGGACCTTAGGTACAGTTTTCCTGAAAGAAATGGGACAGAGTCAGCAAAAGCTCTTATACAAAGGACAAAGTCAGCAATAAGCTAATCAAACAGTGCCACACAAAGACAACAAAGGATACCTCAAGGGCATAGAGACCAAACAGCAGCCTTGGCACTGAGAAGCATAGCACCTTAGGGTGGGAAGAGCTGGGTGCTCAGGATCCAAAGCCACAGCTTTCCCTGGGCCCTGGCCAAGCATATTCCTGGTCTCAGACAAGGAGCCAAGTTCGTTCCTTCTCCATGCATCAGGGCCTCAGGAAAAGCAGCAGACTGCCCTAGTCCTCAACACGCTGAGCCAGGTCTAGCCTTGAAGAAGGAAGAGGGGCAAGATGGGGGGGCACACCAAGGAAGCTTAGGGATAGGGTGAATGAAAGGTCTTCAGTGGGCTCTGGTATTCAAGTGTGGTCCCTGAAGCTGGGGGTAGAAGGCAGAGAACATGGCTTAGTTGTCTCCAAATGCCTGTTGAGCAAAGTACAGATAATTGATGGCATGTGCCACAGCCGGTGATCATAACACTTGGAGGCAGAGACTGGAGGACTGTGAATTCCAGGCCTGCTGGGAGTCCTGGGTCGGGAGGAGGAGGTAACAGAAAATGAGGCAGTAGAGACTGTGCAGGGAGGAGATAGTCCTCCCATGTTATGGCTTCCTAAGAGCCTGGAGCTCCTCCTTGCTAGGCTCTGATCAGGCCTGTGAGACCTTGTAACCTGGTGCATTAGAGAGCTGCTATTCTGGGCATGAGAAATCAGCAGAGGTGACCTCATTCAGTGGCTGTAAGGGGCTGGAGGACCAAATGGGCATCTCCTGATCCAGGGGCATAGGTTACACAGAGGTCACAGGGCCTGCTTGTGAATACAGTCTGCTTGGCAGAATTTGGAATGATACTTGACTCAATCTGTGTTGTCTGGAGTTGATGGTGTGAGGAAACAGAAACCTACTTCCTCTCCTTGTTTAGGCTGCCCACAGATCCCAGAACTGCTGGCCTGCCAGGCTGGCTTAGGCCCACTTGTAGCACAGTATGTCTGGGACTGTGCGGGAGGCAGATTTGGACAGGAGCTTTGTAGACCCAAGTGCAAACCAGCTAATAGCCTCCAAGATGAAATTCTGGACAAGGAGGTACTTGCATCTATTTAAAGAAAAACAAACAAACAAAAAACCCCCAGCAAACTACGGCAGGGCATGGTGGTGCATGCATTTAATCCCAGCAGATCTCTGTAAAATTGAGGGTAGCCTGGTCTACATAGTAAGACCCTGTCTCAAAAATAAAGAAATGAAAATAAAAGGAGTGGCTCTTAGTATTCAGGCATCTGTACTGGTCTGTCCTTGAGGTTCTGACAGGATACACCCTCAGCTGCAGCCACTAAGAGCACCACCTGTGCACATTCACTATGTTCCCCTTTAAAACGGCCCTGCCCACCTCCCATCTTTCTCTCTATTTCTTCCTCTCTCTCTTCTCTCTCCCCCTCTCTCCTCTCTCCTGATGCTTCTGTCCCTGGAGGCTGATCTCCCCACTCCCCTTTCCCCCTTTTATGATCCCTTTCCCTAATAAAAAAACCCCACTGCTTGAACCCTATTTCATGGTGTCTTTCTCTTTCTAGCTGCTTTTCTTAATTGCAACAATGGTATTGAGTAATAAGACACACCCATGCTAGGATTTGATATGGTTAAGTCAGCACCTGGTAGTTCTGTCTCCTAATAGCATTGGCCTGTGAATATGGATCTTAGTAATGGTGTGCTTCGAGCTGGAAATTACATTCTGTGACCATTTGCTTGGGCAGCCTTAGAAGAGTACCACAGCCTGGGTGGTGTAGACTGTTCCTCCTTTCCAGAGGCCAGAAAGTCCCTAAAGATGGGCAGGACTAGTTTTCATAGTGCTGTGGCTTTTCCAGGGGAGATTCAAACAAATGTCCACCCCCCAGATAAGCCAGGAGCTGACAATAGACTGAAGCTTGATTCCATGCAAATTTAGCTTGGAGTGCCAGTGAGTTTGCTGGGTTACTTCTGGAAGAGTGAGGGATGAGTCACCAAAGCTACATTGCTGGAGCTTGGTGCCTGACTTCCCGCTGCATGGCCAATTGGAGTCTCCTATCCCCAGCAATCACTATTACTTACATAACCTTGAGGAGGTGCCTCCCGAGTCTTGTAAGTTTCAGGAGCCCTGTACCTTGTAAGTCTCTCTGGGTGTCTTAGCCTCTCTCATGTTTTAATTCCACCACCTTGGCTTCTCCCTGTTTCTTCTGCACACTCTGCTCTGATTTTCTCTTAACAAGAGTCATACTGGATCAAGGATCTATCATCTATCCCGATGACTTCTTTTGAATACCATTTAATGCCCTTCTGTGAACATATGGTCATATTCTAAGGTATTGGGGGTTAGTTAGGACTTTTAACACATGAGTTTGGAAAGGAACACAAATGAGACAACATCACATTTTGTTTTTAACTCTCCCAAATTGTTTTGGCCTACTTTAGCAAGTTAGGTCATAAATTGCTAACAAAAGGAAGACATAACACTGTGTCTTAGTTATGGTTTCTATTGCTGGGAAGAGACAGCCAAAACCAGATGGCTTCCTCTTAGTGTACCTGGCTCCCAGTCCCACAATGCTCAGCTTCCCCTCAGTACGGAGAGCACTTTACCTCTGAATGCTGGCTTCATCTCGTCTGTGACAAGCCGAGGCATCCATATCCCAGCCATGCCTGCAATCACTTCTTGTTAAACAGCCATAGGAAGCTGGGCTTTCAGTCAGATTACTAACCACTCAGGGGAAGTGTGTGTGTGTGTGTGTGTGTGTGTGTGTGTGTGTGTGTGTGTGTGTGTACACTGTAAATATGCATTACTCTCATTGGTTAATAAAGAGCTGACTGGCCTGTAGCTGGGCAGGAAGAGATTGGGTGGGAGAACCAGACTAGGAGGATGCTGGGAAGAAGAACGTGGAGTCTCAGGAGTCTCTAGCTAGACCAAAAGGAAGCAGGATGTGTACAAAATGAGGTAACAAGCCATGAGCCATGTAGCAGCAAGTAAAGGAATAGAAATGGGTTCATTTAAAATGTAAGAGCTGGTTAGGAACAAGCTTAAGCTATCAACCAGGCATTTATAGTTAGTAATAAGTCTCCATGTGGTTATTCGGGAACTGGCTGCAGGGGACAAAAAAGTCCACCTCATGGAGAGGAGGGTTCTCTGCATACACCATGGCTAGCAGAGTGTTGTTCCATGAGAGGCAAGAAGGAAGTCTGGTTCAACATGGCTCAGTAGTGGATGTTTATTCAATCTTGGAGACTCTGATACCTGGTAGTTTATTTTAGGCATATTTAAGCACAGTACAATTTGGAAAAAAACTTTCCTGGTGATAATTAACTCAATTCCGTGTGTACAATAAAGCTTAGACATGACTACGTGGCAAACGCCTTTAATCCCAGCACTTGGGAGGCAGAGGCAGGGAATATCTGTGAGTTTGAGACCAGCCTGGTCTACAAGAGCTAGTTCCAGGACAGCCTCCAAAGCCACAGAGAAACCCTGTCTCGAACCCACCCACACACACACACAAAAGAAACTCTTAGTAAAGTACTCATGACATCTTCCATAAAGATGGGTTCTATGGATTGACAAGCTCATGATGAGGGTCTGGGGGAAGAACTGGTGTGGTCTCAGTCACACAGACAGAGCAAAGGTCACCAGCCTATTAACTCTGTCAGCTGACTCTATAGTTTGCCTCTCTGTCTGTCTCTCTCTGTATCTCTTGATATCTATCTGTTATCTATGTATCTATCTATCATCTACCTACATCTATCTATCTATCTATCTATCTATCTATCTATCTATCTATCTATCTATCTATCTATCCATCCATCTATGTATCTATCTGACCTCTAAAGAAACACTGGGTGTCATTTTTTCCTCTCCTATAGGTGTTTATGACATGTAAAAAAAATAGGCCAAAGAAGGTGTTAGACCCCCAGAAAACTCAGGTATCTGGGGTCCCAGGCCACGACCTCGGTCACCCCAATCACCAGGCGGATTCGAGAGCTTTCTGCAAACTGCATGAGGCTTTATTGTTTTTTAACAAGCTAACCCCATGTTAGCTCAGGTCTTTTGTCCACCCACCATGGTGGTTGGCTACAAAAGACAGCTCCTAGGGGCTCCTGAGAGATCTTGTAGGGCAGTGTAAGGGGAGTGTTTAGGGGTACACACAGGCTCACAATTGGTGTGCCCTCCAGGCTTGGAGGGCTTGCCCTGTGTTGATTGGTCAACTGGTTGTTATGGCCCATAGGCCCTCCCAGGATGGTTACTATGCTCTGTGCGTCATTGCTGTGCGCTTGTCTGTAAAGTACACCCAGGGTCGTAAAGCATAGCGCCACCAGCTAACTTCTGATTGGTTCCTTGTCACGAGGCAGGCACCTAACCTCTAGTGACTAAGACAAGGTCATAGTGAGCACATGTTACTGTCATGGCTGCCAAAATGGGGGGCTGGTCCCTTCAAAGGGATGACTAGACATATGTAATCACCTGGTGTGAGGAGCACTGAGGAGGGGGGCAGGCCCATGCATTTGCTCCGTACAATCACTCATCTAATTCCCGACCAGCTGTTATTTCCTGTCACTTGTGATTTCTTGTAAAGTGAGAAAAATCTGACTTACAAATGGTTTTCAAACGTACTCAGATTTTTATCTCAATTTAGCAATTAATGGAGATGAATATATAAATTAATCATTCCGAGCATAATGACTCTGCTTCTTCAGTAAGTTGCAGTCAATCATCCTTTTCTAGAGTCTAATCATTTCCACAGGCTCTTGAGACACTTGCAGGTCTAAATCCCTGCCCTAGTGTCTGGAAACTGAGCTGGGCTCAGAGCTCTTCAAGAACCCCAACTTTCTCATCAGCTCTGCTCAGCTGGCTCTCCTCCATGGGGAAGGGACTCCTCACAGATTTCCTAGGGGCAAGCCTCTAACATTTCTCCAGGGAAGAAGGGGCACAGCCTGGTTCCTGCCCCAGATTCGGGCCCACCCACTGACCCCCACACATCTGTCCCTCTCTAGTCTCTTCGCTAGCCAGTATCTCTGGTATCTGCCCTCTGCTGCCTTTCCTTGGAATCAGAACACCCCACTAGGAAATTACATCAAGCAATGTGACATATTGATGCCAGTCTTCCTAGGGATCTCTAGAGGGTGGCTGTACCCGGCCCATGAGGAGGGAGCAGGGGGCCTGTTCTGTCCTGTTCTGAGATGGAGCCTGCTGACCTCAGATGGAGAAAGAGATTTTTCCAGACTCCTGTCCCATTCAGCTACGTGCCCCAACCCCATGTTTAGGGACATGGCCGGGGAGGGGGGCAAGAGTGTATACCCAGGGCCTGGCAGATGCTCTCAAGGGAAGTCTGGAGGCTGGGAAGACATTTGGGTCAGAGCAGTACTTGGGCTTGGGTGAAAATGCATGCCCCTAGCACCCATTGAGTTCTCACACTCAGAAAGAGGCTCCCGGAACCCATATTTTCTGGATAAAGACCCAGCTCTTTGTCCAAGGTCATTTAGTTAAAATGGGGATGGTATGACTATAAACCTGGGGAGCCTGCCTTCAAAATCAAAGGCAAAGAGAAATGTGGCTGCTGTGGACAGGACAGGATGTGGTAGGAGTTAATTTCTTGGTTCCCATTTGGAAGTGAATGCAGAACAGGCTGCCTGTGAGGGACACACAAATGGAATTTGAGAGGAAGGTTTCACAGAAGACAGAACACCAAGGGTTGGGGAGGTGTCTTGGTCCATTTTCATCGCTGTAACAATCCCGTAGCCCAATCCTGTAGCCCAGACTGCTGACAAAGCATGTAGATTTATCCCTCTCATGGATATGGGGTCCAAGGTGGGGCCTGCCTTACTGAGGGGGGGCTCTCGAGGGTCCCAAGGCTGCACAAGAACTTCACCTAGCAAAGGGCCTCAAAAGCCCCCACAGTCCACACCAGCTTCCACAGCAGCTGCTGAGCTGGGCCCTCAACTCCACTTTCTCCTTGTCTTGTGTTTATGATCTGTGCTATGTATGGGTTTGTGCTTTGCATAGAATCACACATCGGTCTAAAAAAAGTTCAAAACATCTAAAGAAAACATAGGCAGAGGCACAAAATTTGATCACTGGTTACGAAAAACTGTCTGCAGAAATGACATGCTTGTGCCTGTGTGGACAGATGCTGCTCGATGAGCGTCACAGGGCGTTTTGTAGCAGAAGTATTTACAGAGAGGTCTACTCATGGGCAGCTTTGTCTGGTATCCTAGAGAGCAGGTCTCTAGAAAGATGAAGCCACATCCTAAGACTTTCCACAAGACCTGGGCTATAGGCTCCTCCCTCCCAACCTCAAGGATCAATATTTTGAGCCCTATTCAGTCCTTGGGGCAATGGCTATTCCTTATATAGAGGCTAAAGGATTCCCTTCTCTTCTGCGAGCCAAACATTCATACTCCAACCCTGTTAGAGTTACTGAGTCTGTATTAAATATACCTTGTTCAAACCACTATGTAGCCTCTTTATCCTCACTGAGTTCATACTGACACGCTATCTGCCTACCAGCACGAGGTACGTGAATGGAACACAGGGCTTCAAGGTGGGATACTAGCTTTAAAACTAAGTATGGGGTTAGGAAGTGGGAACCTCTTAGTCTTTGCCCTCATCTGTAGTCTGTAAAAGATAATGGAACACATGGCCTTTGTATAGACAGAGTAAACAAGCTAAGCCACTGTATCAAAGTCACATTGCAGCTCACAGCATGTAGCTGATTCTCTCTAGGGACCCTCGGACAAGAAATTCATGATAGTGCTTCTGTCCTTTCAGAGAAGTAGGTATCTCCATCCTCTTATGTAGCTGGTTTTTCTTTTATTCTTTGGTGGTCCACCACCCAGCTCCCAGATAAATACATGTAGACTTATTCTTACTTATGAATGCCCAGCCTTAGCTTGGTTTGTTGCTAGCCAGCTTTTCCAGATTAAATTGTCCCATTCCAGGCCGGGTGCTGATGGTACACGCCTTTAATTCCAGCACTCGGGAGGCAGAGGCAGGCAGATCTTTGTGAGTTTGAGACCAACCTGGTCTACAAGAGCTAGTCCAGGACAGCTTCCAAAGCCACAGAGAAACCCTGTCTCAAAAAACCAAAAAAAAAAAAAAAGTCCCATTTCTCTTTTTAACTATGCTTTGCCTCTGGACTTTTTATCCTTTCTTTATTCTTATTTTTCTTTCCTTCTTACTCTGTCACTGGCTGTGTGGCTGGTCCCTAGTGTCCTTCTTTCCTCCTTTTCTCACTCCTCCCTCCTCTTCTCACAAATCTAGATTTCTCCTATTTATTCTCTCTGCTTGGAAGCTCCACCTGTTTCTTTCTCCTGCTTTGCTATTGGCCATTGAACTCTCTATGAGGCCAATCACGTGTTTTAGACAGGCAAATTAACACAGCTTCACAGAGTTAAACAAATGCAGCATAAAAGAATGCAACACATCTTTGCATCATTAAACAAATGTTCCACAGCATAAACAAATGTAACACATTTTAAACTAATATCCCATAATACTCTTGCTTTGCCATCTGAGACTATCTCTTCTTTATGTGGATGCAGTCCACAGGAAGAGGGAGGAACTGGAAGAGGAAGACACAGGAAGAGGTGTCCCGCGCTATTGCCTCGCCAGCAAGAACGACACAGGACATTCGGATCCTTCTGCAGTAAAGCTTTAATGCGTCTTGAGAGGAGAGCATAAGCTTACCAGAGCGGAGACCCCGAGCCAAGAATCCCGTCCCCTAATAAAGGCTGGCAGCCGCCGCCTGGGACATGTCACCCTATGATTGGCTGCAGCTCATCAGGCCTTATGACGCCACGGAATAGGCAGAGATCAAGGAATGGAAAATTACCCAGCGCCTGCGCAATAATCTTATTTACATTCAGTACCTGCAGGCGCCATCATTGTAATGGAGAATGCAGGGACGGCTCCCTACAAAGAGGGAGGAATTGGAAGAGGAAGACACAGGAGGAAGAAGGAACTGGAAGAGGAAGACACAGGAAGGAGGAGGAACTTGGAGAGGAAGATACAGGAGGAAGGAGGAACTAGAAGAGGAAGATACAGGAGGAAGGAGGAACTAGAAGAGGAAGACACAGGAAGAAGGAGGAACCGGAAGAGGAAAACACAGGAGGAAGGAGGAACTGGAAGAGGAAGACACAGGAGGAAGGAGGAACTGGAAGAGGAAGACACAGGAAGAGGGAGGAACTGGAAGAGGAAGACACAGGAAGAGGGAGGAACTGGAAGAGGAAGACACAGGAAGAGGGAGGAACTGGAAGAGGAAGACACAGGAAGAGGGAGGAACTGGAAGAGGAAGACACAGGAAGAGGGAGGAACTGGAAGAGGAAGACACAGGAAGAGGGAGGAACTGGAAGAGGAAGACACAGGAAGAGGGGGCAGCTAGTACAGGAAGACCACACACTCATGTCTTTAGACTCAGACTCAGAAATGCTGCCTGTCACCTCCATTTGCCTTCGAATGGGGGCTGAGTTGGGGTGCGCCCCATCATGTGACCATGCTGACACACTCAGCCTACTGGGCAATGGGATCTCCCACAGAGCAGCCCTGTGCCAGCCCTGCGCCAGCCCTGCTCTATCATGTGGCTGGCAGCTGGCAGTATCCTCTACCCCATTCTATCTCTTCCTCCTGTGTCACAGAGCAAGGGTCCAGGTGCACACCCCACAGACAGTTCAGTAAGAGCTTTGGCTTGGTGGGAAACCCATCATCTTGTTTTAGCATTTTAGAATTAAGACCAATACAGCTTGAAAAAAACTTTCCATGCTGAAGAGTCGGAAGTGGTGATGAGATGAATAAAACAGTCCCCTTGCATCTGCTAGGGAATACAGAGTTTTCCTCCCACGTAACAAATTAGAAACCATCTGAGACTTGAGAAAGCCGAGCTCAGGTTTCCTGAGTCTGTTTTTATATGCAGCCGTGGTGGAAAGTTTGGAAAATGATGAGTCAGTTTTGAAGAACTTCTGTGCATGAAGTAGAGAGGTGCCTGGAGGTTTTCAATGCTTATCTAGAAGACCAGCGCGGGGTGTTCAGGATTTTAGGAGAATGAGGACCCAAATCATGCCCGGAGAGTCATATAGTTCATCAGCTGTACCCTGGATCCATGTTAATGTCTGTCCACAGGTGCTGCTGGGAGATGATGAAACCTGGAAGAGGAAGGGCCTGGGGGTGTCCCTAGGTCATTGGGGTTGAAGTCTCATCCTTGGTATCTTTTACTTCCTCACTATGAAGTAAGCAGTCTTGCTCTGCCTTGTGCTCTTGGATAGTGTCTTCTGCCTCCAGCAGAAGCTTAAAAACAAGTGGTCTTCTCCGTCATGGAGTAAAGCCCACAAACCGTGAGCCAAAGCAAACCTTCTCACTTCATAAGTTTGTTATTTCAGGCATTTTGTCACAGTTACAGGAAGCCGACTGACACACCATCTACAACAAGCCAGTGTTTCAGGCACCACGCTAAGAGTTGGAAAATACTAATCTTCCTAAACCTCATAAAAATATCATGACATGAGACTGTCTTGGCCATCCAGAACTGGGGAACTGGGGGCAGAATGTGAGGGATAACGGATCTGACGCTACAACGGCCATCAGAGTGGATTTAATATTCCAAGTCAGACAATTTGGTTGCTAGAGTCCAGCAAGTGTTCTCCACTAAACACAAACTAGGAAATAGTTTAGGCTTTGCAGGTCACATGTCCCCTATCATGACCATTCAGCTATCAACAACGTGAAAATGAGGAGTGCATCTGTGTCCAGTGGAACTTCATCATTGGGGCTGGAGAGGGGGCTCAGTGGTTAAGAGTGTACACTGCTCTTGCAGAGGACCAGGGTTCAGTTCCCACTACTCTATATGGTGCCTCCCAACCATCTGTAACTTCAGTTCCTTCTGGCCTCCAGTGTCCTCCGGTACCCATGTGGTGGTGCACTTACGCAGGCAAAACCCTTATACACAGGCCATAAAAATAAATCTAAGAAACCCTTTACTATTCAACAGCAAAGTGACGAGTTCATACAAGTTTGCATCACTAAGTATCATGCTTCACCCTTTCAGTTATTTAAATATGTATGAAGTCAGTCTTAGTTCACTGTTCACACTTCCCTCCCACCCTGAGAACTTTAGGCAATTGACCTAAAAGTTTAGGCACTCTTTAATTTTTTTTTTTTTTTTTTTTAGAGATGTCTCCTAACATGGTAACATCTGAGCAACACTAGTCTCAGGTGCCACGCTGGGGGCTCTGCACCTTCCCCTGGGAAGTAAGTCCTGCTACTGTCATTCATACTAAATAACGCAACTGTGCATAACGTAAGGTGGGACAACGTCGTCATGCAGACATCAGGAAGGGAAGGTAGGTTTGGTCTCCTGGAAGTGAAGGACAGAGGGCGTCCACCACTCTGCCCAGGAAAGAGGGCGCTTACCCTGGTACTCTGGGTACCAACCCTGAGGGGGATCCCACTGCGGAGGGAGCCGTGGTTGCACAGGAGCTGCTCGTGGTGTCTCCTCACTGGGGCCTTGCGTCACCTGATCAGGTGAGTCTCCTTCCAGGGAGAACATGGTCAGCTGTGTGTGGCTGCCTGGCTGTCCAGGCTGTCCAGGCCTGGGATATGACAGCCTCGCCACTGTGCATTGCTGGGCTCTGGAACTCATGTTTCCTGGGATGGGATAGATGGAAGTGGGCGGAGGGGACCTTGCTGCTTACAGGAACCGACATCCTCTGTAGAGTGAGTATTTTTGGTTCCTGCAGGCTCTGCCATGATTGTGCATCGGCTGCTGCAGAGGGAAAGCAGCTGTCAGCACTGGGAAGATAAACCCTAACGCTATTAGAGTGACTGCTCAGTCCCAGCCCCTGGGGCTCCCTCTGAGCCCTCTGACCTCAGTTGCTGCCTCCCTAGGCTGCGATACCCAAGTACCTCAGGCTGTCTATATGGTTCAGCTTTGAGACAGCGCTGAGGCTAGAAATCCAGATTGGGTGTTGGCTGGGTCCTCTTCCTCCCAAGGCCCCAGAGAAGATTCCTTTCCTGCCTCTTTTAGGTTTTGCTGGGCTCTGGAAAGCCTTAGTAGTCCTTGGCCAATGGATGCATCCCTTAAATTCCCACCTCCCTCATCATAGAGCCTTCATCTTTATCCAGCATCTCTCATTAGGATGCTCACCTCCCCCATACAGTGTCACTTAACCACACCAGCAAAGACTCTGTTTGCAAGTGGGACCCTATGCAGGGATTCTGGCTGGGTACAAATGTGCAGAAGCCAAAGGGACACAGTGTAATTCAGTGCTCACCTCTGCACACATATTGTGTTCCACCTGCCCTTTGATATAGTCTCACTGTATTGCTGCCCTGGCTGGCCTGGAACTCACCATGTAGACCAGGCTGGCCTTGAACTCACTCACAGAGCTCCACGTGCCTCTGCCTCTCAAGGGCTGGGATTAAAGGCATGCACCACCATGTCCTGTTGGGTTGTTGGAGTTCTTTAAAATTTTTAATTAATGAATTTATTTATTTATGCATGAGAGGCCATGTTTTTGGGAGATGGTTGTCTCCTGCCACCACGTGGGTCTTGGGAATTGAATTCAGATTGTCAGACTTGCCAACAAGCACTATTCCCAGCTGGGCCACCTCCCCAGCCCACATTGTTGGATTCCTCAGGCCGAATGGTAATAAAAATTAGAGACAATGAAAGCAGCTTTATATTCATCTCAGGAGAGAGGAGAGCAGACATAAGGCAGCCTTGTCAGTTCTGGGAAGAGCACACAGCAAGGTGCAGAGGTGTCCTCAGCACCCAGGACAGCATGGAGAGTGTCTGTTTCAGCACCAGACTGTGTTGTGCCTCCTGCTCTTCCCGGTTCTGAGGTGCTTAGGATAATGATGGCAACAGCTGTTGAGTGCACACCGACGTGCCCTGTAGCTATGGGTGTGAACTGCATCACAGGCAAACTGGTCATTGTGCAGACGTTAGAGTATAAGTGTACAAGCCTGGATGTTGTACCTGGCTTACAGTGTAATTGCTTCCCCTTAGGTACACAGCTGCTCAGTACTGCACCGTCTCGACTACTGGGTGTAGTCATTGTGCAGTGGTATTCGTGTGTCCAAATGTAGAAAAAGCCCAATAAAAACAGTAAGTGACAGGAGTTCTCCACTGTAATAAGATGGGCCAGCCACCTTATAGATGGTGTGTTGACAGAAATGTCATTATGTGGTGAGTAACTATTGACAGACTTTCATAGTGTGGCTGAGGGTGTGGCTTACTTGGTAAGAGTGTTGGCCTAGCATGCATGAAGTTCTGGGTTCAGTCCCTAGCATGCATAAGCCAGTCGAGGTGCATACCTGTAATACCAGCATCAGAAGATAAAGGCAGGAGGCTCAAGGTCACCTCAGCTATGTAGCAAGTTCTAGCTGCTCAGTCTGTCTCAAAATGAAGCAATGATCCACTCTAAACTGGAAATCTCATAGACCCCATCCTTAGACAAAGGACTATTAGTAAGTAATGACTGCTGAAAGAGGGAGGTACTCTCAATACCAAGTGGTTAGCCCTGAAATAATATACATACATACAAGCAATACTATGCATATATGTATGCATATATATATATGTATGACATAATAGACAATGTGTATATAGCTATATATTATGCATACATACAAGTAACACAAAACATACACACTTATAATAAAAAGAGGCCATGAATTTGAGAGGGAGCAAACGGGGTATGGGAAAGTTTGGCAGAATTTGGAGAAAGAAGAGGAATGGGGAAATGTAATTATATTTTAATTTCTTAAAAATTGAGGTCTGTCGGGAGACAGAGGCAGGCAGATCTCTGTGAGTTCAAGGCCAGCCTGTTCTACAGAGCAAGTTCCCAGACAGGCTCCAAAGCAATATAGAAAAACCCTGTCTTAAAAAACTAAAACAAAATAAAAACATGCAGTCTGTGCCAAGAAACCAAAGTGTAGGTTGTAGAGGCAGAAGGAATAACATGCTGGGCCACTACTGGGTGAGCCAAGAGCACATGGAAATACTTAGATTAATAGAAATGGGTTAATTTTAAAGAGAGAGTTAGCCATCGAGAAGCTCTAGCCATTGGCCAACAGTTAATAATATGTCTGTGTGTGCTTATTTGGGGCTAATTGGCTGTGGGGCTAGGCAGAACAGGAACCTCCGGCCACAGCAGGTGATAGTTCAGACACATCGCTGCCAAGCTGGGCATGAGGGAGATGGCTGAGACAGACCCCAAGACCATGCAGGACATCACCTTGGTGGTAGAGACCTTCTTGCAGCAGGTGCAAGACAAGTTTCAGATCATGTCGGAGCAGATGGTTGGAAGGATAGATGACATGAGCAGACGCATTGATGACATGGAGAAAAATATCGATGGCCCCGTGACCCAGGCCAGAGTGGAAGAACTGGACGCTTGGAAACCAAGATTCCTGCTGCGCAGAAGAGTTGAAGGCCAAGTGGTGAAGGCAGAGTTTAAATGAGTTCACCAGACCTAAGATGAATGATAAATATGTCTTTTATTAGGGAAGCACTTAGACAGATAAGACTAAATAACTGCCTCCGTCTCCCTGCTCCAGAAGATGCAGTCTCTGCCCTTCCGATGCTCTCCACAACCCAAGAGAGGGTGAGCCTTATAAGGGGTCATGTCTGCACTTGAAACCACACCCCAAGGGTGTGGCCATCACTACAAGTTCACTGGCAAGGCAAGATGCCACTACAAAGTGGCTTTCTGCAACCAATGACTGTGTGTCAACAGGCTTACAAAGTGTGAATTCTTATCACAGCCTGCATAGTCTATAGAGTGCCCCCCCCCCCCCGTTCCTTACCGCTCCCCCCAGCTTCTCAACATCTTCACATCTTGGTCAGTTGTAATTGTCTTAATTATTATTAAACACTAATTTTTTATTTTTTTTTTGAGGCAGGGCTTCTCTGTGTATCTTTGGAGCCTATCCTGGCACTCGCTCTGGAGACCAGGCTGGCCTCAAACTCATAGAGATCTGCCTGCCTCTGCCTCCCGAGTGCTGGGATTAAAGGCATGCGCCACCAAAGTCCAGCTCTAAACACTAGTTTGTTTAAATTGCAAAAAATTAATCAAAAGTTTTTAACATAAATATTTTAAAAAATCCCAAACAACAAATTCAAAACAAAAAACAACAACAAAAGCTAAAGGATTAATGGAATAAACAAATGGGCTTCAGAATGACTAAGCCATAAAGCAGTCATTTGGGAGTGTGTAATAATAGCTCTAGAAGCTTCTGGGAATGCAGGTCAAGGTGGGGATGGTCTGTAGAAATGAAGATACTGCCATGCAGACACTTCAGAGTCTAACCCATCTTCTTAGAGTCAGAAAAACCTTGTGCCAGGCCCTGGTCATGCTTGTTGTGAGTATCCTTTGTCAGATACATCTCCAGGATTAAGATGGGGTTTGTGCTCCATTTGGATGGTCCCACGGTTTCCAGAGAGCCTCATCAACTGCTGTTTGGACAAGATGGTTTGGCAGAGCTGTAAACGGAGGTGGGAGGAAGGGACTGTCGTGTCAACACCCATGGGCTTCTCTTTGCAAGTAGAATAGTATTCAGGAAGACATAAGTGCCTCTCTGGACACATCACGGAGAGTAGAAGAGAGGTGACCCAGGTGGAGAGCTGGGCCACCCTACTGACTGACTCTATGGCTACCATGTCTGCCTCTCCTGCCTTAGAAGAATACCTGGTACTTGGAGAGAGAAGGCTCCTGCCTCACTAATTCCTCTTGGTAGGACTTGCAGGAGAGGCTAAGAATAGTCAACTGGAGAAAGACATCCTAGCCGGAGCAGGGGAGGTACTAAAAATAGAGCTTCCCAAATACCTCCAAGAGCAAATAAATGAACAAATTGGCTATAATTGGCCAGAAACAAATGTAGCCACTTCTGCTGAGCTTTCTTTTTCCTTTGATTGTCCCCTAGAGCTGCAACAAACACAAACATGTATTTTGATCTACAGACTCTTTCATTAATTAAAAAAACAAATCAGCTTCTAGACCTCCAACTGTGTGTGAAGTAATTGATGTAACACCAGTATGGAGGCTGGAGGTAGCTTCTGTTAGACTCACCCAGGGAAAACTTTCTGTTCTAGAAAAATCCCTAGACTCCGCTGGGAGCACAGCCTGTGATGCTTAGCTTTTGATTAGCTTGGTACAATCCAGACTCACCTAGAAAGAGAGGTTAGTCTGTGGGATTTTTCTGAGCGGGGGATGTCTTGATTTCAAACCACTGCCCCGAGCCCAGACAAATACAAATGTAGGATTTGCCTGCCAGAGGAAACCTACATGAGTCCTGTATTCACTGAAGCTAGAGGACAGTCTCCTATGACTCAGTTTCAGAAACGAAACAGATATCATACTAGAACCAAGATTTATTTGGGCTTATGGCTTTAGGCGTCATTCAAGCCACCGTGGCAGGAAGTCATAGTGGACAGGAAAGAGCTGCAGAGAGTGGAGGAGAAATGGGAGTGAGGGGCGGGGGGCTGGGACATAAGGATCCAGAGTCTCAAAATACTCTACAGAGTATGCCCCCAAAGACCTACTTTCTCCTACTGTCTACACCAGTACCTTTGTGGGCACAGATCATGTCAGAGCCACAGCACTGGGCTGGCTCCCATCTTCAGTGGGTTTTGCATTATGTCAGGTCCCCCTTGGAGTACCCTCTTGAATTATGATCACTGTTTTTTTTTTCCTTGATTCGGTGGGGACTAGGGGGTCCTCAAGTAAGATAAAGGTGCTTTCACAGGGTAAAGGACAGGCAGAAGGAAGAAATGTGTGCCCAGGGACGTAGCCTTTTTTCTGTCACTGTGTCTGTGGATAGCTCTGTCACTCAGGGACTCAGTGAGGACCAGTGAGATGGTTCAGCAGGTCAAGGCACTTGCTACCGAGTCTGACAGTCTGAACTTGACCCCTAAAACCCACGTTTCAGGGAGAGCACAAACTTCTACTTGTTGTCCTGTGACCTCTACACACATGCTGTGGTATGGAGCATATATACACAAAGTGAATAAATAAATATAGCATTTAAAAATGGTTTAAATCAGGGTGGGGGTCATGAGAAGTCCTCTCGCATGGTTAAATGGTTTCTTCTCAGTATCCTGTCTTGGAAGCCTAGGGCTGCCCACTCAGATGACAGTCACAGAGGGAACTATTAAAGCCTAGCCAACCTGTCAGAGAGTTTGGTGGTGTGAAGGAGATGTCCCCCCTAGCCTAGGACATTTGAACATAGGGTTCCCAGTAGATAGCACTATTTGGATAGGTTTAGAAGGTGTGGCCTTGCTGGAGGAAACATGTCACTGGAGCGGGTTTTGCAGTTTCAAAGATTGTGCCTTTTCCACTTTGCTCTCTGAAATTGCTAGCAGTTCAGGATGTGGACCCTCCCATGTTTACCATGGAGGAGACACAAAGTATGATGGAGTAGAAACCAGAAAATATCAACTTTTTATCTTCATCCAGGAGTTCATATATCCTATAATGCAACTCTTGTTTCTTTCTAAGTATTTAGACTTTATCCATACTCATTCCTGTTTGCACAGCTATGTGCATACATTATAGACTAGGATCTGTATGCAAGGGAGAACATGGGATTCTTTTTTTTTTTTTTAATTTTATTTTATTTTATTAGTTCTAGTTAGGGAACAAGCTTATTTCAAGTCCCTTCTCCCTCTCCCTCCCCTCACCCCCAAACTTTCTCCCCCACCCCCAGCCCATCCCCCCAACCCCATCCACCCACTACTCCCCAGGCAGGGTAGGGCCCTCAACGGGAGCTCAGCAAAGTCCACCAAGTCTTCCTATGCTGATCCTGGGCCCTTCCCCATGTGTCCAGGGCCAGAGTGTAACCCTTCATATGGGATGGGCTCTCAAAGTCCCTTCTTGCACCAGGGAAAAATACTAATCCACTACCAGAGGCTCCCTGGAGTGCAGAGGCCTCCTTATTGACATCTATGTTCTGGGGTCTGGATCAGTCTTGTACAGGCCTCCTGGACAGCATCTGGGGTCGATGTGCTCTCCCTTGTTCAGGCCAACAGTTCCTGTGGGTTTCTCCATCCTAGTACAGACCCCTTCGTTCTTCATTCCTCCCTCTCTTCAACTAAATTCCCGATTTCGGCTCATTGTATATCTGTGGATGTCTGTCTCTGTTTCCATCAGCCACTGGGTGAGGGCTCTAGGATGGCATAAAGAGAAGTCATCAATCTCATTTTAGGGGGAGGGTTTTTAGGTTATCCTCTCCACCATTGCCTGGATTGTCAGATCGTGTCATCCTTGTAGGTCTCTGGAGATCTCCCTGGTTCCTGATCCCTTCTCGGGCCTACAGTGGCTCCCTCTGATATCGTTTCTCTCATCTTGCTCTCTTTCCTCTATTCTTCCCCCAACTCAATGTTTCTGCCCCTCCATTTCCTCTCCTCTTCTCCTCTTCTCTTGCTCTTATTGTAGCAGCTCCTTCCCCCCCCACCCTCATGCCCCCAATTAGTTCGGGAGTTCATGCCATTTCCATTCCTGGGGACCATTTAACCCTTAGAGTCCTTCATGTTTCCTAGTTTCTTTGGTGAAGAGCATTATATACTGGTAGTCTTTTGTTCTATGTCTAAAATTCATATATCAGTGAGTACATACCTTGCTTGTCTTTTTGTGACTGGGTTACCTCACTCAGGATGGTTTCCTCTAGTTCCATCCATTTGCCTGCGAATTTCAAGATTCCATTGCTTTTTTCTGCTGAGTAGTACTCCATTGTATAAATGTACCACATTTTCTCAATCCATTCTTCAATAGAGGGGCATCTAGGTTGTTTCCAGGTTCTGGCTATTACAAACAATGCTGCTATGAACATGGTTGAACATATGTCCTTGTTGTAAGTACATGCCCTATTTGGGTATATACCCAAGAGAGGAATGGCTGGATCTTGAGGTACACTGATTCCCATTTTTCTGAGCAACCGCCATACTGATTTCCAGAGTGGTCTTACAAGATCGCACTCCCACCAGCAATGGAGGAGTGTTCCTTTTTCTCCACATCCTCTCCAGCATAGATTGTCATTGGTGTTTTTTATTTTAGCCATTCTGACAGGCGTGAGATGGTATCTCAGAGTTGTTTTGAGTTGCATTTCTCTGATGGCCAATGATTTTGAGCACTTTTTTAAGTGTCTTTCAGCCATTTCAGATTCCTCTGTTGAGAATTCCCTATTTAGTTCTGCACCCCACTTTTTAATTTCGTTGTTTGGTGTTTTGGTGGCTAGCTTCTTGAGCTCCTTATATATTTTGGAAATCAGTCCTCTGTCAGATGTGGGATCGGTGAAGATCTTTTCCCATTCTGTGGGTGGTCGTTTTATCCTACTGACTGTTTCCTTTGCCTTGCAGAAGCTTCTCAGTTTCAGTAGGTCCCATTTATTAATTGCAGACCTCAATGTCTGTGCTTCTGGCGTAATGTTCAGGAAGTGGTCTCCTGTGCCAATTTGTTCAAGGGTTGTTCCCACTTTCTCTTCTAGAAGATTCAGTGTGGTTGGATTTATGCTGAGATCTTTGATCCATTTGCACTTAAGTTTTGTGCATGGTGACAGGTATGGATCTATCTGTAATTTTCTGCATGTCCGAATCCAATTGTACCAGCACCATTTGTTGAAGATGCTGTCTTTTTTCCATTGTATAGATTTAGCACCTTTGTCAAAAATAAGGTATCCATAGGTGCGTGGGTCGATATCAGGGTTTTCAATTCGATTCCATTGGTCTATCAGTCTATTTTTGTGCCAATACCAAGCTGTTTTCAGAACTATGGCTCTATAGTAGAGCTTGAAGTCGGGGATGGTGATGCCTCCAGAAGATCCTTTATTGTAAAGAGTTGTTTTGGCTATCCTGGGCTTTTTATTTTTCCATATAAAGTTGAGTATTGTTCTTTCAATGTCTGTGAAAAACTGTGTTGGGATTTTGATGGGGATTGCATTGAATCTGTAGATTGCTTTTGGCAGGATTGCCATTTTTACTATGTTAATTCTACCTATCCAAGAGCATGGGAGATCTTTCCATTTTCTGGTATCTTCTTTAATTTCTTTCTTTAAAGTCTCAAAGTTCTTATTGTACAGGTCTTTCACTTTTTTGGTTAGTGTTACCCCCAGATATTTTATGTTGCTTGTGGATATTGTGAAAGGTGATGTTTCCCTGATTTCTTTCTCATTGGATTTATCATCTGTGTATAGTAGGGCTACTGATTTTTTTGAGTTAATTTTGTATCCTGCTACCTTGCTGAAGGTGTTTATCAGCCATAGGAGTTCCCTGGTAGAGTTTTTCGGGTCACTAATGTAGACTATCATGTCGTCTGCAAATAGTGAAAGTTTTACTTCATCCTTTCCAATTTGTATCCCTTTGATCCCCTTTTCTTGTCTTATTGCTATAGCCAGAACTTCAAGTACAATATTGAAGAGATATGGAGAGAGTGGACAGCCTTGTCTTGTTCCTGATTTTAGAGGAAACGCTTTGAGTTTCTCTCCATTTACTTTGATGTTGGCTATTGGTTTGGTATATATTGCCTTGATCATGTTTAGATATGTTCCTGTTATTCCTGTTCTCTCCAAGATCTTTATCATGAAGGGATGTTGGATTTTGTCAAAGGCTTTTTCAGCATCTAGTGAGATGATCATGTGGTTTTTCTTTTTAAGTTTGTTTATATAGTGGATTACATTGATGGATTTTCGTATGTTGAACCATCCTTGCATCCCTGGGATAAAGCCTACTTGATCATGGTGGATGATTTTTCTGATATGTTCTTGTATTCGGTTGGCCAATATTTTGTTGAGTATTTTAGCATCGATGTTCATGAGGGATATCGGTCTGTAGTTCTCTTTCTTAGTCATATCTTTGTGAGGCTTGGGTATCAAAGTGATTGTAGCCTCATAGAAAGAGTTTGGCAATATCCCATCTGCTTCTATTGTGTGGAACAGTTTGAGGAGTACTGGAATTAGCTCTTGTTTGAATTTCTGGTAGAATTCTGCAGTGAAGCCATCTGGCCCTGGGCTTTTTTTGGTTGGGAGGCTTTTGATTACTGCTTCTATCTCATTAGGGGTTATAGTTCGATTTAAACTGTCTATCTGATCTTGATTTAATTTTGGTAAGTGATATTTATCCAGAAAGTTGTCCATTTCCTTTAGGTTTTCCAATTTTGTGGAATACAGGTTTTCAAAGTATGACCTAAAGATTCTCTGGATTTCCTCAGTGTCCGTTGTTATGTCTCCCTTTTCATTTCTGATTTTGTTAATTAGCATGCTCTCTCTCTGCCTTTTGGTTAGTTTGGCTAGAGGCTTGTCTATCTTGTTGATCTTCTCAAAGAACCAACTCTTTGTTTCATTGATTCTTTGTACTGTTTTCCTAGTTTCTACTTTGTTGATTTCGGCTCTCAGGTTGATTATTTCCTGGCGTCTACTCCTCCTTGGTGAGTTTGCTTCCTCTTGCTCTAAAGCTTTCAGTTGTTCTGTCAATTCTCTAATGTGACTTTCCTCCAGTTTCTTCATGTGAGCACTTAGTGCTATGAACTTCCCTCTTAGCACTGCTTTCAGGGTGTCCCATAAGTTCGGGTATGTTGTGTCTACATTCTCATTAAATTCTAGAAAGTCTTTGATTTCTTTTTTTATTTCTTCCTCAACCAAGGAATGGTGCAATTGGGAGTTATTCATTTTCCACGTAAATGTAGGTTTTCTGCAATTCGTATTGCTGTTGAATTCTAGCTTTAATGCATGGTGGTCTGATAAGATACAGGGGGTTATTTCAATACTTTTGTACCTGTGGAGGTTTGCTTTGCTGCCAACTATGTGGTCAATTTTTGAGAAGGTTCCATGTGGCGCTGAGAAGAAGGTATATTCTTTTGTGTTTGGATGGAATGTTCTATAGATATCTGTTAAACCCAGTTGTGTCATAACTTCTTTCAGATCCTTTGTTTCTTTGTTAAGTTTCTGTCTAGTAGTTCTGTCCAGTGGTATAAGGGGGGTGTTGAAGTCTCCTACTATAAGTGTGTGTGGTTTTATGTGTGGTTTGAGCTTTAGTAATGTTTCTTTTACAAAAGTGGATGCTTTTGTATTAGGGGCATAGATGTTCAGGATTGAGACTTCGTCTTGATGGACTTTTCCTGTGATGAGTATGAAATGCCCTTCTTTATCTCTTTTGATTGCTTTCAGTTTAAAGTCTAATTTGTTAGATATTAGTATTGCTACCCCAGCTTGTTTCTTGAGCCCATTTGATTGGAAAATCTTTTCCCATCCTTTTACTCTGAGGTATCGCCTGTCTTTGAATTTGAGGTGTGTTTCTTGTAAACAGCAGAAGGATGGATTCTGTCTTCGTATCCATTCTGTTAGCCTGTATCTTTTTATGGGTAAGTTAAGACCATTGACATTCAGGGATATTAACGTCCATTGTTCATTGGTTCTTCTTGGTTTTGGATTTATTGTTGGTGGTATCATTGCGTGTGGATTTTGCCCTTCTGTTTCTTTTTGTGTTTGGTGAAATTCGATTAACTACTGACAGTGTTTTTGTGAGTGTAGTTATGTTCGTTGGGTTGGAGTTTTCCTTCCAGAGCCTTCTGTAGTGCTGGATTTGTTGATATGTATTGTTTAAATCTGTTTTTGTCGTGGAATATCTTGTTTTCTCCATCTATAGTGATTGAAAGTTTTGCTGGGTACAGTAGTCTGGGTTGACATCCATGCTCCCTTAGTGCTTGTAGGGTATCTATCCAAGACCTTCTGGCTTTCAGAGTTTCCATTGAGAAGTCGGGTGTGATTCTGATTGGTTTGCCTTTATATGTTACTTGGCCTTTTTCCTTTGCTGCTCTTAATATTTTCTCTTTATTCTGTAGATTTGGTGTTTTGATTATTATGTGTCGGGGGACTTCTTTTTGTGGTCCAGTCTGTTTGGTGTCCTGTAAGCTTCTTGTACTTTCATAGGCATATCCTTCTGTAGGTTGGGGAAGTTTTCTTCTATGATTTTGTTGAATATGTTTTCTGTACCTTTGAGCAGTATTTCTTCACCTTCTTCTACACCTATTATTCTTAGGTTTGGCCTTTTTACGGTGTCCCATATTTCCTGGATATTTTGTGTTAGGGTTTTGTTGGACTTGAGGTTCTCTTTGGTGGATGAATGTATATCCTCTAGCGAGTCTTCAGTGGCTGAGATTCTCTCTTCCATCTCTTGAATCCTGTTGGATACACTTACATCTTTAGTTCCTGATCGTTTATCCAACCTTTCCATTTCCAACATGGTCTCATTCTGTGTTTTCTTTATTGTGTGTATTTCAGCTTTCATGTTTTGAACTATTTCAAGAGCTTCCTTCACTTGCTTGGATGTTTTTTCTTGGCTTTCTTTGGATTCTTTAAGAGATTTATTTATTTCTTGAATTTTTTGGTTTGTCTTTTCCTCCAATTCATTTAATTTTTTGTTTGTTTTCTCTTCTATTTCTTTAAGGGATTTTCTTGTTTCCTCTTTAAAGGTCTCTATCAACTTGCTGAGATAATTTTTGAGGTCCATCTCATCTTCATGCTCTGTGTTGGGCTTTTCAGCTCTTGCCGGAGTGGAGTCCCTAGGTTCTGGTGGTGTCATGTTGGTCTTTGTGTTGTTGAGTGAAATCTTATTCTGTCTTCTCCCCATATCCTTTTAGTGGGTGCGGGTGGGTTCTCTCTATCTCCTCTTGTGGCCCAGTGGTGTGTGGGGGCTAGGAATTCGATGTCCACAACTCTAGATGATCTCGACGCTCCTGGTGGTCTCCTCGCTAGTTCCTAGTTTCTTGGTCGTTCGGCGGAATGGAAGAGTGGGGTGCTACCAGATTTGGGGCACAGGGAGCTCCTCCCTGCCTGGGCTTGTCTGGCCCAAGCCGGCAGGCTCAGGAGGGGGTGGTGGGATGGGGGTGGTGGGGTGTTCTGGCCTGGAGTCGGGAGCGGGCAGGAGCTCACTCACCTAGTTCCAGGTCAGTCTGTGGCGGCGGAATGTAAGAATGGGGTGCTAGCAGATTGGTGGGGCAGGGGGCTCCTCCCTCTCTGGGCGTGTCTGGCCCAAGCCGGCAGGCTCAGGAGGGGGTGGTGGGATGGGGGTGGTGGGGTGTTCTGGTCTGGGGTCGGGAGCGGGCAGGAGCTCACTCACCTAGTTCCAGGTCAGTCTGCGGCGGCGGAATGTAAGAATGGGGTGCTAGCAGATTGGTGGGGCAGGGGGCTCCTCCCTCTCTGGGCGTGTCTGGCCCAAGCCGGCAGGCTCAGGAGGGGGTGGTGGGATGGGGGTGGTGGGGTGTTCTGGTCTGGGGTCGGGAGCAGGCAGGAGCTCACTCACCTAGTTCCAGGTCAGTCTGCCAGAACATGGGATTCTTATCTTTCTGGATTTAGGTTAACCTGTTTACTTTTTATTTTAATGGGTGCTGGGAATTGAACCCAGGCCTTTTGGAAGAGCAGCCAGTGCTCTTAACCAATGAGCCATCTCTCCAGCCCCATCTTCCTTACTTATATTTTCTAGGTCCATTAACTTTTCCTAGAAGCTTCTTGATTTCATTGTTCTTTATAGCCGACCGTGTATAGCTGAATGATATTCCAACGTGTATATACACCACGTTTTCATTATCTATTCATCTGTGGACAGACATTTTGGCTGGTTCCATTTCCTTGCTATCATGACTAGAGCAGCAATAAATACGAATGTGCAAGTATCTCTACAGTAGGTTATGCAGTTCTCTGGGTACATGCCCAGGAGTGGAATGGCTGGGTCATATGGTGGTTCTATTTTTAATTTTTTGAGCAATCTTCAAACCGATTTCCATACTGGCTGCTAATGTACACACCCACCAGCAGAGAATAAAGTTTCTTTCCCTCTCCATATCCTCTTGTTATTTGTTGTTAGATTTCTTGATGATAATAGCCATTTTGTCTGGGGTTAGGTTAGGTGGTATCTCAAATTAGCTTTAATTTGCTTTGCCCTGACAACTAAGAAAGTTGAACAGTTTCAAAAATACTTATTGGCTATATGCACTTCTTCGTTTATTGCATTAGTCCATTTGTTGATTGGCAGTTTTATTTCCTTGATGTTTGGGTAGGGTTGTAAGTTCTGCACGTTAGCCCTCTGTCTGAAGCATTGCTGTTCAAGACTCTCCTGTCCTGAGGACTCTGGACTCTATTGACTGTCTCTCCTGCTGTGTAGAACCCTATTAAGGTAAGGCAGCCTCATCTACCACTTCTGGGTGGTAGTCCCCGTGCTGTGGGGGTCCTGTCAGGTTCCTGATGATCCAGAACAGTAAAGTTTATCTGTGTTTTCTTCTAGTGGCTTCAGACTTTAAATTGAGGTCCCTGGACCACTTCAGAACCAGACCCTCCCTTGCTCTCTCTCTGTCTCTCTCTCTCTCTGAGACAGGGTTTCTCTGTGTAGCTTTAGAGTCTGTCCTGGAATTAGCTCTTGCAGACCAGGCTGGTCTCGAACTCACAGGCTGCCTTTGCCTCCCAAGTGCTAAGACTAAAGGTGTGCGCCACCACCATCTGGCTTCTTTCTCTCTTTCTGAGACCAGGTCTCACTATGTATCTCTGACTAATCTAGACCCTGCTATGTAGACCAGGCTGCCTTTGAGCCCAGAGATCAACCTGCCTCTGTCTCCCAAGTTCTATTTCTAAAGGCATGTGCCACCACACCTGGATTTTTGTATGAGATAAAAGATAAAGATCTGATTTTATTCTTCTGCATGGGGAAATCCAGTTTTGCCAGCATTGCCTGTTGTGTCTCTTCCCACTACATGTTTTTGTTATGGTTGTCAAAAGTCAGAATGCCATAGCTTTCCAATATCCAATCTTCCATCCCATTGGCCGACCTGTTTCTTAATACCAGTACCAGGCTACCATTGTCCTTATATTACTGTAATATAACTTGAAGTCAGGTATTGTGATGCCTCCAGCTGTGAGTTTTCTCTTTAGGATGGTATTGACTATTTGGGGTTTTTCAGAATAAGCAGTGGAGTTAATACTTTCATCTCCCAACCTGGTACAGCCGAATTCACAAATAGTTCATTTACATTTTACAAAAATCAAGCTTTTAAGTAGTAAAAATACTGAAGAAAATTTGAAGATGTGACTTAAAAGTTGCTTTGAAAAAAAAAAAACTTTTGCCAGATTATACTAACATCTTGGTAATACTATTGTATGCTTGATGTAAAGCAAAACGAACAGAGATTGAAATTTTGACTTTCAGTCAGTGCTGCCTCCGTTACAGATGCAGGTATATAGGCTAGCAGCCTTCCACTTATGAAAATGTCTGTTTTAGATTTTACTTTTTAATTGTGTGTGCAGGTGTGGGCAGGCATGAATGCAGTTGTCCTTGGCGACCAGAAGACAGCGTCATATTCCCTGGAGCTGGAGTTATTGGTGTTGATGAGCTGCCTGCGTCGGGTGCAGGAGCTAAAATCTGGTCCTCCGCAAGTGTTCTTAACCACTGGACCATCTCCAGCCACCACTTTCTGAAAACATTAAATAAATAAATAAACCATGTAGTAGAGCATGGCTTTTCTTGACGTACACGTCCACAAACATTTATTGCAACGCAGTTTGTTCGCAGACATGGTGAGTTTGGATGCTCTGTGAATCCTGGGATTTCAAAACGGTTATGGCTACAGGCTGTCAGGTGCACAGTGAAGCAAAGGAAACACAGATATAGCTGGTTGCCGAAACACAGAACAGTGCAGCTGCCCAGGTGCAGGCGCTGTGGCTTCATCCAGGGGACTGAGGGACCGGAAAAGCCTAGCGTTTCACCTTTGAAGGTCAAGGACAGGAGCTTGGTTTCCACGAGAGGAGACACGGGGTATGAGCTACACTGGGAGCTTAAGGTCCTGTCTTCACCATGGCAGCCACTGATGACTTCCATGATGAGAATGTGTTAGATCTTTGGTGACACATGACAAACTAAGTTCAAAGCAGTTCAGACTGAACAGCCTATGGCTTGTTTGTTTGTTTGTTTGTTTGTTTGAGTCCAGGCCTTCAGGACCGGAATACACTTTGGGAGGAAGTGAAGACTTACCCAGGCTCTGACTTTGATCTGGGTTTGTCTGAGACCGGCTCAGCTCCTGTGGGTGGACAGAAAACCACTGAATAGTAGAAAACCAGGGTGGTGCACCTCGATGTGGGGTGTGCTTACTGATGTCATTGCAGTTTTTCAAATCCCTCAAGCCAACTCCGTTCAGACTCATGTGAGCAGCTCCACATACCAGGAATGGGCTGGCTTCAGTCACGTGTCAACACTGGACCAATTGCTACTGCCGGGGACACATACCCCCCAATACAGAAGCAGGCCTGAGTCACGTGACTGCATTGTGACTTGCACAGAGTGATGGAGCGAGGCACGGTAAGGTGTGAGGAGAAGCCGCCCCCCCTCTCGCTTCACCCAGAAGAGAACATTACTAAAGGAAAGGGCCGGGCTCTCTCTTCCTTTTTTGAGAACAACAGATCTGGGTGTGGGAAGGGCCTGACCCAGATGGTCTGCATCGATAACTGGGCAGGCGGCCAGGTGGAGACTGGGCCTGATGTTGGGCAAGCACACCAGCCTGGTGGTACAGAAATGTTCCTCAACTTTGTTTAACTCCAGCACTCTTACCCCACCCTGAACAAGTATACCAGCCCGAGTCTTTTCGGAATGACTGAGACCCAAAATAGACGAAGCTCCAAGAAGATAAATAAACCAAATGAGCACTGTTTGGCTCCCAAACCACATGCTCATTCCTAGGCAGCCTGTGCTCTCCCGCCGCCAGGAGAGAAAAGAGCAGAGCTCGCTTGGAGGAGCGGAGGGCCAGACCCTACAGCTGTGTCTGTGGTGGGCCCCAGGGGTCTTAGCAGGAAATACGAATTGCTTCTGCATGTCTGGAGCAAGCTTAGAATCTGCTTCCAACTCTAGAGTTGGTGATGGTCCTGGTGCCCAAAGGAATGAGGATTCCAGTCCAGAATCACTCAGGCTGGAGGACAGATGAGATAAAAAGCTGTGAGCCAGGAGGTGCAAGACACCAAGATGGCCAGCCCTCATGGTTACCAGTGGGACAGGCAGGGAGGGGCTGGGGAGCCAGCCTTGGCCAGTCTGAAGGCTCTACTCACCGTGGACACACAGAGAACTTCTATTAGAGTCAAAGGAGATGAGTAGATCTTTTCTTGATTGGTTCTGGGATCAGAGCCCAATTTTCTCAGTGGGGTCCTCCTTGGGAGCCTGAGAGAGTGGAGGGGTACAGGTTTCCTTCCAGGCTCACAGGTGTGCTTGATCCAGCAATGGCAATGGACACTGGTCCCTACGCCCTCTTCCCGAAGCCACCTAAGGCTATCCTGATATGCAGGCTTGGCTTCCTGGATAGGGCAGCTGGTCCTTAAATGACCAAGACTCTGCAGACATTGTCACAGAGATTTGTTCTGAACTCCCTAGGGCTCTCTGGTCTTTATGATCTCTAGGGAAACAATCCAGGTGAGATCCACAGGCTGTGGCATAGCCAATGGATGGGCTTATTACAAAGCAAAGTGCCATCGTAGACAAGGGTAGACCACTGGATAGGAACTGAGATGGAGACGGGAGACAGTGGGAATGTGACAACGAGGGACCCGAAACTGTCCTCACTCAAGAAGGTGACAACCTGCAGGAAGACACAGAGATGTCATGTCATTGTCACATTCCAGACTTGTCTCTGAGCATGGAGTTTCGTTTGGTCACCCACCTCAACCAGCTAACACGATTCTGGATAACTTCCGGCCATTTCCAAAAACTACGGTCCAGATTAGGGAAGTAAGGGCTCACTGCTGTGCCTTGAAAAGGAGAGGAATAGGTTTCATCCTTTGGTGGCTGCCCTCAGGGCCACCAGCTTCTGGCTGACCCTTGTCATTCCAGTCCTGCAGTTTCAGAAACAGGAAGAGGCATGACTTTGGGCCAAGGCTTTTCCTCTGATTTTTTGTCATCTCACAAGATGCCCAAAGCAACCTGCGCTTAGAGAGTGGAAGGGTGCTCATATTTCTCCCCACGCTGGCCGAATTGTAGTTGATGCTTCTGAGAGCAAGTGGTCCACATTCCTACAGTATCCTTTTCTTTTCTCCATACCTCTCCCATCATGGACCCCCAAGTGCTGGGGGTTGAACACAGAGCCTTGCATATGGTTGGCAAATACTCTATCATTTAGTTACAGCCAGGTCTCTATGTTCCAGTCACTGTACCTGCTGCCCTTGAGTTAACACTCTCTCTCTCTCTCTCTCTCTCTCTGTTAATCTGTTAAGAACGTTAAGAATTAAACCCAGGAGTTTTGTGCAAACTAAGCAAGTCTCTACTACTGAGTCAAGCCTCACACTCCCCCATCTAGGTATTTTTTAACCAAAGGGATGAAAAGAGGGCATCCTTTGGTTTTATTTTGTAGCCTTTTAAATCCCCAATGTCTGCTCTTTCCATGTTTTTTTGGACTTTGCATCTAGATTACATGTACCAGGGTGAGAGACCTTTGCACGCAGCCTGAAGTCATTGATTTTCAGAGAAATCAAAAGTTTTTGTGGAGGGTGAGCAAGCAGCAGCAAGAATGTATTTGCACGGCTGGCGAGCACATTTCTTAGAACTTTTGAATTAAGTGGTGGCAGAGGCTTTCTTTGGGCTGGAGCAGGCTTGCCCATGTGTCCATCCTGCACATCCTGGGTGGGAAGTGTGATCCTGGGGATCTCACAAATTCCCAGGCAAGAACCACCCAAGGACCTCACTTTGCCCTGAACCTCAAGAACCTCAGGCTAGCCTATGTTCTGAGTCAGCATCTGTGTTTTCATGGGCTTTTGGGTAATTTCAGTGTATTGGAATGTGGGAGACTTATCTAGGTTACCCATCGAGGTTCAGCCTTACCCAGGCACCCCCTAGGGAGTGTCCTAAATGACCAGAGCCTGAGCCACTCTCTAGATCCTGACTTATTCAGTGAAGAGTGACCTGGACCCTGGAAACTATTTCAGTGCCCCAGGCTGTTCCAATGACAGTGAGATTGGGGGGCTACCAGAGCCCCAGGTCCTAATCTGACACCACTGACTTTACTGGGGCAATCCTCATAGCTGTGTTAGGTCAGAGTCTTAGTTACTTTTTTATTGCCATGAAAAAACACCATGACCAAGGCAGTTTATAGAAGAAAGAGTTTATTGGGGCTCACAGTTTCCGGTGGTGAGTCCATGACCATCATGGTAAGGAGCCTGGCAGCAGGCAGGCGGGAGTTGTGCTGGAGGATTAGCTGAGAGCTCACATCTGAGCCACAAGCAGGAGGCAGAGGGAGGGACAGAAGGAGGGAGACAGGGAGATGGGGGGGGCAATAGAGTTACTTGGGCATGACATGGCCTTTGGAAACTTCAAAGCCTAGGGATGCACCTCCTCCAATAAAGCCACATTTCTCTAGCTAACAGTCTACCAACTGGGTACCAAGAATTCAAATAGAGGAGCCTGTGGGGCCGTCCTCATTTAGAACACTACCATCAGGAAAGACACACGGACAGCTGGGAAGTGTCTGTGGAGTTTGCTCTTGAATTGTGCCAGAATCCTCAACCAGGACCTGGTTGGTAGCAACTACAGGGCAATACCCTGGAACGCAGTCATCTCTCATTCCTGTTTCCTGTTTGTAACTGCCCAGGTGGGAGAGAAGAACCCCGACACTTCTGCACACTCTCCTTCAGGAGGCAGTCCCACTTGGATGGTCTGGGAGAGGTTGTCACTGAGACAGCTAGCAAAGTGCAGACCAGGAGTAGTATGGCCATTGAGGAAGGAGCAGGGCAGGTGTAGTAGAGATGGTCTTTGTAAGGGTGCCCCTGTAACCGAGCAGCAGTGTCTATGCCAGGAAAGAGTGAGGCAGGACCGAAACAGGAAATTAAGAGCACACGAATGTCTGATCAAAGCCTTTTGCCATCAGAGTCAAGAATATTAGCCCAACTGATGCACTGTGTGATGATGGCTCTGCATCAAGGCAATGCTCTTCATACAGAGACACTTGAATACATGCTTAAGACTCAGCACACATGATGAGCAAGTTTAACCTTGTTCCTTCCCAGCTCCAAATGTGTGACTTTCTGAGAATCTCACCAACAAGATTAGCACTTTTTTTTTTTTTTTTTTTTTTTTCTGGTCCAAGTACACCTTCACTTTGCTTCCAGCAGGCCTGGGGTGGGGGTGGGGAGCCTACTTAGTGTGCTTTCAGGAGGTTTTCCTTTTAAATCTTGTTCTGGAAGCCATCTCCTGCATGCTTTGTCATCTTTCTAAATGCTTGCAGAGAAGGTAAACAAATGACTCAGAGGGCAGTAAAAGGCTTGGTGGTGGTGGTGGTGGTGGTGGTGGTCAGCTCACTGCCATCACTTCCCACCCCCTTAGACAAGTGAGGGCCTAGCTTGTGTTTAAAAATTGTAAGCACCCACTTTTACCAGGCCAAGTCACCTGATTCGTCTGAGAGGAATGAAGTCAGCCCAGGTTGGAGGGGCCACCACACAACTGAGGCTGCGACAATTTTATTGACAACAATCAGATTTTTTATACTTTTTTTTTTGATTTTTTACACTTTTATCAGAAACAGAATATAATGGCAATTGCCAGGATCAATACAGTTGTAGTTGCCGGGAAACAATGAAGTTTGCAAGCTATTCAGGGTGCACCAGATTAATGTCTGAGACCAATTGTCCTGTCAGGCCTTCATGCTTCCTTGACTATTAAGGGAACTCACAGAGAAACACAAAGCTGCTTGAACACTTCACTGCCTGAGGGAGTGCATTGGTCACTCAGGAACTGGAAAGCATACACTTTTTAGGGCACTAGGCCAAACCAACTCCATCCCCGCCCCCCCCCCCCGTAAAAAATCCATAATTGTCTAGCATTAAATATTTTTGCAGTCTTCCATGGAGTTCCGATTATTTCATCCCAAGCTCTTCACCACTATCAAGACCATTATGCTGGGCAGGGTTTTGTCAACTGGACACAAGCTGGCATCATCTGAGAAGAAGGAACCCCAACTGAGAAGTCGCCTCCATTAGATGGGTCTCTAGGCAAGCCTATAGGAGATTTTTTTAAATGCGATTGATATGGTCAGGCAGTTGGCCGTGGCCCAAGCCTTTAATCCCAGCACTTGGGAGGCAGAGGCAGCCTACAGAGCTAGTTCCAGGACTGCTAGGGCTGTTGTTTCACAGAGAAACCCTGTCTTAACGCCCACCCCATCCCCACCCACCCCTACAAACAAGTGATTAATGTGGAAGGATCCAGCCTGCTGTGGGAAGTACCACCCCTATACAGGTGTGGAAGAAAGGCTGGGCAAGCCTTGAGGAACAAGCCCGTAAGCAGTGGTCTTCCACAGCCTCTGTCTTGCATCCTGCTTCCTTTCATGATAGATTGTAGCCTGTAAGGCAAATAAACTCTTTCCCATGCTGCTGCTTCTGGTCATAGTGTCTACCACAGTCGAAAGCAAACCAAAGCCACCATAGTCAATTCTTTCTGGGCCCCCGATGACTGACACCAGGCTAGGTGCTCACCATATTCACATGATTATTGAGGGGGTGAAGTAAGAAAGCGCACCACACCACATTTGCACAACTCTGTTCATAGCAGCATTATTTGTAATAGTCAGAACCTGGACGCAACCTAGATGCCCCTCAATCGAAGAATGGATAAAGAAACCCTGGTTCATTCACACAATGGAGTACTACTCAGCGATAAGAAACAATGATGCCTTGAAATTTGCAGACAAATGGAAGGAAAAAAAAACATCCTGAGTGAGGTAACCCAGACCCAGAAAGACAGGTATAGTATGTACTCACTCCTAAGTGGATACCAGACATAAAGGAAAAGATACCCAGCCTACAATCCACAACCCCAGAGAAGCCAGAACCCTCTTCCAGAAACAGATGGAAGCAGATGCAGAAATCCACAACTAACCAATGGGCCGAGCTCCTGGAGAACAATGGAAATGAGGGAGGAGCGATAATATGAATAAAGGAGTCAAGACCATGATGGGGAAACCCACAGAAACATCTGACCCAAGCTAGTGAGAGATCACTGACTCTGATCTGACAAATGGGGAAACTGCATAAGACCGAACTAGACTCCTTTAATACAGGTGACAATGGTGTGGCTTGGGCAGTATATGAGGCCACTGGCAGTGGGTCCAAGATCTAACACTAATGCACAAACTGACTTAGTGGAGCCCATTCTATATGGAGAGATACTATGCCCAGCCTAGACATGGGGTTTGGGGTGGGGTGCCTCAACGAGGCGAGGGGAAAGACTTGGTAGACTTCCTAGGGGAGGTCTTTCCCTCTCTGAGGAGCAGATGGGAGATGGGGTGAGGAGCGAGAGGGGAAACTGGGATTGGAATGTAAAAAATAAATTAATTTAAAAAAAAAGGAAGCACCATGCCATATGACATTTGATAAGCATAGGCACATTCCCCTGGGCTGTCCCTGGCTTCCTGTTCCTACAGCTGAAGAATGTTTGCTGGTCATTTCAAATCGGTTGAGTGACATTTCTTTTAACAGGCATCTTAAGAGACTTGATGTGATTAGCAAAAGCCATCTGCCTAGTGAAATCAGCCTAGTGGCATCAGAACAGCTGGTCTATAGCCTCAACTCTGAGATTAAGAGGGAAATCTGGGTCAGCAGGACACAGGTTAGCAGAGCTCTGGAGGCCATCAGGGAGCAGATCCCTGAGCTCAGCTAAGCTCTGCCGAAGTCAGGAGGTATCAGAGGACACAGTCCCAGTCACAGGAAGAGGGGAGGGAAGGAGGAAGACAGGGAGGACAGGCGGGAGGGGAAAGGGAGAGGGAGAAATGAGGACAGTAGGAAGAAGAAAAGGAGGGAAGGAAGAGAGGAAAGAAAGGTGAGATGGGAGAAGGAAATGGAAAAAGAAAGGGAGGGAAGAAAAGAGGAATGTGGAAGAGAAGAGGAAGGGGAGGGAAGAGAAAGGGGAGAGAAGAAGAAGGGGAAGAGGAAGAGAGGAGGAAGGGGAAGAGAGCAGGAAGGGGGAGAGAGGAGGAAGGGGAGAGAGAAGCAAAGGGAGGGAAGAGGAAGGGAAGGAAGACTAGGTTTTACTTGCAGGCATCTAAAAAGGACAGAATGAGTTGTCCAGGCAACAAACAGTATGGGGCTATGTGCACTGTGTCTATTGCATTCTGGGAGAAGAACCAGGGAGCAGGTGTGTATTTTGCTAAAAGATATTCTGCTCATTTAAATCTTTCCTTCCGATATGAAAATCCACACAGCCTTCCATGGAAACCTCTCAGAGTAAGGAGAGCTGTTGCAGTAGAGAGCAGAGGCATGGGGGGTGGGGGGCAGGTGGCCCTAGGCCAGGCAGTGCTAACATCGGTGAGGTCCCTGTGAGGCGTGAGCAGGAAGCTTGGCTCCGGGGAGTGGACCTGGAGCTGCAGGGTCCTCCACAGCCTGTCGACTCTGGAGCTGCAGGCTAGCTTCCTAGAGATATAAGGCCCTTCCTGGGGCTGTTCTGACAAATAATGAGACCGAGGGTAGCTTGGTGTGACAGAAGCATATTCTTTAGGTTTTGGAGGCCAAGAGCTCAAAGCCAAGGTTTTTGCAGGGGTTTGCTTTTTGAAGGTTCCAGAAAAGGACCACACACTTGTTTAGTTTGCCCAAGATTAGTTTCTGTAGTGATACTCCCACATGGCTGCACAGGTGGCCTCCCTCCTCAGCAGACAGATGGGAGTTGACAAGAGCCTATCTGCCTAATCTGCTTCATCTCCTGTCTCCTCGTTCTTATTTAGTGCCTCATGAGTATGTACATCCAATATTGCTGAGTAAATGTCCCTCCCCAGTAAGTGGTTAATATTGCCAATATCGACAATACTTCGGGCAAATCGGACTTGAAGTTTGGTCCAAGGCCATTGGTCCATGGTGGAAGTTTTGTGCCAGCAGACTGTGCCAAGTAGTTGAGCAGAGGGCCTGGAGCAGCAGAGGGCCTGCTTGCTTCAGACAGTTTGAACAAATGTCTGGATCCAACATGTACTCATGGTCTCGTTGCCGAGTCCTGAGTTAAAGGCACCATGGCCAACAGTTGAGCAGGATGTATTCACCAGGCTAACTCTCGTAGAAGCCTTGATCCCCACCTGGTTTTCCCTGGGCAGAGGTCTTCGGCATAGGCGTCTGAAATTATCTGACAGAGAGACAGCTCTCCTCAGTGAGAGACTCAAAGGAACCTGTCCTAGGCTCCCCCGGAAGCATGCATCGTGTGAACGAAAGCATCCTGGGAAAGTCACGTTTGTGCTGAAGAGCTTTCAGACTGATCCGATCCTTGGACCTCTGTGATCTAGAGCTGGAATGTTGCAAAAAGTCCAGAGCCAACTTATCTTTAGTCTCTTCACAGCCACTTCTGTGTCTGAGCTGACATTCCTGTGACTATCAGTGAAGCCTTTGAAATGAATTAACTTAATGGACTTCGAGCCATCACCAACCCCCAAGCTAAGGGGCAGTGAGAGGCCTACAGCAGGGCTCTCTGCTCTCTGCCATAACTTGCCTACCTGACATTGCCACCCATGTGCCTGGCAAATCTGCTTAATTATGCCTTTCTTTGACCCTGTAACTAAAAAGGCTCATGCAATATTTCCTTTGGAACAAAACTGCTTCTCATCAACAGTCACTGGATGTCTTTTTCTCAGAATAAGTCTTAGCCAGGAGTGTATCCCACAAATGTCTAGTCAAATCCTTCCAGAGACTCACTAAGCCCAGGACTCCAACACAGTCAGTAGAGACGCCTGGCTCTGTTTTCTGCTCCTGGACACAGCCACCCCTGAGGCCCAGCCCTCTCTGCTCTTGCACTCCAGGGCTAGCTCTCCTGGAGAACCTGGCAGAAAGCCTGGTGCCTAGAGTGGCCTGGGGAAGGATGGGAGCAGATCTCAGGGCTGATTGCTCTTGGAATCTCTGGGATGTGTGGTCTCACACTAGCTTTTATGTAAGGGGTCAAGATCCCAGGGCCTCCCTCGGCCTCTGTTCCATATTGGGTGATTGGCCAACCAACTGCCCGGGTCAGAGTCCCCAGCAGTCCTGCAGTCTCTCAGAGGTGGCCAGAGTTTGTTTCACAGTCCAGAGGCACATTTTTTTTTTAAAGATTTTATTTATTTATTATGTATACAGTCTTCTGCCTGCATGCCAGCAGAGGGCACCAGATCTCATTCAAGGTGGTTGTGAGCCACCTTGTGGTTGCTGGGAATTGAACTCAGGACCTCTGGAAGAGCAGTCGATGCTCTTAACCTCTGAGCCATCTCTCCAGCCCAGAGGCACATTTTAAACCCCTTTTTTTCACTAGCATTAAAATTTTTGTTATGTACAAATTGATGACTATAATCATGGGCAGAAATGTCAATAAACTGGTTACAAAGAAGGAGGTCTAAACAAATCACAACTTATTGCAAATCTAAAAAGTAATCTGTTTCACTAGCCTGGTCTACAGAGTGAGTTCCACGACAGCCAAGGCTCCGTAGAGAAACCCTGCCTGGAAAAACAACAACAACAAAACAAACAAACAAAAAGTTATCTGTTTGAACAGATAGACGCAACAGTGAATTTAATACATCGCAATTCAGGCTGACCACCGGCTTCTACTTCACATAAAAAAGCCGATGGAAGCTGGGGAGATGGCTCAGTTGGTAAGAGTGTTTGCTATGTAAACTTGAGTTCCTGAGTTCAAATCCCCAGCACCCACTTAAGAACAGCTGAGTGTGGTTGAGCACAACTGTAACTTGAGTGTTGGGAAGGACTGGATTAAACACAGGAGGCAGAGTGGAGGCAGGAGGATTGCTGGGACTCCCTGGCCAGCCAGTCTAGCAGGAAAACTGAAAGCCTTAGGCTCAGTGAAACCCTCTCTTAAGGGGATAAGACAATAGAGCAGGACACCCAGTAGGTTTTCATCTGGCCCCCACATGTGTGCACACAGGGAGTTTGCACACACACACTCCACATGCATACACTCAGACACTGTATACGCCATCCCTCCCTACACAAAATGAGTGGATTATCTGGTATGCTAAAATGATCCCGAAGAAGATAGGCAGTCGTCATTCCTGGGTTCTGACCACATTCCACTATGATGAAATCAAGGCAGTGTGGGATGGGTGTCAGTTAGATGTGCAGCCCGGTGGAACAGAGCCAAGGGCCTCTGAGAAGGCCTGCAGGCCTGTGGTCTGGTGAATTACCAATATCAGTAGCAGTCATGGGAAAAGAACAGCTTTTTAACAAATACAGGAGCTTTGGTTCCACTGAAATGGATCAAGATCTAAGTGTAAAATTCAGGGTGTTACATTTGGCTTCTAAGATAAGGCACCGAAAGCCCAAACACAAGATGAGAAACTCAACAACACTGCAATTAAAACTTAATCTTCAGCAACCCACAGAACGGAGGGAAGACTTGTAAATAATTTCTCAGGGAAGAGTCTGATGCCCAGAGAAACAAACATATGCAGAACTTGCTCAACTCAACAATAGCCAAAACTCTATTTGAAAGTGGGAAAAGAAAAAAAAAAAAATGGAGCCGGGCATAGGTGGGTCTTGTGCTTAAAATCTCAGCACTGGTTAACTGAGATAGGAATGCAGGAGGCAAGCCTGGGCTATATAGATAGTTTAAGACTAGACAGGGCTCCCAAACTCTGTCTCAGGGAGGGGAGATGGAGAAGAAGAGGAAGAGGAGAGAAGAAAAGAAAAAGAAGGGAAATAGGGAAATGTGAGCAAAGGACTCATGTAAACATTTTTTTTAAACTTAGTATTTGTGAGTTTTTTTCCACATTGAAAGAAAAAAAAAATGGTCCAGCCAGTTGGCATTTCAGGAGGGCTCAGATTCAAATTCAAGGGGCTGGAGAGATGGCTCATTGGTTAAGAGCACTTGGTGCTCTCCCAGAGATCCTGGTTTGATACTTGGCACTCCTAAGATGGCTCATGAGCCTCTGTAGCTCCAGTTCCTGGGGAGACTATGTCCTCTTCTGTACTTGTGGGCTCCAGGCACCTAAGTGGTTTATAGACATACATGCAAGCAGATCACTCTAACACACAAAACAGAACTAACCTAGTCTGTAAAGAGCACTGTTTGAGTTTGTGCATTCCGAGGGAGGTTTGCCACCAGCCTCACTTGCAGGAGCATTTGTGAGGTCATACACCATTTTCACGCCCCTGAGGGTGGAGGAAGGAGCCTCAGAGACCTTTTCCACACTGCTTGAGCACTGTGAGGAGGAGGGAGCCTTAGAGCAGGAAGCTGCAAGCTGGCCTCGGAGGAGGACTCTTGGTTCTTGACTCTTGACCTTGCTGTTGGGCTGCAGTTAAAGCACATAGCCATCTGTATACAATTAAAGCACACAGCCACCTGTATACAGTACAGTGAAAGCACACAGCCAGCTATATACAGTGAAAGTACACAGCCAACTGTATACAGTGGAAGCACACAGTCAGCTGTATACAGTGAAAGCACACAGCCAACTGTATACAGTGGAAGCACACAGTCAGCTGTATACAGTGGAAGCACACAGTCAGCTGTATACAGTGGAAGCACACAGTCAACTGTATACAGTGAAAGCACAACCAGCTGTATACACTGGAAGCACACAGCCAACTGTATATAGTGGAAAACACAGTCAGCTGTATACAGTGAAAGCACAGCCAGCTGTATACACTGGAAGCACACAGCCAACTGTATATAGTGGAAGCACACAGTCAGCTATATACAGTGAAAGCACAGCCAGCTGTATACACTGGAAGCACACAGCCAACTGTATATAGTGGAAGCACACAGTCAGCTATATACAGTGGAAGCACACAGCCAACTGTATACAGTGAAAGCACACAGCCAACTGTATACAGTGAAAGCACACAGCCAGCTGTATACAGTGGAAGCACACAGTCATCTATATACAGTGGAAGCACACAGCCAACTGTATACAGTGAAAGCACACAGCCAGCTGTATACAGTGGAAGCACACAGCCAGCTGTATACAGTGAAAGCACACAGCCAGCTGTATACAGTGAAAGCACACAGTCAGCTGTATACAGTGGAAGCACACAGTCAGTTGTATACAGTGGAAGCACAGCCAACTGTATACAGTGAAAGCACACAGCCAGCTGTATACAGTGGAAGCACACAGTCAACTGTATACAGTGGAAGCACAGCCAGCTGTATACATTTAAAGCACGCAGTCAGCTGTATACAGAGAAAGCACACAGCTTGCTGTATCCTCACACAGTGTCTGCCACTTGCCACAGAAGAATTTAGGCCCTAACAAAGAGAACCCACGCCATCTTCTTTATGGAGCTGAGGATTACCTCAAGTTCCTTACCTTTTACAATTTACTCATGTTTTTATGTGCGTGGGTACTAGTGTGCCACAGCAGGAGTGTGGGGGTCAGAGAAGGACTGTACTCTTGTGGGTCCTGGGGATTGAACTCGGGCTGTGGGGCTTGGCAGCAAATGCCTTTACTCCCACCCTGCCCCTCCATCTCCCTCACATTCATTGCAGCTTGTCCTTGGCCAATGGGCAAGTGACAATTCAGATGCCCCAGTTTTTATAAAAGACATTGCTGTCACTGACTGGGAGCTGGCCTGAGTAACTGTCACCTACATGGCTTCTGGAGACAAACAATGACCATCCAGTGGGCAGTGAAGGCCTTCACCTACCTCAAGATGTGTTTTTTGATGCTAGAACAAATACCACAGGCCCAGCAGTTTATAAAGAATTGAAAATTTATTTAGTTCAGGGCTCTGTGGGCTGAGAGTCCAAGGACATGGTGCCAGCATCTGCTGAGAACTTTAGGAAGCACACAACACAGGGCCTCACTTGGGAGACAGAGCTTCGTGTGTTGGGAGATGCTACCTGTTCTGTATTTACTAAGGAATTAAGTCTGTGTTGGATAACCCTGATGACGACCCCATGACCGTACGCCACTCTAATTGCTCCTGTAGGACCCACGTCTAAGTGCCATCAGACATGAACCTGGGAACACATCAAATTACAGCATAATCTGGGTAGGCATTCTCAGGCTTGTGTGTTGCAGAGTCAGAGAATTCTTTAAGCCATCTGACCCAGGAGAGGACAGTTTGGAAGTCCAAGTGCAGCTTAGCTGTCTTCAAATTCAACTGCAGGGCAGACTCAAGGAACAGTGTGGGGAGGGAGCCCCTGCTGGGAGTGATTGGGTTTCCCCTTGTTTCCAGTGACCACCAGGAGTTTGGTCCATTGAGCTGACTGAAGTGAGTGGTTGATAACTTCAGTCCCTCGGGTGGCGCTGGTGAGACAGCTGATCAGGCTAAGGTGCCTTTTACCCAAGCCTAATGTCCTAAGTTCAATGCCAGTCAGACCCACATGGTCTGACTCCAAGTTGCCTTTTAACCTCCACATGTGAGTAATGGAGTGTGTGAGCTCATCGCCTCAAAATAAATGAATAAAATGTAATAAAAAATAAAAAGCAAATGTAGCTCAGTTGGTGAAGTGTTTGCCTAGCATGCACAAGGCCCAGAGTTCAGGCCCCAGCACTGTATTGCCCATGTATTGTGGCACCCATCCGTAATCAGTACTTGAGAGGGGGAGGCAAGAAGACCAGATGTTCAGGGTCAGCTTTGGTTAATTTGAAGCCAGCCTGGGTTACATGAGATTTTGTCTAAGAAACGGGGAGGTGGGGGGAAGGAAGGAAGGAAGGGTAGTGTTTCCTCTCTTTCTCTGGAACTCAGGTTATCAATGTGGCAGAAGTGATGCTACAAGGCTCCCAAGGCCAAGGTCAGAACAGTTCTGAGGCTTCTGTTGCCTCTCGATGTGGTCTATCAGGACACTCCTGCTGGAACCCTTCTGCCTTCTGAGCTGTGGAAACCCCAGTCATGGGAGGAAAGCAGATGCAGGATTTCACACAGGGGCTCAACCAAACCCCACTCAGGTGCTGAGAGTAAAGGAGCCTGCTATGCCCCAGCCCTAGTCACCCTCACCTTTTCTTCTGGGACCCAGCACCTCACCCAAAAGCTGCACCCATGGCTCCTGGAACCTGTGAACTTGGTGATCTCATTCTTGTTTCTGGGAGTTAAGTTAGGCATGGTTGTTACGTAGCACAGGCAGAGAGGGCACAATCCAGCAGGGGCATTGTTAGCTGAGGGAACTCTGGGGATAGGACCTTGGTGAAGTGGGGTCCTACTGAAGACAACAAGCTGTGGAGCCCCACTTCCTGGCTTCAGTCCCCAGCTCTGTGGCCTCAGGAAAGTGACCTAACCCCTCTGTGCCTTGGATGTAACCCTCTGTGCAGGAAGGACAGTAGTTGCCTCCAGCTGTGGAGCTGAGGGCATCGATGCACAAACAGCTCATTGGAAGAGTGCAGTTAGTGTTTTCTGCCATTGGTGACCGGCACAGGCTAGCCAGGGACTGACCTCAGGGGGATTTAATAAAGCCAACTTCAGGACGTTTGTCCATTTCTTTGTCCTGCAGGGGGATAACCAAGAAAGACAGGCTATGTTTCTCTGTTTCTCATTGACTCAGTGTTTGGAAGCCAGGGACATGACAGCCTCATTCCCACTGTAAAGAGTTGCAGGGCTTCTGCCAAGAGGCCTGGCGAAGTTGGGGACAGTGCCTCACCAGAGGGAAGGAGGTCAGGAATTGAGAAGACAGCTAGGTTGGCTTGGGGGCACATTCATGTAGTTATTTGTGTACATGTGTGCATGCTCCTGTGTTTAGAGAGACATGTGGTCCTAGGAAAACAGGGGATGCATCTGGTAGACAGTTGGGAAGTGACAGCTGGGTGTCAGGGGAGACAGTGACAACCACCACGCTGTGACCAAAGGCTAGTCCTAGAGAGTGGGTGGGAACAGAATGATCTAGACTATTCTCAGGGGTCTGGTGACCCTCAGATCACCTGCTGGGGCAGGGACTCTCTCCCATCTCCCCTCATCTACAGGGCAGGTCACAGAAGGTTTGGAACCTCAGGCCCCCAGTGCAGATGCATGTGTGTGTCTCTTAGAGTGTGTGTCTCTAACTGTCTCTCAGTTGACCTCACATGTCCTGGGCAGGTGAGTGGCCCTCCAGCTTCCATCCTTACTTTTCCCTGTCCTCAAATGACAGCAGTTCTTTCCTGTGGCTCCCCTCAGCAACAGAGCCTGGAGAAGTGACCCTCAGCCATACAAGACAGCTGAACCATGGGAGGTGGTGAGCAGAGTTTTAAAAACCTTGAAATTACTTTGATGAAAAAAACCCTACTTATGATAAACTCCTATTGCACAGCAAATCTGTGTGAGCCATCTGCCTTTATTAAAGACGGTGATTTGATGGCTGTCCCATAAAAGACACTTGCGACAGCCACTGCTCCACCAGAAAAGAGATTATGTTATAATCACTCTGGGTTCCCTAATGGTTAAGCCTCATTGTGCCCTTCATTGCACATAGTGGGTTCTTAATAAGGGGTTGAATGAATAACTGGATAAAGGCACTGGCAGTTATGAGGACCTAATTAAAATCTTTCCAATTTAAACCTCCCAGCTGGAGGCAGCTGGGATTTAAAATGCCACCCCTGCACGGCTGTGCTGGCACAGCCCCTGGTTCTGTAGATTGGAAGGGAAGGCAGTGAGGAACAGAGCAACAGCTGGTGGGCATGTCAGCCTTTGCACTACAGGATTAGGCTGGCACCTTCCCCCAAGAACCCCTCCCCAAAGTGCCTCAGTGACATGATTGGCAGTTGTCATACCTGGTGGGGACAATGGAGTCCTTGGAATTGGCCTCTGAAATTACAGACAACTAAGACATAAACAGCCTTATGTCTCTGGCAACCACAGGCCCCTGTGGCAGCTTTTCCTGAGAACGCCACCATTGTTGACCTTTCTGGTCATTGACCCCACTTGTGGAAGCCCTGGACTTGGCAGGCACCTTCTGCTCTAGCCTAATTGAAGGTATAGTCAAGCACTTTGACTCACACTGACTCTTGGGAGCTCTTGGGGCGGGGGACACAGCCTGCCTAGAGGGTCCTGGTTCACTCTGCTTTCATTTGAGAATTCTTTTCAGGCCCAAGGCACAGGTGCTGTGATGGTTTGAAACAAAATGATCCCCAAAGGGAGTGGCCCTGATAGGAAATATGGCCTTGTGGGAGTGGGTGTGGCCTTGTTGGAGGAAGTGTGTCACTGTGGGGGTGGGCTTTGAGTTCTCACATCTGCTCAAGTCACACCTGGTGTCTCAGTTCACTTCCTGCCAGCTGCCAGTCAAGATCAGGACTCAGCTCCAGCACCCTGTGTGTCTGCATGCCACCCACCATGATGATGATGGAATGAACCTCTGAAAATGTCAGCCAGCCCCAATTAACTGTTTCCCTTTATAACAGTTGGTGATGGTGTCTCTTCACAGCAGTAGAAACCCTAAGACAGAGTCCTTCGTCAGTTTTCAATTCCAGGACTTCGGACTTGACATGTGGGTCTGCTGCCAACCCTGCACAATACCCTGGGAACAGGCCTTGGTGGCACAGGCCTCGGACTGGATCTGCCTCCAGAACCCAGAACTCAGGAGCATGTGTGTATCAGGGGTCCCAGTCTGTGAGCCGCTTGCAAACCTTGTGACACACTGTTTCCAGTGTTTTCCCATTAACATGCCCCCCTCCCCCTGCACAAATGGGTGTCATTATCTGAGGGTTGATTTGAATTCTAGAAAGAGCTGAGTCTGGGGAGCCAGGCTGGTGATCAACTTTGGAACATGCATTTTTAGGTGGGAATTGAGGAACAACTTTACAGTCATCAAACTGGTTTTCTTAAGTGACTCCCAATCTGATTTTCTAAGTCTAATGCAGATTCCCTTCACAGAGGCATCACATTTCTCACAAGCACATTTCTCGGGGCAGTGAGATAGCTCAATGGGTAAAGGCCCCTGAGGCTAGCTCTGACACCCGAGTTAGATCCTCAGCACCTGCATAGTGGAAGGAGAGAACCAACTCCCACAAATTGTCCTCTGACTTCCACACACACCCTATGGTACAATGCCTCCTCTCAATGAACAATAAATAAATAAATAGATATGGTTTTTAAGTGTATTTCTACAGATAGCTGTGGACAACATCCGTCTATGTGGGAGGGAAATGTAGTCATATTCTTTGAGGGCTTGCCCATGCTCCCCCCAGAGACAACTGGGCCACCCCATAAGGCATTTTAACTTTAGAATGCAGTACGTTTTTTGGTGTCTACTCACGGGTCTCACTTCCTGTTCTCTGTCTTCAGAGGGAGTTGCTGCTGAACCACCAGCCCTGACTCCACCACATGACAAAGGCGGGATTTATTCACTGGGTTGAAGCATTTGCTAGATTAAAGTTGTGATTTATTTCCTAGACTCTCTCCTAAATAATGACATTCAGGTCACCTTGAGTTTCTGTGGCAAACTCACTATCAGTCCACTCAAGTCCATGTTTCCTCTCTGCCTTCTGAGGAGGCCTCTAGCTATTGTAGTGAAATTTATTCCCCTGGTAGCCAGAATGGAAGCAGAAGCCAACAGATTTCTGCAAAATCTGGGTTTTTGGACAGGAGACACAAGAATGGATGCATCTTCCTGCCATTCCTTGCTTTTCAAAGGTATATGCAACTTCTGGAGCTATGGCAGCCCTTATACAAACAAAAAAACAAGCCTTAAAACAGAGTCCAACTGATAAGGATGAAAAAGACAAAGTTGGGTCCTTGGTGACAGCATACAAGATGAGGAGAACCTGTGCTGGCCTCTTCTCTCAGCATCAGACCCAGAATTACATCTCACAGACTATTCCTTCATTCAGTAAATGCTGCGTGGAACTTTGAGGCAGATGAAATCGCCCCAAAACACTCAGAGGAAGGGTGTGAAGAAGCAGAGATTCATAAGACTGGCAGATCTTGTTAGAGAACTTTGGAATCAGTGGCTCTAATGTATTGTTAGTCTCTGACTTTAAAATGCATCAGAGTAACTTGACATCCCAGTGTTGAGCCAGCCATGGTAATCATGACCCTGGCAACTGGACATCACAGTGTTGATCTGGCCATGGTAATGATGACCCTGGCAACTCCACATCACAGTGTCGAGCTGGCCATGGTAATGATGACACAGTCAATCCCAGCACTTGGAAAGCTGAGACAGGAGAAACTCCAGTTTGAAGCCAGCCTGGAGTTTGCACATGGCCTCATGTGCTAGAGTCAGGAACTGGACAGTGCTGGTCAAGGTCCCTGTCAGGGGAGTAGCAAGTCTTCCTGTTAGTTCATGCCAGCCAGCTCTGTGCACCAGGCTCTGCCTGTATCTCCTCATTCCGTTGCCATGGCCACTTTGACAGCAAGGTCTTAGTCTCCCTGTTTCATACATCGGAACCCCAAATTTTAGAGTGAGTGAGTGAGTAATTTTCCCATAGTCTTACAGCTGGTGGGACAGATTGGCCTCCCAGCACTGCCGTTGCCCATTGCATGAGCTCTGTGCCTGGCATGGCTGCACTCAACCCACAAGTTCTTAACAGACATCTGTCACTGAAGAGCTTTGGGGCACTAGGGAGGTCGATCCCCTTCCTCCTTCCCTCCTCTGTTTCCTTGTTCCACCTTACTTCGTTTTTTTTTTTTTTTTTTTTTTTTTTTTTTTTCTGTGGGATTAACTTTATAGTCTTGCCTGTGCCATGTGAATTTAGGCCGCTCTGGACTGTTTAGAGAACCCATCAGTTAGGAGCTTTTGAAAGAGACAGTAACAGAGCGAAGCTATGATGATTCTACTAATCCTGTGTACATGAGAAACCCACCCAGGGCCATCTGTCTAATTCTCTCATCAGAAAGGAAAAAATAACAGTTATGATTAAGCTACTCCGAGGACAGTTACAGGACTGCCTTTCTTGTAGCCAACATTCAGAGACCATACCAAGGTCAGAGTTTTGGATATGGCCCAGGAGCGAACACTCCAACCTGAAATGCATTTTAATTAGTTTTATTTCCACCCAAAGCATCCCAAAGGCTGTGCTGTGGCCAAGTGAATGCATCTGTAGGATGTGTGTAGGAAGGCTGAGAACACATCAGAACTTTGCAGGTCCAAACCTGCACTTCCTTATGTCACTGTCTCACGTGGCATCCATGAGCAAGGAGTGGCAGAGACTAGATCACTTGTGCCCACACTCCCTGCTGAAGTCAGTTCTCACTCCATCAGTTGGCAAAAGGTCGATCTGTAGGTAATAAACATGAGATCATACTAGGGTGGGCCTGATGCACTGTGCCTGCTGCCATTATAGAAAGGGGATGCTTGCCCCCCCACCCCCCCACATGCTCACACACTCACAGAATGCAGTGTAAAGGTAGTGGCAGAGGTTGCAGTGGACAAACCAATGAGGTCAAATCGAGCAAGCAATGCTTCTAATCTCAACGTGTGATAGGTGACAATAGGATTAATCCAGTTTGAGGTGTGAAAAAATGTTTCAAAGTTTGTATATAGACAATGAATTCATTAAAGTGTTGACAGTGGCAGAACCAGGCCCCCTCATGAGCTTGAAAAGTCTTCCAGGTAGTGTACTATGCATCCCATAATGACACTCAGTTTAATCCATGGTGACACAGATTTGTCTATTTGTTTTAACAGCCAAATACGTTTGTATTAGGGGAATGGGCCTCAAAGAATGGGCCTAGGCCTCACTGCACAGCTTGTTCACTGGCATGAGCTCCAGAATCCTGAGGCTTCTTCCCATCTAGAAGCTCTGGAAGGCGGGAGGAGGGCTCTGTGTGTGGGCTTTGAAGGTGTCATCTGCTCAGACCCCAGCCCCATTGTGGCTGGGGACTGTGGCAATGCTGGTTGGCTGGTGAAGTCACCTCCCCCGGAGGTTTCCTGTCATCAAGAAACTGGTCATCCTTGGACAGCCATTGTTTATCCGTGACCACTTGAGGATGGCCTTGACGACGCGCTGCAGCTTGACATGATGCTGGAATCCTCCGTGTCTGTGAAGGCTGTGGCCTTGTGTGCCGGGTCATGAGAAACACAGCCATCCCAGTGGCTACTTCTGACTCCAAGTACCTTACAGTTTTGTAATCCCAGTGCTCAAGGGGCTGAGGCAGGAGCATCATGAGCCAAGAATAACTGGGACTACATGGTGAGACCCCTTATCAAAGAAATAAGTGAAATGATAAAGACAAGCATTCTGGAAGGGGCAGCTGTCTCCTGGTGAGGCAGGGAAAGGAGGTTTCCTCAGATAGTACACCCCAGAGGGCGCTGCAAAGGGCCAGTTGGTCTTCACCTTTGTGTGGCTCAGTTTTCACTACCTTTTCTCTTCTTGCTGCCAGAAAGGGAGGTGCTGTCTGGGCTTATGCTGCCCAGACATAGAGAGAAGAAATCTGGTAGATTTCTTGTGTGGGCCTGAGATGTGACTGTTACTGTTTGTATGGCATTGAATAGCCCAATTTCCTGGTCACTTGTAACTGAAGTCATTTGGAAGAGGGTCTTTGGTTAAAATGTTACACTGGACCAGGGTGGCCTCTAACACAGTATGACTAGTGACGTTAAGACATGTCTTGAAGACATCCAGGTAAAGCTACCAACGAATAGAGAGAAAGGGTCTATGATGGCAAGGGCAGGGATGACAACAACCTGGTTGGTGTGTCCACAGGGAACACAGGTGTGACACTGTGGCCAGCCTTGTGGAAGGAGGCCAGGGATCGGGTCTTCCCACTGCAATTCTTCAGGGTCCAGTGTCACTGCCATTTGGGATTCTGGTGTCCACTACCCAGAGATCATAAGTTGGCTGTTTCCAAGTCACCAGCTTGTGGTATTTTGTTCTGGCATCTGCAGGGCATGGATGCATCAAGTCAAGGCCAGGAACCTCTGCTTGGTGCTCCCAGCTCAAATAGATTGTCTAGACAAGGGTGTTGTGAAGGAGCTAAGGAGCTGCCACAGAGCAGGGCAGGGACAGTGTCCAGCACTTGGAGCACGATTCTGTTCTGGCTGGGTTTAGTTAGCTGTTTGTTTATTTTAAAACAGGGTCTCCCAACTCATCACACAGGGACCAAGAACAGAAACCGGGGCTGAAGGGTCCAGGCCAACTCAGCAGCCTCTTCCTGGGGCAGCTGAGGAAAGTGCCACAGAACCACAGCATGGTTAGTCCCAGTGCCTGGGTGTGGAGCAGCACAGTCCCCATGGCAGTCACTCCCCAGTCCCCTTGCTTCCCAGCCTCCATGATCCTCACTGGACACCAGCCTCCCCTGCAGCTCACCACCTGTGCAGTTCCCACATGAGCAGCCTCCCACCCTGGCAGGATAATCTCAGCGTGCAGAGGAGAGGCCTCCTCTCTGGCTGCTTAGTGTCCCCTCAGAACTAGAGCGGAGGGAGATTAGGGGTTGCTAATTTGGGACCAGGACTGATGCGCTATAAAAAGCAAGGAGGCTTTGGGATCTGCAAGCCATTTTAGAAATGCATCCCACACACAGAAAGGATGAAGTCAGAGGGATTTGTCTCTCTCCTCACCTTTTTCTCTCTAAAGATCCTCCCAACACCTTCCCTGAACCCTCCATGCCTTCAATGATGTCCCTGCCACAGAAGCTCTGGATGGAGGGGTCAGGGGTGACACACTCAGGCCTCTCAAGCCAAGGCCAGCACCTTACTTGTCCTTCTGGGAATCTGGGGACCCAGAAGCATGGGAGGAAGTTGGAAAGGGCTTGAATGGGGGTAGCAAGGAAGTGTCAAGTGGAAGGAGGGCTGTCCCTAGTGTGATGTCCTCACCGGGAACATTGGCATGTATGAAAATCTTTAAGCTTTGTAGGAAAAGAGTCACAGTGAGCGGGGCTCTATAGTGGGACCCTGAGAAAATCACCCTGAATTCCTGCCAGTGAAATTTTATCAATCTATGACTTTCAACCCCCTGAGAGAGAGAACCTGGGACATCATAGATGTCTCCTCTCAGTGTCAGAGAAAGGGCATATAAAGCTGACTGGAAGGGAATTTATGTCTGTCCATCAGAGCATCACATGGACTTTGGAGGGACATAAATGTCAGACTTTCTGGGGAACTCTGTTTGCTTCAGCTCCAGGGCCAACAGGTGGCTTGAGCCCTGGTCTTGACTGAGCTACTTCCGTGTCCTCTGAAGAAACATATTTTGTTTTGTTTTATTTTATTTTGTATTTTGTAGATTTAACCCCCAAACTGTGTTTTCTCTTTTCCTATCCATCATAGGCTACTTAGCATGTAAGGTTAGCATTCCTATCTGGAAGGCTGCTAGCTGTGAAGAGACCCCTGTAAGCTCAGTAATAAATCCTAGGATGTTTGTTGGGCACATAATATCTGCTGTGTGGCTTCTTTGAGCAATTATGAAACACACCCAGGATGGCAGAGAGAGAAGCCAGAGCTCAGAAGAGCCACAACCGTGATCATATATCACCACTTGACTCGGTAGGGAACCACTAGGCTGGGCAAAACAGCCTCTGATGGCCCTCCTGAGACCTGAGGCTGCTTCTGTTCCTCTCTGACATAGGCTCATGAGGGTCCCTGTTATAGGGTGGGGGCAGGAATTGGTAACACCAGGGACATTCCAGCACAGGCAGACCTTTGTCTTCTGATATTTGGTCTTAGGAACCAAAGTTAGTGTCAGGCTGTCCATTAGCAAAGGCATCCTTAATCCAGTCTTCATGGAGGTGGTGGGCATGACCAAAGTGAGATGTTTGGCTCTGTGAAAAGGCTGTCTTGTGACAGCCTACTCTTCTGGTCTCTTACACTAAAGTACAGTTAATTCCATGCTTTGCACACTCTGTAGTGTCACACGATACTATACTATGTTCATTTCCATCCTCCAGACTTTTTATTTCTTAAGTTTAAATACATTTGTGTGCCCCAGCCTGATGTCATTATAATTTTGTTTTCCAGCTTTAATTGAGGCTGACCCCAACCTAACATCTGAACATGTGCTTTTGAGCTAATCTCCTTCTGGCTGGAGGAATTTCCACGGAGAGGTGACACCCCCTTTTAATTATGTGTGTGCATGTGTGTCTGTACAAACAAATGTGCACACAAGTGTGGTTGCCCCTAGAGGCTAGCAGAGGGGATTGCACCCCCTAAGCTGGTGGTTGTGAGCTGCCTGATGTGGGTGTTGGGAACTGAACTTGGATCCTCTGCAAGAGCAATATGAGCTCTTGGCCTCTGAGCTCTCTACCCCAGGTGACATCTTAATTTCCATTCATTTCAGCTTCCCAAAATGTGTTTCACAGAACCTTCTGGGAACTGGCATTCTTAACCAAAACGAGGAGGTCTGCTTCTGATTTCAGATAAAACATTAATCAGCAAAACCCACGTGTCACTCACCGTGTTCTCCTAAGCCCCGACAGCCTGAATTGCCTTTGCCGAGGCGCTCTGTGAGGGCCTGGCATTGCAATATTCTGAAGGGATGTAGTCTCTTGTCAATCACTGCCTGGTTCATGTGCTACAAGGAGCAGAAAGCAGGGCACAGCCATCTTTGCCAGGGTTTCTTCCCTTGTCTTTTTTTACATAATGTCTTACATAATCCGGCACCTGCTCTGTACAGGGCCATCGTAGCGTTCCCTATGTTAACTATGAGTCCCACACTCACTGTTACAGCCACCCACATTCTCACAGCCTTCTCTCTCATATAAATATGGCCACAATTCTAGGAACACTCATGCACACAATCATACTCTAATATGCACTCACTCTGTGTGTCTCTTGTCTCTCTGTTTTGTGTCTCTGTCTCTCTCATATACACATTCCTTTCTCCTGGGGTCTTATATGCAGGACTGTGTCAGAGTATGAATGTGTCCAGTGTGTGCGTGAGTGTGTGTGTGTGTGTGTGTGTGTGTGTGTGTGTGTAAGAACATGGGTGTACAAGTGTGGCTGAATGTACATGTTTGAGAAGTGTAGAACAAGGGTTTGAGAACACATGTGTGTGCACGTGTGAGTGTGTGACTGACTATACAGCAGGCACCAACTCCTTTGGATGAACTGTGAGTGTTTGGGCCCCTGGCACCTCTGTGAGCAATCAGTCTCTTTTCTCTGTGATTTCTGGGCCTCTGACCTTGGTGGTGGCATCTGCAGGTGCCGTATGCCCCTGGGATGACTCTGGGCTACACACATCATCTAGGACACCCTGGTGCTAAGATGGGAATCAACTTCTTGCTAGAAGAACATGCTGTACAAGGTGGAAAAGGAACAAATAGAAGTTCCTACGCCTCCCACATGCAGGGCTGCAGCAGGCGGAGGGATGACTGATGGCTGAGTCTTAGGCAGATGTGAGAGCAACCCCAGCCAGGGCTCCGTTGCTCTGAGGCTTAATTAATGATCTTCCTTATTATTTTATGTCGGTCTCCTTCCAATGAGTCGCTGCAAGCATCACTGTAGGATCACTCTGGACGCTCTATCCCTTACACTAACAAACGTTCATTTAAAAATAGCCCAGTAAATTTCAACCCGGAGCAGGACACATTTGACAATAAGCTTGCGGTGGTTTTATAAAGCATATATAGTTTAAACAGGAAGAATGTTGTTTGTCACTTCCCCAGGAAGATCTCACGGGGATGTGCCCTGGGGTTGAGGCACTCGCAGTCAAGACTGCGCTGTACTCCATGTGCTGAGGAGCCCATCATCTTCACGCCCCAAGGTGACTCTGCAACCTCCCTGAGACCATGTGTCATCAGCTCCTCTGCTTCTTGCAGTGTCCACAGCCTCGTCCCACAGAACCTTCACCATTGCCAGACCCTGCTGCTTGGCTCAGTCAGCCAGGGGTGGGTGGGCTCCCAAGCTAGAGACCTCATGTGGTGAGCTATGAGCACTGGCATGGGGAACTCTGGCCAGCCAGGGAAGGGCTTTGCTGCCAGCATCTTGGATTTGAGGGTTCATGAGGTAGGAATAGAAATGAAAACATCGTCCAAGTGCACAGCAGGGGCTGGGAGAGCCCTGGGCACACCAGAGTTCCACAAATGGGATCTGTCACTCACCGGCACACACACACACACACACACACACTTAAAAATCTCCAGCAGTAAGCGTTGGGATGGTCAGCCTATGAGCCAGGAGCTCCAGGGACATTCTGCAAGCTCTTCGGCCTCATCATAATAACCATATTTTCTGCTTCAGTTGACTGCAGTGGGAGTTTTGTTGTCTGCAACCCAGAACCTGCCATACATATCCACATACAACATTTAAATACAGACAGTAGGGAGACTCAGCATCATGCTCGCTGGTGTTGCAATCACTTTTGGAAGGCGGGCTAAGGTGGGCACAGTACCTGGCCATAGGATCAGGACCAGTGAGATAAGGTCTGAAACATGTGTGGTGTTCCCCGGAGCGTGTGGTGCTCCTCAGAGTGTGTTGCTCCCTAGAGTGTGTGATACTCCCTGGAGGAGTGTGTGGTACTCCCAGAAGTGTCATGCTCCCCTGAGCATGTGGTGCTCCCTGGGGCTGCTGAGAGGTGAGGCCTATGCTTCATCATTGGCAGAAGCGGCATGATGGGAAGGTGCAGATGAGTCGAATTTAGTTCAATTATTCATTCCTTCCAGAATAGACAAATTCCATGAAAATTAAGGCGACTTTTCTTTCCCCACAAATCAAATTTTCTTTGCTTCCTTTATCAGGCATTGATGTTCTGGTTATTCTTGGTTGGGCACCTAGGGCATCCAAGTGACTTTAGCTCCTCTACTTCTAGAGTCTCCAGTAGGACGATCTCAGACTTCTTACCACCACCTTACCACCACCCTTCCCTCAGCCCCTCCACACACAATATACCACGTGCTCTCCTTTAATGATATTTAAAATTGTGAAACAAATGATGTCATGAGTAAAGGTGTACCAACAAGCTGGGCCTTTTTTTTTTTGCCTTATAATTTTTCTTCTTTTATTTTTTTATTTGATTATTCTTTTTTTCCATTCATTTATTTAGTTCATAAATAAAGTCATGCACAATTATGATACAGAATACAGTATGTTCACAATGGCATGGCTAAATTAAACCAATTAACATGTTATATCACACATATTCATCAGGCCTTGGGAGACTGATGCAGGAGGATTGAAAATATCCTGTCTCAAAGCAAAACTAAACTCTATCAATTTTATGTGTAGCCTAGAAATGATGAACTTATGGGAACAGAGAGCAGAAATGTGGCTATTAGGCTTCAATGTGGGTCTTTTAACAATGGGGAAATGATTGGTTTAAGGATATAAAACTGCAGTTGGACAAGAGGCATGGACTCTCTGAAGTCTTGAGGTCTAGTGAGAGCATGATAAATATGGTTGATAACAATATGCTATATTTTAAAAGTTGTAAGATAGTATGCTTTAAGTGTTCTCAAAACAAAAATGATGAATATGTGTGATATAACATGTTAATTGGTTTAATTTAGCCATGCCATTGTGAACATACTGTATTCTGTATCATAATTGTGCATGACTTTATTTATGAACTAAATAAATGAATGGAAAAAAAGAATAATCAAATAAAAAATAAAAGAAGAAAAATTATAAGGCAAAAAAACAAAACAAAACAAAACAAAACTCTAGGAAGCTGAGACAGAGGGAGTTGTAGGCCAGCCTGGGCTTATGAGTAAGACGCTATCTCTAAAAACAAACAAACAAAAAGTGCAGCATTTGCATGTAACCTCTGCATATCCTCTCAGAGAACTCAAATCACCTTTAGATGATTTACAAGACATACTACAAAGTCACAGTGACTGCACTTCATTGTTTAGGGAACAAGGTCTCTGTGTACTCAGTGCAGGCACAATATTATTTTTAAAATAATCTATTTTTATTTTATGAGCATTGATCAGTGTTTTGCCTGCATGTATGTCTGTATGAGTGTTCAGATCCTTTAGAATTGGAGTTAGAGACAGCTGTGGACTGCCATGTGGGTACTTGGAATTGAACCCTGGTCCTCTGGAAGAACAGACAATGTTCTTAACCACTGAGCCCTCTCTCCAGTCCCCAGACACAATATTTTTAATCATTTTTTCAGGGCAATATATTTTGATCACATTCTTTCCCCTCCCTAACTCCTCAGATCCTCCCCACCTCCCTCCCCACCCAATGTCATGTTCTTCATCTCTCCCCAAACCCCGAAAGAACAAAAACCAAAACACAAAAATCAAAACAAACCCCCACGGACTGGAGAGATAGCTCAGAGGTTAAGAGCACTGACTGCTTGCTCTTCCTGAGTACAATTCCCAGCGACCACATGGTAGTTCACAACCATCTGTAATGTGATCTGGTGCCCTCTTTTGGCCTGCAGGCATACATACAGATGGAACACTATATACATAATAATAAATAAATAAATCTTTTTTTAAAAAAAAGAAAGGTTCTCTTAAAAAAAAAAAAAAACCCCACAAGAAAAAATACCCAAACAAAACATGCACAAAAAAGCCATGGATTTCGTTTTGTGTTCTGTCACTACTCCTGTGCGTGGGGCCTGTCCTGGATGGTCGTTCATATATCCAGTGATTGTCCACCGGATCTTTCCTTTGCCAGCAGGTAACAAGCTATTTCAAATAGCTTCTTAGTTAGGACTTTGTGTCCACTTCCCCTTTTCAGTGCAGGGACCCTGTCTGGCGTGAATCTGTGCAGGAGGACATGTGCATGCTGCCACAGTCCCTGTGAGTTCATTTACACACCAGTCCTGTTCTTTCCAGAAGGCACTGTCTCCTTGGAGTCCACCCATCAACTCTGGCTCTTGCAAGCTTCCTGCCCCTTCTTCCATGTAGTGGGAGTGATTTGCTAAAGACATCCCACTTAGGGTGAGTGCTCCGAAAGTCTCTCACTCCCCGTACATCATCCAGGTGTGTGGGCTTCTGTATTAGTTCCACCTACTCCAACAAGAAGTTTCTCTAAAGAGGGTCGAGTGATGCTCAGATCTATGGGTATAGCCATATGTCACTAGGGTTCATTTTGTTGCTGTGCTCCTTTAGCAGAACAATAGCAGTAGGCCTTCCTCTAGGGACCATAAACTATGTAGTCTCAGGTTCTCAGCCATTTTCCCGGTGCCAGGTATGGGTTCCATCTCATGGAGTGGGCATTAATTTCAATTTTTTAAAAGTGGTTGTTTACTTCCATACCATGTGCACCACCATTACACCAGTCTATCTTGCAGGCAGGTCTCTATTGTATGTCATAGGGTTTGTAGCTGGGTGATATGAATGATGACTTTTCTCCTCTGGATGCTTGCAAAGCGCCTTCCAGCACCATGAATGCTGGCTGTTAGGAGTGATGCTTCTAGATGGACCTCAGCTCAGTTTCTCATGTTCAATGACTTAAGTGGAATCTTCAGCCATATGGTCTCACCATCAAGCTATAGAGAGTAACCAATAGCTTGGTCAGTAGCCTGTGCTGTTTGGTGGGGGTATCTGAGGGACCCTTTTGGTCAATGACTCAAAAAGATGTAATCCATTTCTGGTGCTGGAGGTTTTATTTGGTGTTATAAGATGTCTAGTTGGGACATTGTATCCCTCAATATATGTGGACCTCATTTAAATTCCTTTCATATTTGCATATATTTTAGGAAGCTTCTACATGGTCTTCCAAATGGCCTTTAGTGGAAGTTGTCCCTCTCCATATATCCTTCTCTTCCACTATTTTCCTATTTATCCTCATATTCTAGTTTCCCCTTTATCTCTTTTTTTGTTTTTTGTTTTTTGTTTTTCGAGACAGGGTTTCTCTGTGGCTTTGGAGGCTGTCCTGGAACTAGCTCTGGAGACCAGGCTGGTTTCGAACTCACAGAGATCCACCTGCCTCTGCCTCCCGAGTGCTGGGATTAAAGACATGCACCACCAACGCCCGGCTCCCCTTTATCTCTTTATAACACCATATTCTATTTTTTCTCTTCCTTGGAAGAGCCCCTTTCCCTCAAGTTCTCACTAGCTACTTAACCTCTGTGGCTATTTGGATTGAAAACACACCTATTTAAGTCTGAAAAGGAAGTTTAATTTTCAATTCTTTTCACCCACAGTGAGTTGATCCTCACTTGGTGTGGAATGGATCCACGTCCCTTGGGCGTGGAGCAGCATATGAGGTGAAAATGGAGTGGTGTCTAGGAAGTGTTCTCACTTCAAAGGGAAGTGAGAACAGTCCTCCACAGTAAGATGTACCAGCCATACCTCAATTATGGCGAACAGAGATCATGGCTGGCTCATTTTACTTGGACCACTTTGAGAGCCAAATTTTACATTTTAAGTTCTAATTACTACGCCTAAGAGATCCATGAAACAAAAATGCCTCTGATCTGAAAGCCCCTAGCCCAAGGACAGATAGTTCTTGAAATGCAGGAGGCTGTTGTTTATGGGAGATAACAAGTCACAAGGTTTCACTCCCCTGAACAAGTTTGTTTGACCCAGCTGCACCAAATGTGCTTGACCACATGTGGGCGGGAGGTTCACAGGCAGGAAATACGTCCGGATGTATGCTTGCCCATGACTGGATGTAGGCTGGAGGTAATTCAGGATGTATGCTTGCCCCTGATTGGACCTAATGGGAAATGAGTCGGGGCCATTTTTCTGGGACCCTGGGTATTAAATACTGTATTAAATACAGTATTTAAATACGGACCCTGGGCCAGTATTTAACGAAACCTTGCTTCGAACTTGGCTTTAAACTGTGGCAGTGGCCTTATTCTCCATCAGAGGGATTAACACCACCTCCAGCCCAAGCTGGTTCTTCTTTCTCTTCTTCTTTTTAACAAAACAAAAAAAAAAAACCTCAAGAATTACCCAGCATATTCTAGAACATTTCCTACCAAATCCCATAAAGCTATCCCAGTGCACATATGGCCTGTTTCCTATGATATACTTGGAGGGAGTTTAGTTAACTGTGTTGCAAGAACCAAATATGCCAGTTTCTGAAGAGGAGCCAGGCCTGATGGCACACACATGTAATTCTAGCTATTCTGGATGCTGAGGCAGGAGGATGGGGGTGTAGCTAGCTACATAGCTGGGTCAAGACTGCACATCTTAGATGTGTCTGAAAATAAAAAGATACTACTGATGTACTCAGTGTAAGCTCTTGACTAGTTCACAAGACTCCAAGTTCAGGGTCCATTACTATTTGGAAAGAACAGGAAGCTAAAGGAAGCCACCATTGCTAGTCAAGGGGTTTTAGCATTTAGCATTTATTGTTGGGACACACCCACCTCCTGGCACCAAATTCAGATTCAGCAAAATTCATTTTTTTTAATTCTTTATTTTTGTTTCACATGGATTCTCTGAGTGGCAAATAATTCTAAACCTAATCTGGCATGAATGACAAAGGGGTCCCTGGCCCAGGGAGCAGAACCCCAGAGGCTCTATCAAATCTCCAGGCAGGCTGCTGCAGAGACCTGCCAGCCCGGCTGGTCACTCTACTATTCCTTTTGTACAGACGATCCTATCCCAAGCCCTTCTCCCTCTGAGGTCTGGTAGAGTCACAGCCTCTTCCCTTTGCCCTCCTCATACAGTGGGAAAGGGTGGACTTGTTTACAAGGCCTGGGTAGAAAGTGTGACTGCATTGGACACCGGGTTTATTGCCAAGGATCATCTGGAGTCCCAGCCCTGCCTGGGCTCCCCAGGGAGGAGGGTGTGAACCCAAATGAAAATCTAGTTAGGCTGAGGAAGGGGCAAAGGTCAACAGACATTCTCAGCAGGCCACAAAGGGGACTTCCCAGTGTGACCTTCTGGAAATTGTCTGTTGCAGAAAGCCAAACTTCGGAAATTCTCATTGGAGATACTTCCTAGCACAGATGGGATATTAGGGAAATTGGGGAGAGGCTGTTGAACTCCAAAGTAAGATTCCAGCTGGAAATGAGCCCCCACATCCATCCTACATAGGCATTCAATGAAAGGGCTTTCCCCCCAACACAATTTATTTAAAGAACATTGTTTTTTTTTTAAGTTTTGAAGCTGGAAACATGCATAAAAGATCATTTTAGTAACAATTCCCAATATTCCTGGCTAATCGTGGGACCTGAATATGTTAATAAGGGTGTAGTTGTCTGATATAATATGGTTTACTGAAAAATCACATTCAGGAGTTGCCAGCTGTCTGCCTTTTTTTTTTTTTTTCTCATAGTCCCTGAACAGGGCACCTGCCTCATGCCTCATGTGGTAGGTAAAGATGTTTATTGCCGTTTAACAACTGTCTATGGATCAGTGCTCTTTGATTGGCTTTCAGAGCCCTGCTCAGCAAGGCCGGTTATGGGGGACTGATAGCTGCCCATACAATTGGTTAACACAATCCAGGCTTTATATCAATTCCTGGGCAGTTTTTAAGGAGAGTACCATGCCTGGGGCAGTGTGGACTAGAGATGAGCATTTCCTTTTGGTTTTCCTCACTGTCTGTAAAGCCCAGCACTTCAGAACTTCTGTTGCATAGTCAACCAAAAATCTATTGGTGTGTGTGTGTGTGTGTGTGTGTGTGTGTGTGTGTGTGTGTGTGTAGTGTGTGTGTATGTGTAGTGTGTGTATGTGTGTGTATAGTATGTGCATATGTGTAGTGTGTGTGTATGTGTAGTGTGTGTATGTGCGTGTATAGTATGTGTATGTGTGTAGTGTGTATGTGTGTAAAGTGTGTGTGCATAGTATGTGTGTTTTTGTGTAGTGTGTGTGTAGTATGCATGTGTGTCCTTCCTTTCTCCCTCTCCCTTCTCTTCCTCTTCTTATTTGGTCATTTGTTTGAAGAATGTTCACATCACTTTAAAAACACTAGCTTTTATGATAATCTTTAAGACCTAAGAAAACCACACTTTCCCCTACAATACATTATCCAGGGACCACAGCATTTTGTGGAGCTCCTCTGTGCAGTTAACTGTAACAGTTCCCAAAACTGTTAGTATTCAGGCATCTATACTGGCCTGTCCTTGAGGTTCTGACAGGATATGCCCTCAGCTGCAGCCACTAAGAGCACCACCTGTGTATATTCACTATGTTCCCTTTTAAAAGGGCCCTGCCCACCTCCTATCCCCCCTCCCTCTCTCTGTTTTTTCTCTCTCTCTCTCTCTGCCCCTCTTTCCTTTCTCTCACAGCTCCTGTCCTGGAGGCTGATCTCTCCACTCCCCTTTCCCTTTTTATGGTCCCTTTCCCTAATAAAAAACCCCTCTGCTTGAACCCTGTCACATAGCATCTTTCTCTCTCATGCCAGTTTTTTAAAATTGCAACAATGACTACAGTAATTTCGTCCCCACCACTGAAGTCCCCACAACTGTGTCTAGTCTCTTGCCTTCCTGGCCTGTGGGTCCCAGCAATGGTCAACCAGGAAAAATGCTTATGGACTACCTAATATCTTCTGGCTGTTCTTTGGTTACTCCTAGCAATGGCAAAACTTGGGGAGAAAGGGAAACTTTCAACTGCTCTCTAGTCTTTCTTTTCCCTTCTTGATGATCATTCTCAATGTCTCTGTGTCTCTAGCTCTTGTTGTCTCTGTCTCCCTCCCCCCACCCTCTCTCTCTCTCTCTCTCTCTCTCTCTGTGTGTGTGTGTGTGTGTGTGTGTGTATGGTAATCGTACTGCTGGGGTTCAGATCTATGCCCTTGCCATGCTCAGCAAGCCCTTCTCCACTAAGCCATATCCCAAGTCCTCTTTTCCAAAAATCTCTGGGCTTTGTTGCCTGAACAAATTCAATGCTCAGTTTCCTTTATTTTTTTTTTCATCCTAAATAACAGAAAGGAAAGAGGAGTTGATCCAACCTTTGCAAGACCCAAAGTTTCCTGTGGTAAGATAATTGATCAAGTCATTATTTGATTGAAAATCTGGACTGGCTAAACACCTGTTTCAGTTTTCTGTCTGATGCCTCTCCAAGGGACTTTGACAGTTGTTGGAATGCAGATTTTCAGAGTGTAAAACTTGGTGCTGAAAAAAGCTGAATGAAGCAGAACCTTCTGCACATTGCAGGTGTCTGATCTTACGTTCCAGCTCTGTCCGATCTTACTTGCTGCTGAGGACGTATGTGTGTCTTCAGGAAACACAAACTGTAAACACAAAAAATTCTTAAAATATTTTGACTCAAGTATTATTTAAATCAAGAATTTCTAGCATAATTACACAACATATACTAAAATAATCCATCCTTTTTGCATGAATCCATATATGACAAGAAACAGTGTCTGAGATACCATCTTACTGCTGTCAGAATGACTAAAATAAAAAACACCAATGACAGTTTATGCTGGAGAGGATGTGGATAAAGGGGAACACTCCTCCACTGCTGGTGGGAGTGCCAACTTGTACAGCCACTTTGGAAATCAGTATGGCGACTTTTCAAGAAAATGGGAATCAGTCTACCACAAGATCCAGCAATTCCACTTTTAGGCATATACCCAAAAGAAGCACATTCATACAACAAGGACATCTGTTCAATGATGTTCATAGCAGCGTTATTTGTAATAGCCAGAAACTGGAAGCAGCCTAGATGCCCCTCAACTGAAGAATGGATGGAGAAAATGTGGTACATTTACACAATGGAGTACTACTCAGCAGAAAAAAAAACAATGGAATCTTGAAATTTGCAGGAAAATGGATGGAACTCGAAGAAACCATCCTGAGCGAGGTAACCCAATCACAAAAAGACAAACATGATATGTACTCACTCATATGTGGATTTTACACATATAGTAAGGGACTACCAGCCTATAATCCACACTGCCAGAGAAACTAGTAAAGAAGGAGGACCCTAAAAGAGACAAACTTTGTCCCCTGGAGAAGGGGAAAGGGTCACCATCCCCTGAGCAAATTGAGAGCATGGGAAGAGTGGGAGGAAGCTACGAGAGTGAGAAGGGAAGAAAAGGAAGGATGCAGAGGTCACAAGGAAGCAGGTGTAGATTAGAAGAAAGGACATATGACAGGTAGGATTTTAGTTGGGGGGTGGTAGAGGAGGAAGGGAGGGAGAAGGGAACTGGGATTGTCATGTAATTCAATCTTGTTTGTAATTCAAATATATAAAAAATAAAAAGCTAAAAGAAAAAGAAACAGTGTCAAAGATTTTTGATGTTATTTTTCAATACCCTTCTGTTTACGGGCCCCCCACCCCATACTATAACAAGATACCTGATGCTGAGTACTTATTAATAAAAGACATTTGGGGCTAGAGATATAGATGTGGGCAGAGTGCTTATCTGGCATGCAAGAGGCACAGCACCACATAAAGAGACTTTGGAGTCAGCCCCGGATATCCAACACCTCTAAAAACAACAATAACAAAACAAACAAATACAAGGAAAGGAGGTATGGGCAGAGGGTACAGCTTGTTGGTAGAGTGCAGGGGTGTGGTGCCTGGGTTGCTCTCCAGAACCAGGAGCGCTAGTGGGCACACACACACACACACACACACACACACACACACACACACACACACATTTTGATTTGGTTCATAGCACATACATGAGCATAAGTGTGGCTCTGTTAGGAACCGAATAGTGCATGGTGTCACGATGATGGGGACTCACTTGAGGAAACAGGTCATACCACAGGAAGCCATCCAGCAGCTAAGCAGCACAGCTTGGCGGTTCTTTATAAGAAAAGAGCATTAGAACTAACTTGGGTCCTGTGTGACTCCCCTGGGCCAGATCTGCCTCCCAACATCTCCACAACAGAACCAAGCTTCCAGTGCATTGCCTGTGTGGGACACTCTCAAACCACACCACCAACCCTATTCTCTTGTCCTCTCTGAGAAGATCATGAAGATGGCCAGATGCCGGGTCCCACATTTGTGGGACGATGACGACCTAATGCGCTAGTTCAATTTGTGAAAACTTTGCGTTTTCAGCATAGCAGCTGTATGGAACGGATGTGCATTCATTCTGCGGAAACCGCATGGAATTGCCATGTCTCGCTAGGCTAAGCACGAAATGACACTCCCTCCTGGGGTTGGGAACTGCAGCAGCAAAGTGAGCAAGCTAGCGAGTGTTGCTGAGTTTGGGTGCTGGTGGACTAAAGTGCGTTTTCACCTTCCCCCCGGGTGCGGAGGAGTATGATCCCATTGTAAACGCAGGGGCGTCTGTGTACCTTAGCCGGGGATACTGACCAGTTTCTTCAGATTTCCCTTGCTTGTTGTCCATATTCTAGCACGTCCCCTCCACGCAGGACGAAAGGAGGAGGGAGCATTCAAATGTACGGAAACAGCCTGGTGTGGAAACAAGTTATTCTGTGAACCTCAGTAACGCTGTTTTGCCAAGAAGGACGTGCAACCAAACTATGAAAATAGCTCAGGTTATGAATAAAGGTGTTTGTTAACGTTTATTTGTGACACATTTATTTGGAATGTGGGATCGTGTCTCTATTAAACAGTTACAAGCAATGGCTCACCCACCTCCCACATACAAGTGAGTTGAAGTTTGGCAGTCAGTGGGCTCACCCGAGGTGTATGCACTCCTGAGAGAAAAGCCAGCAGTTTGAATGCTGGGGACAGGTGACCCTACTGTGTGCCTCAGTAAAACTGCTTTGGGGAAGAGTCCTGTGCTTCCTTAACCCACAGCAGAAATGCCTGGTTACCTGATTCGGAGTCCTCAGCCTCGTTTCTGAGTTATTTCAGGTCTCAGAGAATAAGAGGTAATTGTCAGTTTCCCGGGTTACCATACCGCAGTGCCAGAAACGATGTTAGATCCCAGAAATCACCCATCTCCCAGCTTCAGAGACCATGTGCTTTCTGAAGGCTCAAGGGAGGACCCTCCCCACTCATCCAGCTCCTGGCACTCTGTCATTGGGAAGCATCAGTGGCCCCTGGCTGTGACTGCAGGACAGTCTCAGTGTTGCTGTGATAAACATCACGACTAGACTAAAAGCAACTTGGGGAGAAAAGGGTTTATTTTAAAGCTTGCAGTCCATCATCCAGGGAAGTCAGAGCAGGAACTTGAGGCAGGAACCTGGAGGCAGGAGCTGGTGCAGAGGTCCTGGAGGGGTTCCATTTACTGGCTCACTGGCTTGCTTCTCAAGGCTTGATCTGTCTGCTTTTTGATATTACCAGGACCACCTGCCCTGAGATGGCACTGCCCACAGTGAGCTGGGCCCATCCATATCAGTCATTAATTAGCAAGAGACTGGCCTACAGGCAACTCTCATGGGGGCATTTCTCAACTGAAAGTCCCTTTTCCCAAATGACTCTAGGGTGTTTCAAGTTGACATAAAACTAAGCAGGGCAAGGGCCTTCTCCACTCTGTATCTGTGCAACTGTTTCAAAACTTTCTTCTTCTTGTGAAGGTACCATTTACAGCAGGGTTAGTGCCTATCCTAGCCCAAGATGCTATGGAAAAGAATGGGGCCAGGTCACCTTTGCTAGCTCATTTGTTTCCCTTCCCTTCCCTGCCCTTCCCTGCCCTTCCCCTCTCCTTCCCCTCCCCTTCCCCACCCTTCCCCTCCCCTTCCCTGCCCTTTTCTTCCGCTCCCCCTCCCCTCCCCTCCCTTCTCCTCCCCTTTCTTCCTCTCCCCTTCCCCACCCCAGCACCCAGGCTTCAGACAGAGATCAGTTTCCCCAAGTCCTCCCTCTGCTTTGCCCCTCCAAGTTTCCTTCTAGCCTTTGGATGCTGTTTCCTGAGGGCTCTGTGAAGATGGGGGAGCTCCCAGGCACATCTCCATCCCCAATGTTGTTCTTTGTGTTAAATGCACAGCAGAAAGTCTGTGGGGATTCCAATCTGATATCTGGTTTGGGGAAATTGAGGGTAGAAATTTCTCCTCAGGGTCACAACTATGGCTCAGCCAAGGAGAAATGACTAGGTGGTAGCATAACAGTTAAGGGAACCCCTCTCTGAAGTGATCAGGGACCTAGAGGAGGCCCTTCTGAACTGCTTGGTGGGGTATTGGCACCATTCTCCACAGAGCCTGGGGATGCAGGGGGAGCAGTAATGATGGGGTCCACAGTGGCTCTTGGAAGGGCAGATAGCTAGCCATGGAGACTGAAGTTCAGAGTGGGAAAGAGCTTGGCTTGAAGGGACCACCTCTCCATTTCGGCAGCCATAACAGCCAAACACGTACTTGCCTGACCTTGTCTTAGTCACTAGAAGGTCAGATGCCTGCCCCTTTGGGCAGCCATGACAGTAACACGTGCTTGCCCGACCTTGCCTTGGTTGCTAGGAGGTCAGATGCCTGCCTCGTAGCAAGGAACCAATCAGAAGTTAGCTGGTGGTGCTATGCTTTACAGCTCTGGGTGTGCTTTTCGGACAAGTGCGCAGCAATGATGTGCAGAGCATAGCAACCACCCTGGGAGGGCCCATGGGCCATAACAACCAGTTGACCAATCAACAAAGGGCAAACCCTCCAAGCCTGGAGGCACACCAATCCTGAGCCTGTGCGTACCCCTAGACACTCCCCTTATGCTGCCCTACAAGATCTCTATGCAGACGCTTCTAGCATCTTTCTAGCCATCCACCATGGTGGGTGGATGAAAGGCCTGAGCTAACATGGGGTTAGCTCATTAAACAACTCCAATAAAGCCTCTTGCTGTTTGCATCAAGTTTCCGCCTCCACATGGTGATTGGGGTGGCCTCGTTCCTGGGGGGCCTGAGCCTTCCGGGGGTCTTTCAGGCTACATGGTGACAATGTGTCGAAAGGGTGGGCAGTCAGTATGAGTCCTGGAAGGGGGAATCTGTATGTGGAGCCATTCTCCAAATAACCATATAGAGACTTATTATTAATTATGAATGCTTGGCCAATAACTTAGCTTGTTTGTAACTAGCTCTTATAACTTAAATCAACCCATTTTTATTAATCTATGTGCTGTCCCGAAGCTCATTCACATCATGTCATGTATGTACTTCCCATCCTGCCTTTCTTCTTCCCAACATCCTCCCAGTCTGACTCTCCTGACCAATCTCTTCCCACCTAGCTACAGGCCACTCAGCTCTTTTTTTAAACCAATGAGAGTAATATATATTTACAGTGTACACAGATTGTTCCACAGCAGGGATCTGGCTGAAGGAGGATTCACCAGTGAGACACAGTTTGATAAGAGGACTTCAGAGGAGACCTCGAAGAATTAAACTGAAGCCATAAAAGGAAAAAAAAAAAAAAAAAAACACAAGAATAAGCATGTGGAACAGAGTGGAGGCTGCAGAGCTTAACAAGGTTGTGAGGTGAGGTCAACAGAATGAAGCACAGATCCACTGAGCCTTGGGAGCTGAGAGTGGAAGTGTGTGTGTGTGTGTGTGTGTGTGTGTGTGTGTGTGTGTGTGTGTCTGTGTGTGTGTGTGTGTGTGTGTGTGTGTGTGTGTGTGTGTGACATATCTCTTTCAGACTGTTAGGAGAACTTCACTGAGCTCTTTGGAGACTGGTGGGGGATGGGGAGGGACAGCCTGCTTGCTATTTGTGACAACTGCTGTCCCTTCAGGCATCCTCAGCATCAGCATCCCTGAGGCACACATGCACACATGTAAAGCCTCAGTGGAAGTAGAGGAGGCACAGGATTGACTTGTGTATGTCTAACTCTGATGGTGGCCAACTCAACCAGCCTTCCAGTCAGCCACTGCCCACCTGCCACGCCTTCTGCTGGGGTAATAAAGCCCCTCCCTGCCTGCCTCGTCTTGGGGATATGAAGGCACGGTGGTTCTCAGAGTCTAGCTACTTATCTTGGAAGAAGGCCTCAGGTTCTGACAGCTTCCGTCCTGTACAACTGCAAACAAGGCATGCTGGGACATCCTCTGTCCGCCCTTGTCTGCCGTGGACATTGGAAGAAATGCATAAGCGGCAAATCAGCGCTTAATTAATAGCCGTCGAGAGGCTGCTGATTAGGAGGGAAAGGTCTACCAGTAAAACGGAGCCGAGCCTCAAGGGGAGCCAGCGCCTGAGGCATCCCTGCAGGCTGGGAGGGCCAGGGAGCCAGCTGCCTGTGGGGAATGTGGGCATGAGTCACTGGGGGAGGGAGGGTGAGGAAATCAGCAAGGAAAGAAATGTGCCCGCGAGAGCGGACGGTGCATCTGCTGTGTTCCAAAGCCGCCTGACTAACTGAGTGCTTACGGATTAGGAGATGGAAGGATATAGATCGCGGGCATATTTATCTGTGTTGATGGGATATTTTTGGTCCCAAAAATAAAAGGCAGGAATGATGTTCTGGTAAGTTGTTCAAGAGATCTTACAGGCATAAAATGAGAAGTGACTGTGCAAAGATTTGCCGAGCCAGAGTTGCAAGCTCTCAGCCTGGGTCCTGTTTCCAGCTAGGGCACTGGTTCTCGGTTCTCGATTCCCAAGAACTCTCTGCGGTCCGCTGGCCTGTTGGGTAGGGAGCAGCTTGCTTGAGAAGGCTGGGCCTGCTCAGTTGTCCGTCCTTCCACTACTCATTCAGCGGATATTTCTGAGTAGGGGCCACACACAGCTCACACACAGCTCAGGAGTCTGGGAAGTCACCATCTAATTCAAGACCGGCAGCCACGCTCCTCTGTAGCCCCGTGGGGCTGAACCGACTAGTTCCTTTCTCTTTTCTGGCAACCTCAGGACGACAGGAGTCCCCAACAGAACTGGGTGACCACAGTATGGCCATCGGCCTGAGTCCAGATGACTTGAGTCTGCCTTTTCTTACTGTTTAGACAGACAAGGGGGCTGGGGTCAGGGTCACGCAAGTCTCCCAGCTGGAGATGGGCACAAAATTCACAGAATTGAACCGAAAGGCAGAATCAGGCTTCCTCTTCCTCTGGGATTGGCCCAGGGGAGGGAGGCAGCTGAAGAGGCAGGCAGCAGGGATGAAACAACAGGAGATGCAAACAGCTAGGGGAAGACTGTTTTCTTTTTCTACAGACCATGGCACTTGTTAGGGTCCACTGGAAGCATGGAGTACTTTTGTAATTTTCAAATATATTTTTAAGTAAGTAACTGAGAGACAGGGGTGCAGCTTGTGAGGCAGATGTGTTCTGCACAGTGCTGGCTGCACCAGCTTTTGCCTTCAAACTGGCAAAATTTTTATTCCCTTCACAGAACTAATAACAAAGTGGAGCACCAACTGATTGGTAAGGAAGGAGGGGGAAGGGGAGGAGCAGGCATAGCCACATAGGTGGTTATAGATACAGCATAAAGAGAAAACAGCTCACCTTATTAATCCCAACCCTTGGGTGGGTCAAGGCAGGAAGATTGCCATGAGTTTGAGTCTAGTCTAGGGAAGGGATAGGCTAGCAAAAGTGAAGGATATTCTTGTGTTTTCTGGGAATACAGGGATTTCCTGGCTCTGCTTCTTTCTCTTTTGAATTTTATTTTTCTCAGCCATAGCCTTGACTGTTGTCAACTGTCTTGGCACACAGGGTCGTGTTGTTTTGTATGCAGATGGGATTATCATATTATCATGAAGTTAAGAGTTTGTCTCTTATCACTCTGGCAAGCCACCTAAGACCCAACCAGTTTCAGCCAGCCTACCTGAAAGAGGGATTTCAGGTCTACAGACATTCTGTCCTCACAGATAAACAAGGGAGGTAGAAATTGACTTGGGTTCATTCATTTGTGACTTTGGGTAACATAGAGAGAAGGAGGAAGTAGAGACTGTCTCAGGGCAGTCTGAGTGAATGAGGTAACAGGACCCTGGGGAGGGGTTTAGAGTTCAAGAAGGGACAAAGGACAAAGCTTCAGGGGACTGTGGTAGGCCTGAGGGGACTCCAGGTGTTCACACAGAAGGCCAGCCTGCACCCTCTCTACAGAGCAAGAGGGAGGATTTAGGTGGAAGGGGATTAAGCGGGAGGGGAGTGGGGCCTTGGGAGAAGCCCACAGTGGGGACTGGCAGGAGTTTAGTTTGTCTGGGGAGAGGCCAACAAGCCCTGGGCTAGAGAGTTAGGGATCAGGATTAACTCTGCCAGAGATGGGGACTGAATACAAGTATCAACATTAACATTCCAGGGACTGAAGAGATGGATCAGCCATAAGAGAACTTGCTGCTCTTCAGAGGACCCAAGTTTGATTCCCAGCACCCACATCAAGCAGCTCACAAGAGACTGTATCTCCAAGTCCAGGGAATCAGATGTTCTCTCTTCTTGCTTCAGGGGGCACCTTTGCACATGTGTGCACACACACACACACACACATAATACATACATATGCTGCATGACAAAACATTTTCCTGGGGAGAGGCAACACACATGTGGACTTACAGACAGGGAGCGCATGAGAGATCTCACCCAAGTTCGATGTGGCAAACCAATGGGTTTTACTGAGGTTACTTACAGGGGAGAAATGACCCAAAGACAGGGCATCACCAAGGCCCACCCCAGTGTGGTGGCAGCTCACAGAAGCTGGGAAGATGGAGCACACTGCACAGCTCAATGGGTTGCAGAGTGTCCTTTCCAGGTGTCTCAGTTGGTCTAAACCCCTTTCCATCAGTTCAGCTCAGCTGATCTGGTGGTCCCTTAGTCTTCTTAGAAGTTCTTTTTCTATCGCTTTCTCTGGCAGGGTGGGGCCTAGTGAATTTGGTCAGTTTCAGGGACTTTCTGAAGCTGTTGTAAATCCTGCTTAAGAAGCTTCCCTGCAGGATACAAAGTTTCAATCTCAGAGGAAACTGTTACAACAGCAACCACACACATATAAAATATTACATCTTAAAAATTAATGTCCGGTTTCCAGCACCCACCCACGACTGTCCCTCCGGCTACCAAAAAAAAAAAAAAATTAACATATCAAAGAAGCCAATTTGCCAAGTGAGACTGGAAGCCTTTCCCTACCTGTGCTTCCTCCAATGAACAGAGCATACCAATGGGAAAGGTGAGGACTAACAAGGCCCTATAAAGTGCTATTTCCTGAGTAGCCTCATGCGTTTGGGCTCTTTCCTCAGCTTGCTAGCCCATGTCCATCTTGGGAGTCCTTTCTTTTTGTCTCATTTCTGTTTCCCTAGTGCAATCCTTTGCACTGGTTTGGTGGAGAGCATGCTGTCCCTGGCATCCTGGGCTTTCTCATGATGTCTCTAAAACAGCATGACTTTCTCCATCTCTCTCCTCCTGGAGTCTGCACTATTGCTTTTCAGACTCTAATAAAATTGCCCTTGAACTTCCTTCTGACTTACATTTTAAACTTTTTAAAATAAAGCCGAGAATACGAAAAGGACCCCCTGTTTCTCTAGTAAACACCAACGGAATGGAAGCCTTTCAAAAGCAGATGCTGTGGGTTCAGTTGTAGACTTCTCATAGTCATACTATATCCCAACCTCCTCCTCAGAGTGTGGCCTCACTGGGAAATAGGCCATGCAGACACTAGTAGAGAGGGGACATCTGGACTGCCTGTAACCCCATAAGAAGGGAAATTGGGCACAGACTCACAGGAGATGAAGGGAGACATGGGCGTGATATTTCCACAGTCATGGAAAACTGAAGATACTCAGTGAACTGCTGTGAAGAGACAGGGTACAGTCACCCTCCAAGTTCTCAAAAGAAAAAACTGGGGAAAAAACTGATTTTGAACTCTGAGACTCAAAGAACTACGAGACAGTGGGGTTTCTATAGTTTAAGGCACAGGTGTGTGGCTGTGCAGTGTAGCATTGGGGAAACCCCAGGCAGAAAATACGGCAGAGAATTTAAATTTTATCGAATTTCTTCTACATGAAATATGTTTAGGCGATGGAGAGGTCTTTGCAAGGTCAGGAAAGGAGAGTGCAGTCTTCCCAACATACATTGCACATTCATCCAAATCTCTCCCATCTTAAGTTTTGTCTCCATGGACACATTTTTATTCAAAACTTAAGAAAGAATAAGCCAAATTGCAGTTCATGTTGGTGACTGTCAAATTCTGATGAAGCCTGACTTCAGTTATTGAATTTATACTGTTAGGGGAAAAAGACAAGGGGGTGATTTGGAGATGGATCTCAGCCCTCCTGGTAACATCAGCACTGGGTGATGTCTGAAGTCCTTGGGTTTGTCTCCAGCAGTTGGCAAACAGTGGCAAGATATGAACCTGGCTTTATAGAGAACTACTGGATTTTAGAAGTGGTCCCACAATCTTGAGCAACCCCAGGGCTCTCCCTCTTGCTAGTTCTGGGGATAGGATTCAAATATATTCCTGATGATCCAAAGACTTTGAAATGAACATGGACAAAGAAAGACTGTGTTCCTCATCAGCCGCTCTGTGCTGCACTGTGTATGAATCCGCAAGGCCCCCAGGTGAGGTGCAGGGGAGGCAGAGGTAGAATTTAGGAGGCACCACCTTCTCTTTTGTCCAACTGGGACTTGTTGAGTATCCACCAAGATGGTGAGCTGCCTTTGTGAATGATGGAATTAAGGGGAACGAGTGAGACCTGGACTCTCTATTCAGTGTTCTGCACAAAATCATTGGGAAAATATGTAAAAAGGACTATTACAGAGCCATTAAGATGGGAATGGATGGGAAAAGGGTGGACACCCCTAGCCCCACTCCTTACCCCACACCCAACCTACTTTTGGAGGGGGTGGGTCATGCAGAGTCTCCTGCTGATCTTAATAGGCTCCCACTTCTAAAAAGTTGGGCTAAATTGGTTTTAAAGTCCATCCTCTTTGCTGGGCGTTGGTGGCACACACCTTTAATCCCAGCACTCGGGAGGCAGAGGCAGGCGGATCTCTGTGAGTTTGAGGCCAGCCTGGTCTCCAGAGCGAGTGCCAGGATAGGCTCCAAAGCTACACAGAGAAACCCTGTCTCGAAAAACCAAAAAAAAAAAAAAAAGTCCATCCTCCTTGATTCAGATGGGGACCAAGTCTTCTGTCTGGAGGGAAAGTGGAGTTCTCCAGTTGCAGGCACAGGTGCCCTACCTCTGCCTTGTTGTTTCTTTGCAGGCAGCCAGAGCTGGGGAGCTTGTGGCATCTGGGAGGGTAAGGGGAACCTCCAGCCCCATCATCTAAGAGTTGAGAGGAAATTGAGTGTGAGAAAGTGGACGACCACCTGAAACCTAGCTCCAGGGTCACCTTCTCAGCCAAGTCCCCGCTTTCCTTTTTGATGTACAGCTCCACAGATTGGCCCCTTTTTCTTTCACTGTTCAATTCATTCCTCTAAGAGCAGGGCTAGGCCTCTCTGCATGCCTGGCTACCAGCCTCCAAAGGCAAGCCAACAGGTCCCTTTCACATCGTTAAAAACAAATTATTAATTTAAAATTAGTTGTATTTGTGGGTGCACAGGCATGCATGTATGTCCACATGCATGTGGGTGCCTACAGAGACTAGAAGAGGGTTTCAAGTCCCCGGTAGCTAGAATTACAGTTGCTTGTGAGCTGTACAATGTGGGTTGTGGGTGCTGGGCATCAAATGTGGGTCCCCCACAATAGCAGCAAGTGCTCTTAACTCCTGAGCCAGCTGTTCAGCTACTCCCTGCCCTCTTTTCATCTTGATACTCATTATTGTGGGCCAAGTGGGACTTGAACTCATGGCAATCCTCCTGTGTCAGACTCCTAGAGTCTGAGATTACAAGTGTGAGAACTCCAGGCTCGGTGCTTTTTGTTTAATTCCCATTCATCCGGAGACATCTGGGTTAACAGAATGAGTAAACAGGCTCAGCTTTCTCTTGGTCCACAAGTCATCCCCCTGCAGTTGGCTATGAACCAGCTCCTGCTAACACACAGCACAAGGAATGGTTTTCCAGCAATTGTTTCCTTCCCCCATTTGGCTTTTAAAAATCATTGTTAGAAATGGAAAAGCAACTCTGTACAACCTAACAACAAAGGAGCGTGTCAGATATGCATTATCTCATGAGATCTGCTTAGGAATCATTTTGTCATGCTTCCTTGGAGCGTCTCCATTGGGGTCTGGTTACATAATCGGTTTACAACAATGTGAGACACTTAGGACATTACAGCCCCGAGCCTTCCTGGTACTTTAGTCTTTGACTAAGCACTGAGCAAACTACGAGAGGTAAAACAAGGCTTGATGGTGCATGTCTGTAATTCCAGTGTTCCTGAGGCCGAGGCAGGAGGATTGCTAAGAATTCAAGGCAAAACTTGATCTCACAAAACAGATAAGCACTTTCTGGTTGGATTTACGTCATGGTCCGCAAAATGAAACTCATACCTGGCACTGTAGTTGGGCAAAGAATCTGTAGCTAGACAGGTTGGAGGCCCAAGGGGAAAGCCCAGTGTTGTTCTGCTGTTGGACATAACATTAAACTGACATTGTTATACCTATCTACTAAGGTGTCTCTCAGCCCTCATCAGGGAAGCTTCCATTTGCAGTAGATGGTGGTCAACACAGAGACCCACAAAAACAGCCAAGGTGTGGAGAATGAGAGCCTTCAGAATGCTCAGTCCCAAGTGGACCATTTACTGCATCCCCCTGCACCCCTCCCCCAAGGCTGGGGGATCATTTAGGAACAGGAAGCAGAGAGAGGAAGAGCCAGAGGCAGAACATGAATTCAAGGGAACGGTGTCCTTTGGATAGAGCAGGGCAGCTGCACATATGACCTCAACAGTTCTGACAGCAGGCACAAGCCCCATGCAACTCTACACACAACCAAATCCCAGCATGGAGAGGACAGTTGGACAGGAAGTCCCACCCTAGTTGAGGCAATGGATAACTGCTGGGAGGTGGAGAGTCAGTTTTCTTTTCTTTTTGTTTGTTTGTTTCTAGACAGGGTTTCTTTGTGCATCCCTGGCTGTCATAGAACTCACTCTGTAGACCAGGCTGGCCTCAAACTCAGACATCCACCTGCCTCTGCCTCCCGAGTGCTGGGACTAATGGCGTGCGCCACCACCATCTGTCCAGAGAGTCAGTTTTCTTTAACACAGTAGTGCATCCGAAGTCGACCATGCTCCAATGAAAGGCCACATATCCATGAATCAAGAGCAGCACAAATTGTGTTTCATGGATGGGGGTGGTGGTGGTGGAAAGACACACAGCTGAATGCATAGGGAAAGGTGGGATTGGATTTGGGAGGAGTTGGTGAACATGGTCAAAATTCTTAAAGAACTAATTAAAAAGAAAAAAGAAAAATGACAATGAAATATAAATAAACAAACAAGCAGATTGTGGTTTAAGGCACCTAAGCCACTTCAGATGGTATGTACTTCAAAAGAAACATCTGGAAAATTGTGTACACTATGGAGAATGCTAGGAACACCTTGAATAGGCTATTTGGCCGGGTGGTGGTGGCGCACGCCTTTAATCCCAGCACTCGGGAGGCAGAGGCATGTGGATCTCTGTTAGTTCAAGACCAGCCTGGTCTACAAGAGGCTATTTGTTGGTGTGGTGATCTTTGCCTGCACACCCAGTCCTTCAGAAATGAAGGCAGGAGGGTCACGAGTTCAAGGTCAGCCCCAGATACCCGAGACCTTGTTGTCCCCCCCACCCCACCCCACAACACACATAAAATGAATAGGAGATCAGCCAAATAAACGCTGCAAACTCAAGTAACAAACCTTTTGCCGCATCAGCTTAGCAGAGGTAGGTGCTACGTGGGAGCCAGCCAGGCTGTCCTATAGCATAATGTGCTGTTGTCCCCGTCAATCTGCCCTCTATAGGGCAACATAAAAAAATCTTTCCTATTGACTCTAGTGGGACACTTTTCATGTCACATGAACTAACCAACTTGGAGAAGGCATGAGTGGAGTGACTGACACCATCAAGGAGGATGGATATTTTAATTCTCACAATGACAAAGTTAACCTTTGAAGGTAAGGCTGAATTCCAGACTAGGAGCAAAACTTTAAAGGCTGGGAAGGCCAGCCCTCACAGGTGGCAATTGGTTATTCTTGTTTTTCAATTTTAATTTTTTTGAGACAGTCTCATTTTGTAGCCCAAGCTGGCCTTGAACCCCAGCAACCCTTTTGCCTCAGCTTCCCAAGTGCTGGGATTACAGGAGTGTGTCACCATGACCAACCAGTAGTATGTTATTTCATGAACGCTGGCATGGGCTTGGGTTTGCTCTACTGTTACAGTTTCCTACCCACCCCCCAACAAAGGGGGAAAGGCAGCACAAGGGGTATGCATACTTGGCATGTTTAGGGATAAACACACTGGCATTTTAATTTGAAAATCAAGTTTATTTTTATTTTACATGTATGTTTTGTCTGCATGCATGTATGTGCAGCACGTGTGTGCCTGGTGCCAGAGGAGGTCAGAATAGCATGCTAGTTTCCCTGGAAATGAAGTAAAGGATGGCTGGAAGCCACCACATGGGTACTAGGAACCAAACCCAGTCAGTCCTCTGCAAGAGGCGAAAGTTCTCTTAGCTGTTGAGCCATCTCTCAGCCCTGAAGATTGAGTTTGTGCTCATGAAAGCAGTATCCATGGAGGCAAGAAGAGGGTGTCAGATCCATTAAGCACAATTTCACTCAATCTTATTGATTTTATTTACTTATTTTTTATTTTTCTTATTTTATGTGCATTGGTATGAAAGTGTCAGATCTCCTGGAACTGGACTTACAGACAGTTGTAAGTTGTCACGAGGGTGCTGGGAATTGAACCTGGGTCCCCTGGAAGAGCAGCCAGTGTTCTTAAGCACTGAGCCATCTCTCAGGCACCCCTGAGCTATACCCTATTCCCATTCTTTTTATTTATTTATTTATTTATTTATTTATTTATTTGGTTTTTTCAAGACAGGGTTTCTCTGTTAACTGATTTTAAAACGAGCTTGTGTCTATCTGAAGTATTGGTAAGCTGTTCCTCCTTGTCACATAGATTTTGTTCCCATGATATATAAACATGGGTTTGCGATTTTTCGTTTTTTTCTCCACCTTCTCAAAGATGAAGACTCTATTGCCCTTGTGCTAAAGGAGTCTCTCTCTGTGTCTCTGTCTCTCTGTCTCTGTCTCTCTGTCTCTCTGTCTCTCTGTCTCTGTCTCTCTCTCTCTCTCTCACACACACACACACACACACACACACGACTGTTTTTTGAGACTGAGTCTTAAGTAGCACAGGCTGGCCTCAAATTTGCTGTGTAGCTTCCGATGACCTTAAACTGCTCTCTTCACTGTCCTAGAACAGGGATCACAGGCACAGAGGACACCAGGCTGAACAAGGATAGGCTTTTAACGACAGGGGAAAGCAATTAAACACAAATCAGGGCTCATTCTTTGGAGTTTTATTCCTCCCACCCAAGTGCTGGGGACCAAACCCAGGCACCCCTGAGCTATACCCTATTCCCATTCTTTTTATTTATTTATTTATTTATTTATTTATTTATTTATTTATTTATTTATTTATTTGGTTTTTTCAAGACAGGGTTTCTCTGCAGTTTTGGAGGCTGTCCTGGAACTAGCTCTTGTAGACCAGCCTGGCCTTGAACTCACAGAGATCCGCCTGCCTCTGCCTCCCGAGTGCTGGGATTAAAGGCGCCACCACCGCCCGGCTTCTTGTTTATCTTTAAGTGGCAAAAGATGCTAGCACTATTTGGACCTAAATTTCTGAGAAAGAAAAGAGGAAGTGGAAAACCAACAATCCCCCTCCCCTTCAGTGGTGATAAGCGGCAGCTGACACGGGGTGGTGGTGGTGGGGCAATTGCCCCTTGTAAATCCCCTGAGTCCCTGTAACAAAAGCTGACCTGGAAAGGGGAAATTCCCAGTGGGAATATACACAGCTGTGGACAGTTACAGACACGGAGAAGTTGAACCGTGATTGGGGATGATGGGTGGTTTTCAGAAAGAAAGCCCCCAGTACACTAGCTCCTCTGACCACCACAATGTGACTGGCCCAGTGCGGGTGGCACCGGGAACTACTCTAGGACCTCGAGGGTCAAAGTCTCTCAGCCTACAGTGCCAGTCAGAGCATACAGCATGCACTTTCCCACTATGCCCTTCGACTCGGTCCCTTCATCTTGTCCCCCGTGTCTCTGTTTTATTCGCCTTTCAGCCTCCCACAGGCTGGTGCGCCTGATGGGCACGCTGTCAGGATCGGTGGGAAAGAAGGGGAGGCAGTGGGGGAAGAGAGAGATGAGAGGCTTCTCATTGTCTCCTGAGACACAGCCGGGATGTCCCCTAGAACAGGGCCACACCTCCACCTCCTCCTCAAAGCGAGGGGCTCCAGGTGACAAATCCTTATACACGCTTCCCGACAAACAGGCACCGGAACAGATGAGAAAGGCGATAGGGTGCTGCTGATTCTTGGTGGTGTCCGTGGCCAGTGGTCGCAATTTCCATAGTGTGGGGGGATCAAACCCTTCTTTTGCTCATCTGCCAGGATCCCTGTCCCTCCTCACCCATACTTCCTCCCCGAAGGTTTCTGATCACCTCTCCATCTCTCCAAGATCTCTTTCCGGCCAAGCCGCCAGCCACAGCTAGCTCGGGTTCTGCTTGACTTGGGGACTCTGCAGACCCCGCCTCCCCTCCGGGTTAGTCTTCCCAAATCAGCCTCAAGTCCCTATTTGGATCATGGTTATCGCTAGGTCAGGTTCTCCCCAAGGTGGAGTTTCCTTCAAAGTGGATGGCTCCACCGCCCGCCCCGAGTGGACGCCCTTTGGTGCTCGAAGATCCTGTCAGGGCAGTCTCCAGAGTGCAACTGGCCGTAGAGCTCAGGCTGCCCGGAAGGTGACTGGTTCTGTAGCGGCAGGAGAAACTGCCCCTCCTCGCGTCCGGGGGCTGGTTACGGTGGACTGGGGGCAGTGAGAAGGGGGCGGGTCTCCAGGGGCCGGTACTTTCCGACGCTGGAAACCCTTTCAGCCCTTGGCGTCCCGGGACCCGATCAACACCAGGGTCCCCAGGGAGCGGCCCTGGAAGGGGCGGGGCGGGGCGCCCGCTGTCCCTCACATTGGTTTTCAGCCTCTCGAGTTACAGCTTCGGGTTCTCCTGCGCTGCCTTTCCTTGCTCCGGGACAAAGTGGTCGGGTGGCAGTGGCGGGGTCAGGAGAGGACCCCCGCTGAGCTCGGGACTCCAGCTGGGAAGGCGCCCCGCCCACTGTCCAGATACCACCCCTCCCGGCCGCGCAGGGAAAGCCCCCGCGGCTCCTCCCACCCCAGGGGCTTTTCTCCAGTCGCCAGTGACTTTGCTTCGGGAGCGCAGCCGCCTGGCGCCGCTTTCTGCCGGGCTGGAGCGCGCGGGGCCCCTGGCTCTTGTGCGAACGCAAGGGGCAAGAATCGGTGACCTCGGGGCTCGCCCCGAGTCCGGGTCCCCTAACCCGCACCCCAGCCCCCGGCCCGCGCCTAGGCCTCCAGCATGGTGCTGCTGGCTGGGCCCGGGCCGGAGGGCGGCGGGACACGCTGCTTGTCGTCCCCGCAGTCGCCGACGCCACCCCGGGGCGCGCAGACAGGGGATGACGACCCAGGGGACTACGAGGAGTACGAGGACTTCTCGAGTCTGCCGGACACCCACAGCATAGCATCAGACGATTCCTTCTACCCTCCCGGAGGCGAGGAGGAGTGCGGCGCTGTGAGCGCGGAGTGCGTCCCGGAGGGCGTCCCAGAGGCGGCGACCCTCCTGCGCGCCGCCTGCACCAACGACGTGGGGCTGCTGCGGGCGCTAGTGCAGCGCGGGCCGAGTTGCGAGGAGGTACAAGAGACTGACCGCAACGGCCGGGTAAGCTCGGGTTTGGGTCCCCTCCGCTCTCCTTGCTCGCCCCGACCTCCATGCCACCCCAATTCTGGATCCACTGCCGCTCAGAGCGTTCTGTTCCTTCCCGAGTGGCGTATGATAATGGGACACCATTTGCTCTGCTCAGGTGTGGAGCCGGCGGGAGATGGCCGGACCCAGCTTCCTAAAGCGTCCCGGTCCCCTTACCGCCCCGGGGATCCCCTATTTCTCCCTGGAGGCCCGCGCTGGTAGTGTTGATGTCTTCGGCTGGGGGGTGGGGGTCCGGTCTATTCAGTTCCTCACTGACTGCTACATTTCCCCAGATCCCAGGTAGGTGACTGTTTCTACTCCCCTGCAGGGGACCACTTTTCATTTGTCCCCTCGTTCTCTCCCGCTGTCCTTGCCTAGCACGATGGAGTCCGAATTAGGGTTGAAAGCTACAGTTCTCTTTCCTTACGGCCTGTCTTCCCTGCTTCTCCTAGTGGCCCGTGCGGCGACCAGCTAGCCTTATCTGTGGGTCACCGCTGCGGGCCGAAACCTGCGAGCCCTCACAGCCACCCTTCAGGCAGGCGCGAGCTCCGCAGACAGGGAAGTGTGTGTGTGTGGGGTGTTCTCCATTAATTGTGCCAAGGCTCAGAGAAAGCAAGCAAGTTTCAAAACGGAAAAGAGAAAGTTAGAGGGCTGTTGTCACTGAACACAGACAAGGAAAGTGACCGCTGCGCTTGTGCCCCCATTAGTCTCTGCTGGGTGGACAAACAACCTCACCTGATTTCCATGTTCCCGGAGGCCCCGGGCTTTCTGCAGACTCAGCCCTGCACAAATTAGGGACGTCTGTGCTTCTGCTCGCGAGTCACAGCTGACAGAAAGTAAGCGCTTTAATGTAGGGACGTGGTGACCCCGTGCCTTTGGCTTATTTTCAGGGCTGTGTGTAGGCAGTAGTTTGCCCCAGGCTGCAGTCTGGGTCAGATTTAGGCAAATGTGAAGCCAGTGTGTCATTTTCTGCTTTCGGTAACCCGACAGCATGGAACTTGGAGGAATGGTTTGTGCTTGTGATATGTCAGGGAGAAGACCTATAGATGAAGGCAGCACCACCCTGGTGCCCTGTGGTGGCTGTTCCAGCTGGCATGCTCTAGGAGGACTCAGGGGGCTATTTCTCTGCTCCACTTTCAGTTTAACTAAGCTAGTTTTCCGGGTCAGGTGTTCTCAGTAGAAACCTCTTCTTCCTGAGCAAGCACAGCCGCAGCTTGAAAGTATCGCCAGTGACGAAGGGTCTGTGTTTGGGGAAGCCTTCACCTGTGAGTGGCCACTGGCCTCCTCAATTTTATTATAATTTCTGTAGGGGGAGGGACAGACAAACAATAGCCAAAAGTTTGAAGGCAGCGAGGAAAGCTGGGAAGTTAAACCATGCACGGGATACTTGAGCAGGGTAGGTCAAATTCCAGGACCCCCGTAGAGCCCTTCCCCTGCACAGAGGTCGGAAAGGGCCAGGTAGGAGTCCGGTGCCGCCCCCGCCCCCCTCCAGCAGTTCCGGTTTTCCTATTGCATAGCAAACCTTCAGTGACAGTCCCGTCTAAGTGGTTTGTGAGCCTGAAGTGCAGTCCCGTCCCTAGCCTGCAGAAGCCTGGCACACAGGGGTCTCATTTACCTTCCTTCTCCCACCACCCCACCCCGTTACTCCCTCATTGCTCCTCTCTCATTCCAAAGAGAATGTGGTTCAGCCTTGTGTCCCTTGTGCTAGGTAAAACTTTCTCTTGCTCTGTTTTTCTTCCCTTGGTTATGAAGATAGTCACCTTTGCTCTGCTTTGTGTCTCCGCCTCTTTGAACCCATCAGATGGCCCCTTGGGACCCTCGGGAAGTGGCCCTGGGCTTTTTATCTCCAGGTCAGAGGCCTGGGCCCATGTTCTGTGTGCCATGAGGGGAGAAAGCATCAGACTACATTCTTACCCGTAGCTATTAAGGAGAAAGCAAAGAGACTTTTTTTGGGGGGGCGGGGGGGTCAGGTGGCAGAAGACATTCTGGTCAGGCAGGTGGAGTATGGGGGTGGTGGCGGTTACACTATGGTTTGGTCATGGCCTGGAGTGGAGAGGAGGAGAGGCTGTGGGAGCCAAGGCTAGAAAGGCCACCCAGGCCAGGTGATTACCCAGCCATCCCTAGCTGGCTGAGGAATAAGGGGAATTGTGTCAGCTTGCCACTGGCCAGTCTGGTCTGTGGTGCTTTAAGTGTCTTCTGATGGTCACGTGACTGACTCACTTCCTTTCCACCTGCAGGTTTCGGTCTTAAGGGTACTTTCTCTGGGAGGCCTTTCCACCTGCTCCCATCTCAGCCCAGAGCTGGCTGAGGGTAGTTCATGTGTTGAGACACCGAGGGTGGAGATTGTCCATAGGCTGGTCACTTGTCAGCAGCTGTCACTGGAGCAAGGAGAGGGGGGGAAGGATGAAGGTCCCGAAGCAGGAGCAATGTCCCAGCCTGGTCTAGGGGTTGATCATTTGTCCTAATGAAAACCTTAGGCAGGTCCAAGACCTTTTGGTGGAATAATAGTGGGATGATTGCATTAACAGTGGGTGATAGCTCGTAAGTGCCTCTGCTTAGGGCCAGCTTCCCAGGAGCCTCTAAAGCAGTGTCCCTCCCCTCCCCCCCCCCCCCCGTTTGGTTTCTCTGTGGCTTTAGAGGCTGTCCTGGAACTAGCTCTTGTAGACCAGGCTGGTCTCGAACTCACAGAGATGCACCTGCCTCTGCCTCCCGAGTGCTGGGATTAAAGGCGTGTGCCACCAACGCCCGGCAAGCAGTGGTTCTTAACCTGGGGGTCGAGACCCCTTTGGAGTCAAATAGCCTTTCACAGGGGTTACATACCAGATATCCTGCATATCAATTATATTATGGTTTGTAGCAGTAGTAAAATTACAGTTACGAAGTAGCAACTAAAAATTTTATGGGTAGGGGTCACCGCAACATGACCAGTTGTATTAAAGGGTCACAGTGTTAGGAAGATTGGCAGCTGCTACCGTAGAGGCTTTTGAAGTTGATGTTACCCTCAACAGCTGGCTTCTTAACAGCTCCAGCCTGAGCCACAGGTAGCTGAGGAATACATGTGAGACTAGAGGATGTGGCTGGCCATGAAAATTTGCTGCTGAAGAGACAGAAGGATCTCGGGATTTACTGTGCAACATTTACATATTTTTGTTTGTTTGTTTTGTTTTTCAAGACAGGGTTTCTCTGTGTAGCTTTGGAGCCTATCCTGGCAATCGCTCTGGAGACCGGGCTGGCCTTGAACTCACAGAGATCCACCTGCCTCTCTGCCTTCCGAGTGCTGGGATTAAAGGTGTGGGCCACCAACACCCGGCATAACATTTACATATTTATCACAGAAGTTTCCAGTATCACTGAACAAGTGCTGTGGTTTTGGACTCTGGTGTCATGGAAGGGCGGTTTGATGTCAGACACCTGGGCCAAATTATGCCTGTTAATCGTAAAGTGCATCTGTATGCTGCAATCTCAGGAAACAACAGCACAGCAAAGCCCCCCAGCGTGTGGTGCTTCCTCCTATGCACTCTGTTCTGTAGAAATCCCCTGTTCTACAGAAACTTGGGTGTGATCACCACCTTCCCTTGAAATACAATTGAGAAATTAGTTGCATAGTTTTTAATGAAGGATTTATTTTGAATGCAGGAATCTCCTCTCCCTAAAGTGAGGGTCACTGCTTTGGAATTCATGCACAAACCTCCATCCTCCTAGGCCCCGAATGTCCTGTGTGTGCATAGAAACTGGCTTACTCACAGAGAAGCTGCGCTTCCAGGTCTTTGCTAGTTACTAAGGAGAGTGGGTTCCGGCCTCTGCCAGGGGCCAGTGCACACAGGGAGAGGTTTGCTTTGTTGTTTGAGAAGAGGTGTTCATGTGTTTTTCCCCTCTTAGTCTCCCCTGATCCCCCCCCCCCCGGTGTGTGTGTGTGTGTGGTATGTAAGCACTATGTGGGTATGCTTGTTTGTGAGGTTTGTGTGTGTGGGGGGGGCATTCTCATCACAGTGTTTGTGTGGGTGCCAGAGGACAACCTCAGGCCTTCCTCACCTTCCACCTTGTTTGAGTCAGAGTTTCTTATTTTGCTCCGGTATATGTCAGGGTGACCCATGAACCTTCAGAGATTTTCCTGCCTGCCTTCCATTTTGTCGTAGGAACGTTGTCATTACAGGACTGGGATTGTAGGCCTGTAGTATGGAGCTTGGCTTTATGTGGGTCCTAGGGGGGTAAACTTGGGTCCTTGTGTGGCAAATGCTTTGTCCACTGAGCCACTTCCCTGGTCCACGGTGTTCCTGTTTTGGTTTCATCTTCAAGCGTGGGGAAGGACAGAAGTGGGCATTGCATAGCATTGTACTGGGAACCCTATGGATTGCACTAAAAGTGAATCAGCTCTACTTTTGGGGACCCAATCCCCATGGTAGGATGCCTCACCCAGCCTTGATGCAGGGGGAGGAACTTGGTCCTGCCTCAACTTGATATGCCAGGCTTTGTAGACTCCCATTGGATGCCTGCCCCTTTTTTGCATGGTGGTGGAGTAGATGGGGCAGTGGTGGTAACTGTGGTTGGTATGTAAAATAAGTGAAAATACTTAATAATAAAAAAAAGTGAATCAGCTCAAGTGGGCCTGTGGTAGGTAGCCAGCTCTTCCTCTTCCACTGACCTTGGGGATGTGTCCAGTCCTAGCATCAGTAAGAGGAGCTTATGTTTTAGATATAAGGATATCAGTTATCTGTGGCTGTGTAGTGTTACATGTGCTAGTCTGTGTACCTACAATAAAAACATTTGAGATAGTTGACTTATAAGAATATATTCATCTGGGCTCATACTTGTGCAGCTTCCAGCCCAGGCTGGAACAGGCCTGTCACTTTTTGCCTCTGGGTGCTGGATGGCCGTGGCTGCATGGCCATGGTATAGGAAGTTGCTTACTTCATTTCAGCAGTAGGTCCCTCAGTCTTGCAATGTGTCCTCTTGTGCCCTTTGAGGACACATACCTTCGGGGGTCTAAGAACCTCATGCTGGGCCCCACCCTTTAATGGTTTGACCATTTCTTAGAGTACTACCAAACTTCTAACCCAAGGGCCCAACGAGACATTTACTCATGTAAGTCACACCTAGGAAACCCCAGGGGTTCAATAGTAACCTCTCTGCTGAGGGTGGCTAGATTTTCCATTTGTCTGCTGCACCCAGCTGGTGGGGAGCTGCAGATGGCAAGGCCAGGATGGCCTCGACTGATGACTCATCTCTGCTCCTCATGAGCACTCACCCTCCAGCAGGCTGGCCCTGCTGGCTTCCTGGGCACATGCAGGTTCCAGGAGGGACATTTTGGCCCAGGTTTAATTCCACTTCTGCCGAAGAAAGGAAGAAAGCCACAGGTCGAAGTTCAAGTGCAGAAAATAGGCTTTTCCCTCTGAAGTTGGAGGTGAAGGTGGGGGGGAGAAGTTCTTCTTGCTGTCAGCCTACCTGAGGGAAGATGAGGCTAAGTCTAGGACAATGATATGCTCTCTCCTGGGTGTCTTCATCGAATCCCAGACCTTTCTTTGTATGTTTAGCTGTTGAGCAGCGATGTGCGCGTGTGTATGTCTGAGTTCACGGGGAAGTGTTTGGGAGCTAAGGTGGTCATGGTTTGAGGGCAACCCTCTTTGATCAGTGTGGTTGTGCTGATGGGGGTGGCTCTCTATTGGCTTTTCTGAGTTGTTTAATGATGCAAACTCAGCCTCCATGTCTACAGGATGCCTGGGACTTCTAGGTCACTGAAACAACCTTTGATTTTGAGTTCAGCTCCCAGGAGGCTGTGATGAGGGGGTGGTTATTTCTGAACAGATGAAGGGGCTGACAAGATGGCTCAGCAGGTAAAGATGCTGGATACACAGGACTAACAACTTGTTTAATCCTGGGAACTGTCATAAAGATGGGAGGAGAAATCCGACTGGAGAATGCTGTCTTCTGGTTCTGGTCCTGCCCACATACACGCTGGGCGGTGTGTGCACCAGGAAATGGATTATTTTGGCTCACAGTTTCAAAGTTTTGTGTTCAGTCACTTGGGCCTGTTGTACTGGGCCTGTGGCTGCAAGGTACATCGTGGTGGGAACATACGATGGAGGAGGGTTGTAGAATATTAATTTAAGGTGTGTTACTTTTGTTTATGCTCTGGAACATTTAATGATGCAAAGATGTGTTTGATTAAATAAAATTCACCTGCAGTCATGAGGCTGACAGGAAGTTGTAGGGAGGAGCCAGGTGGAGAAGTGGTGAGAATAAGCATGAGGACTTCTTGAGTTTCTTGCTACTCAGCCTCTCTGGGAAGCAAGATTCTACCTCAACCTTTGGATCTTGAGTTCTTTAGTGGGACAAAGATTTGAATAAGTTTCCTTAGTAGCTTTGAAAGAGTTGGTGTCCGAGGGAACAGAATTTCCTTAGGCTACGGCTCTTGAGCCTAGCTGCCATAGCTGCTAACAGCAGACCTGCAGTTGCTGTACATGGACCTTTGAGGAACACTCAATGTCCATTTTATAGTGAGATAACATATAGTCCCCTTTCATTTTATAGCTGGTAACAGTGGGTCTGGCTCATGGGGCAGGCAAGAAGGCTCAGAGGATAGAGGTGCTTGCTGCCAAGTCTGATGACCCGAGTTGTCCTCTGACTGGGTCACACAGGCACCATCACATGAGATGCTAGGTACTACTCTCCTCTGTTGGATGTGTAGCTGGCAAAGGTTTTCTCCCATTTTGTAGGCTGCTGCTTCACTTGGTTGGCTGTTTCCTTTCCTGTGCAGAAGCCTTTGGGTTTCATGTGGTCCCATTTTCAATTGTCGGCTTCATTTCCTCATCAGCTGGATCCTTATTTAGAAATCTTCACCTGTGCTTGTGTGTTATAGTGCACTCTCTGCCGTCTCTCCTAGCAGTTTCAGGTTTTGCATGAGGTTTTTGGAGTTGATTTTTGTACAGTGAGAGATGAGAGTCTAGTTCCTTTCTTCTACAGGTGGACATCCAGTTTCCCAACACCATTTGTTGAAATTGTCTTTGTAAGGATTCAGGCATTATGCTGGTCTGCTCCTGTCACCTGGCAGAATGCACTCAGGTGAAACCCTGGTCAGCCCAGGTGCAAAGGACCCCTTTAAACGACAGACCTCCTCCCACTTATACCCTCTTTCTGCTCCTGCCTTCCCGCTGTTTCCCCTGGGGCAGGCAGAACTTTTCCTGTCACCCTCTTCTCTCCCCTGTCCTCTTTTCTCCCCCTCCTTTCCCTTTCTAATAAAACTTCTCACTTAAGCTCTGCCAGCCTGGCATGTTTGTCCCTCCGCCTTGGTCACCCCCGCCTGCCATGGAATCCAAGGTTCCCCTCTCGCTTCATCACAACAGTCTTCTCTTCAGTGTCTTCTGTCTTTGTAAAGCATTGGGGGGCTGTGGTTGTGTAGATGGAAGTCTGGGTTCTCTAGTCTATTTACATGTCTGTTTTTGTGCTTTTGTGTTTTTATTACTATGGCTCTATAGTATAACTTGAGATTGGGCATGCTGAGACCTTAGTCTTTTTGCTTAGGATTGACTTTAACCCTCCCTTTTAACTTTTGTGGATCACTGTTTCAGCTTATTGGGGTAGTAATTCTAAATCATAGCGACAGGGCATATGTAAGTCAAAACAATCCCTTATGTAAAACAATGTTATCTTTTTTTTTAACTAAAAAGAATAAGAAGAAAACAGAAGTTGTTGAATTAAGCTAAGGTAATGTGTTTCATTCAAGAAGGTTGGGAAGTAATTCCTGTAGGCAGTCTGCTGTGTGTGCGCACAAGTGGGTGCGTGTGTGTATACATGCACACACAAATGCATATGTGTCATCAATGTCATCGTGATCTTTCTCTGGCCTTCCCTTAGCTTCCTGATTTCCATGGAAAGAATTCAGATGAGAGACACAGATTACAGTGTAGAGAATAAGTGGAATTTATTACTGAATAAGTTGCATCATTCCCAGAGGGTGAGGTTGCCCAGTGGCCAAAGAGACCCTTGCAGAGCAGAATACTTTCAGTGGGTGAGCATGCAGAGTGGCTAGAATGGCCATTTCCCAGCTTATATTTCAGGCAGATCTTATACTAGTTCAAACGTCTCTGGAATAGCCTTCCCCATAGCCATTTTCCTGTCAGATGATTGATAGGTATGCTTGGATTGACTCTTATAGGAGGGAGCAATGGTTGTAAAGTCTTCTGTTAGATAGCAATCTTGAAGGAGTCAAGATTCCTGGAATCAGTGCTAGATACTGATCAGTTGGTGACCTTCCTGGAAGTCCAGAATGTCATATCTCCTTCCAGGGCCAGAGATGGAACTCAGGTCCCTTTCCTTTGACTGGTCATTTGAGTCTTACTGTTCTAGTTCTTGGTTTAACATAGTGTTAATTTATGAGGGGGAGGAGTCCATACCCAATGCCTGTCAAGTCTGCTGATACCTAACTAGATACCTAGCAATACTAAGAGAAAGACCTAGGCAGAGATGGGGGTGGAGGAGAGCCACAGAGATCTGAGCAACATGGGGAAAGGCGGTTTGGGAGTATGACCACAGAGCCTCTTTGTAGCTCTCAAGAGGTTGCATTTTAGATGAGGTAAAATGTTAAGAATTTTGGGCTAGAGATATGGGTTGTGGGTTAGAAGTTCTTCTTGCCCTTCCAGAAGAGCCGAGTTTGGTTCCCAACAACTGTCCTGGGTTGTCTCAGCTGAGAGAGAGGCACAGACAGGAGTGTAGATGATGAGGCGGTAGTATCTATCTCCTGTCAGTTAAGGGTATAATATGTATAGTACCTATTCCTTCAACAATATGTAGTTGTTGTTTCTTTAATTAGTGATGCTGAGGTTGGGAACTCGGTCCTCACATATGCTAGGAAAGTGTCCTTCCATGAAGTTGGTTAAAATAGAGAAGTTGAGCCTCATAGTGCAAGCCTGTGATCTTAGTTTCTGAGAAAACTGAGACAGGAGGATCAAAAGTTCAAGGCCAGCCTGGGCAACTTAGACCCTATCTCAAAGTAAGAAGTGAAAAGAGAGGTGCATCTCAGTGATAATCTCTTGTAGCACGTGGGGGGCCCTGGGGTCAGTATCCAGTTCTGGGAGTAGGGGAAGGAAGACAGGGAAGTTATACTGAGTGAACAAGAGCTTATTGAAGACTGTAACACTATTGAATAGTGCGGCTGTAGAGATGGAGGATGACTCAGGGTTGAAGAAGGCAAGGCTGCTAAAGACAGACAACTGGAGAAGCCCTGAGTGTTGTAATTTAAGAAAAGCAGCTCATGAGAGAAAGAGGCCATGTGACAGGGTTCAAGCAGAGGTTTATTATTATTAGGGAAAGGGATCATAAAAAGGGGAAAGGGGAAAGGGGGGCTGGCCTCTGGGGCAGCAGGAAAGAGGAAAGAGGGACAGAGGGACAGAGAGAGAGAGAGAGAGAGAGACAGATGGAGAGAAAGAAAAGAGAGAGGTGGATGGGAGGTGGGCAGGACCCTTTTAAAAGGGAACAGAGTGCACAGGTGGTGCTCTTAGTGGCTGAAGCTGAGGGCGTATCCTGCCAGAATCCCCAGGGCAGGCCAGTACAGATGCCTGAATTCTAAACTGAGGATGAAACAGTTCTGCACCTTGCTTGTAGTGGAATTAAACACAGACATGCGCATGCCCTCACACACACATTTGTGCACATACCCTCACGTATAGGCACACACACACACACCTTCATGTACATGTGTGCACACATCCTCTCACACAGTGCATGCATACATCCTTACACACATGTATGTGCACACCCCCACACACATGCATGCACACACTCCAGGACACACATGCATGGACACACTTTCATATATGTGTATACGCACGTACTTTTGAACACCACACATGCACACATATTCCCTTAAACACACATGCACTCACCCTCACACATACATACTTGCAATACAGGTGCAGTTTGAATAAAGACGTGGTTTGGAGCAATGTCAAGTTCCTGGTATTGCTGTTGTGTCATATGCAGGGTACTGGCATCAAGGACAAGCGTTGAAGAGTGCAATTTCCTGTGGGCCTGTTAACTATTTCAAGACGTTAATGGGGGTTCCTACCTTGATGTCACCTTCACTTTCTGCTTGATTTGACCTTTGGTGATGTAGTTGAAATGAACCTGGCTCAGAGTATGGGTAGCAGAAGCTTTCTTATGTGCAGGGTCTCGGGCCTCCCTAGGCTGCTGACCCAGGGCGTTGTGTTCTGGACACTAAGGGACACTCCAGCCCACATGGCTGGATACAGATGATGCTCTGCTTCAGGCATCGTTTACTACTCGATGCCAGCCATCCTCTGGCCATTCTCACCAGCTGCCATGACTGTTGTCTCGGCTGGATACTGTGCTATGGGGGCTCAGAACAGGGATGAAGCTACAGTTGAGTGCTGATCTTTATCTTTCCATCGTATCCTGCCTGTACCCCCTCTCCCAGATCTTCTTCTGGCTGCTGTGCGTGCGTGCGTGCGCGCGCGCTCGCGCTCGCGGGGGAGATCTGCTCAGAGACAGCCATCTACTCTTTTAAACTATATTTTAAAAGATTGATTTATTTTACTATTTTGTGTGTATGCAGGTTTTGACTGCATATATGTATATGCACTGTGTGTGCCTGGTGCCCTTGAAGGTCAGAAGAGGGCTTTGGATTCTTTGAGATTGGAGTTACAGATGGTTGTTAGCCACCACCATGTGAACCCTGGGAATGAAGCCCAGTCCTATGCAAGAGCGACAAGTGCCTCTAGTGGCCCGGTCACTCTCCAGCCCTGAAAATACCTTTTATACTTATTTGTTTTCTTTGTGTGTGGGTACATGTGTACCCTGGTGCCTGTGTGGGGGTCAGGGAGCCGCATGGAGGACTTAGTTCTCCCTTACTTCTGTGAGATGCGGAGGTAGACCAGGTTGTCAGGCTCGGCAGGAAGCGCCTTCACTAGCACCTGGTCTTTTGTACTGTAGGCCTAACATGGAAAGGTCTGTGAGAATTACAGCACCTTCCCATGCTTCCGTGGGGGATACTCGAGTTCCTTAAATAGGAAACTTTAGTCCAGTGGTAGCTGTTCAGTCGGCAGCTATGGCTGCTATGAGCAAATCAATATCGAGGTTGTTTCTCAGTATTGCTGGCTGCACTTTGGCCCTGAGAAAAGGTGGAAGCCAAGCAGATGTTTAAGTGAGAAAAAGGGTAATTAAGGAAATGGAGCTGGCTGTGGTGGCTTACACCTGTAATCCCAGCGTTCAAGAGGCTGAGGCTGAGGCAGGAGGATTGCCTGCTGTGAATCTGGAGGCCAGTCTGGGCTGCAGTGTGAGACGTCGCTGGTGTGAAACGGTTGTCATACCAGCACTTTGGAGGTAGGGACAGGAGAACCAGGAGTTCAAGGTCGTCATTGGTTGCACAGAGAGGGTAATATGTGCACACCCACATGCCAAGGACTCTTGTCCTCTTAGGAAGGGGTAGGTGAGGAAGCAGCTGTGGCACTTATCTGGCTGCACAGCGAGCAGGGACTGAGGTGTTGCTGTGGTAAGCAGATGAGCCTGGAAGTAGCCAGAGGCATCCAGAGGGAGGATCTCTGAGGGACTGCAGCTGTCCTGTCAGTGATGGCCACAACTTTTCATCTTCCTTGAGTACAAGTCAGAGCAAAGATTCCAGCTTTGGGGGAGGTGGTTCTGGCCCGTCCTGGGTCTGATGTTGGGGTCAACAGCGGCTGCAGCAGACTTCAGAAGTTTCCTTCACCTTCTGTTTGACTTCAGTGTGGGGGCACAGTGCCAGCTCAAAAGGGCCCCTCCCCTCCCACTATGCAGTTTCTGTCTAATCCGTCAGCACGGCCACTTGACAATTCAAGGGACAATAGTCATCTGCTAAAAATAGCTGACGCTGACCTGGCTCTCCCTCCAATTTGGCTTGGAGTGGTGCTAGGTTCTTTTCTCTGGCTTGAGAACATGGGTGGGCTTGAGAAGTGAGTTCCAGGTGCAGAGAAGTCAGCGTCTCTCACCTAGTTAATATTTGAACACAGCTTGCTGAACTGTGGTTACCTTTTCTCTGGAGTACAAATGCCATGAGCAGGCGGGGGGGGGGGGCAGCGTTTTTCCAAAAGTTTCTAAGGCCCTCGGTGGACACTGTGGGGCAGGGGAAGGAGAGACTAGCACATTTTGTCGTCTGTATGCTCTGTGTTCCATGGTGGTCTGAACCAGGCCTTGATTGGTTGGCTGTGATGGTGGGGAACACCCCCCCCAAAGGCACCAGCTGGACTGCGTTGAGCTTACCCTGGGTTCTTGTGTTTGCATGTACATGTTCATTTGCAAGTGTGCACTTACTGTGTAGGTTCATGTGGAGACGGGTCACAGATGTTGGGTGCCACCTTCCATTACTGGATCACTTTCCACCCTAGTTTTTGAGCCAGGGTCTCTTACTGAACTTGAAGCTCTCCATTTCAGCTAGACTGGCTAGCCAGTGAGTGAGTCCTGGTCCCCCTGCCTCTGTGTGTCCTTCATCCTTCTGGCACCAGGGTTACAGATGTGTACACATCACTCCCGATGTTAGTGTGAGTGCCGGGATCCACAGTCAGGCTCCATTGCTTACATAGCTAACGCTTTCCTCCCCACCAAGCTATCTTCTAGCCCTACACTGTGCTCTTTATCGCATGAAAGCCATCACACAGCTGGGGAACACAGCCCAGAGCTGTCTTCTTGGGGGGGGGGTCTTTGGGAGGTAGAGAGTCCCATTAGAGTGGGGAAGGGGAGTTAGGGCTTCCAGCCCCCCACCCCCATGATCAGGAAAAGTAAATAGATTCTCGAAGACACTCCAACTAGGGAAACTGGTGACTTTGTTCTTAATAATAACCACGTGGTGGTGCATGCCTTTAACCCCAGCACCTGGGGTGGGGTGGGGGAGCAGAGGCAGAGGCAGGTGGATCTCTGTAAGTTTGGGGCCTGCCTGGTCTACAAAGTGAGTTCCCAGGAAATCCAGAGCTGTCGTACAGAGAAACTCTGTATCAAAAACAGAACAAACAAAGCAAAACAAACAAAAAACTCAACTTTAATTTCCTTTTGTGGATAAACAAATCTGAATCCTTTGGGTTCCTTTGCAGGGAGTTGTGGAAGCATTTGGGGTGCTTTTAAAAAGATGAAGCCTACTTAGCTTGTAAGAGGCTGTGTCACTCACAGGGTCTAAAGTCCTGTGGACAGTTTTGTTGGTCATCAACATTGAAGGCACTCTTTTTATTCCCTAGCTTTAGCCCAGGGTGGAGACTTTTCATCCTGTTGTTCTTGCTGGTTTTGTTTGTTTGCAGTGGGTTAGACTGTGTGTGATGTGCACACCAGCAAATGCAGGAAGCGTCTGCGTTTCTCAGTGACACTGGAAAAGTCACTGCTGAGCGATGGCATTCCGAAAGGCCATGCCAAAGCTTCTGCTATGAGAACAGCACTGGGTGCTGAAGGGACAAGTAAAGCATTGTGTGTTTTGAGTGTCTCTGCTGCAGAAGAGACATGCAATTTGAAAACACATGCATAAAATTATATGTGCATGACTTTCCAAACCAGTTTTCTTTTTCTTCCTTTATTATTATTATTATTATTATTATTATTGTTATTGTTATTGTTATTATTATTATTGCAACAGAGTTTTGCTTTGTAGCACAGACTGGCCTTGAACTAATCCAGTAGTCCAAATGTCCCTAAATTTGAAGTAATCCTCTTGCCTCACCCTCATGAGTGCCAGGATTACAATAGTGTTCAACCCTGTCCAGCTCTGAAAGTCACTTTTACTTGAAACAAAACCCAAACCAAACAACCACTCCCCAAAATGGTCTTGGTCAGAAACCTTGGTCTGTCCTCTGCAGCATCTGTCTTGCAGCCTGATGTGTCTCTTGGCTTCCCACTTGCTTGCTTCCCAGTCCCTCCTAGACCACCTGGTCTCCAGACCTCCATCTCTGTCCTCTGAGGCTCTTTCCTCGGTCTAGTCTCTTCTTCCTGTGGTGGCTCATTCCTGAATCAGCTGGGCTAGCTGTGGTATAGTGATGTAGTTAATCAGACACAGGTCTGGGCATTGTTTTACAGGGACTTTGTAACTGGGGTCAGTATCTGTAGTCGGTTGACTTTAACTCAGAGAAGTCACCCTTCATAACGTGGAGTGGGCTCATTGATCAATTGGAACTTCATACACAAAACTAGAAATTTTCGGAAAATATTCTGCCTCAAGATGACAGTGCTGCAAGGTATGATGGCTCTAGCCTGCCATCCCAGCATTTGAGAGGCTGAGGTAGGAGGATTTGGGCAAGTTCATATTGAGTTCTTGGCCAGCTTGAGTTAGAGTAAGACCCTGTTTCAAAAACAGAAACAAAAGCAGGGCTTAGGGGAGGGCTCAGTGAGTAGAGTGTGTGCCACACAAGCACCTGTGTGAAAGCTGGCCATGGAAGCTGTGTGTCTGCATCCCTGGTAGCTCCCTGGACCCAACTGGCCAGCCAGTCTAGCCAAATAAGCAAACTCAATATTTAATTTGAGAGCGACACTTTATATCAACCTCTGATCTCCACTACATGTACACACATGCACACGTGCACTCACATACACCCACACATGCCTACAAGAATATGCACACACAACACCCATAACATAACACAGTACAGTACAGACAGACTGAAACCCAACAGCATCACTGCGTGAACTCCTGCCCATCTTCAGCCTCTAGGGCTGCCCTGTGGGTCTTGGACTTGGTAGACCTCACACTCATGTGAGCCAATTCCTTAAAATAAATTGCCCTATGTCTGAACCTCCTATTGGTTCTGTGTCTCTGGAGAGCCCTGACTAATTCTGTCTTAGCTGTATGATCTGCTGGCCAAGCCTTCGAGCATCCAGAAATTGCCTGCTCAGCCTCAGCTGCTGTCCTGAGGGTCTCACTACCAGTTAGGTCAGCAGAATTCCTGGGGTTGGTTTTCTCCCTGTTTCGCTTATTTCCCATGTTGCTGCTGCCTCTCTAGGCTTGTGGGTGTGGACTGTGCAACCAGGGCCAGTGCTCTGCTGTGACTGCTAAAAATTCTTGGTGATTTTGGACTGGGGCATACCTTGCTGCCTTCTCTTCTTTCTCTTCCTCTTCTTCCTCCCCCTTCTTTCCCCTTCCCCCTTCTCTCTTTTTTAGAGATGCCCTCCCCCTCCCCGTGTAGTCCAGGTTGACCCTAAACTCATGGTCTTTCTGTTTCAACTTCACACGGGCTGGGATTACAGACATGCACCACAGTGCCTGGTGGCCTTGCTATTTCTTCTTGCACCGAAGTGTACATTTTTATCTGGCTCTGGTTATGTCCCTCAAAGTGATTTTTTTCCATCTGGGCGCCCATTGTTTGATGGGCCTCACTTACACAATGCTCTCCCCCTGCTCTTTAATCTGCCCTGCCTCACATCTGGAGTTACCTCCACAAGTCCAACCTTTGTCAACAGGACTGTTGTTGGAGTCTCTTCCTTCAAGGTTGCCTTCTAGTGGTCACTCAGCTTCATTCAGTGTCCACCGAGCTTCCCTTCCTGTCACAGAAGCTGGGTGGTCTGTCCTCCCCCCCCCCCCATGCCATAAACACTCAGTGCCACCTGTGTTCAGTCTTGGGACACAAGCCCTTTCTCTGGCTTCACTTTGCAGGCACACTCAGATGTCCCCTGCCTGTGAATGGCTTCTGGGTCCTTCATTGTCCAACTCCCTTCTGACTTTGGACCCTCTGCACCTTGGTTTTCATTATGCTTCACTTATAACTAAGGGTTGGCTAGTTTTTTTTTTTTTCTTGAAAGCACGGCCAGGAACACCCTCCCCCAGTCCAACACTCGGCGTGTGTTCTTTATGTTCATGTGCTTTGGCTTAAGAAACTTTGGGCACCTGTGTTCTGTTGTCCGTGGCTCTTGATTTTGCGAAATAACAGTGCTCCTTACTGTATGATGAGGTCACGCATGACAAATCCGTCACAACTTTAAAATGCCACAAATTCAAGGTGCATTTTTAAGCCAGGCATGTGGCTCATGTAATCCTAGCATTTGGGAGGTGGGGGAAGGAGGATGGTTGTGAAGCCAGCTTGGGCTACATAGTGAGGTCGAGGCTACCAAGTGAGACTTGTGTCTCAAAACCAGTTATCTCCTCCCTCAAGAAAATGTATACCTAGCCTGTCAAGCACCCCAGGCTGGCAGCATGCATTTGCACTGTTAGCTGTCTCCCTCTTGGTCAGGGGCTGTAGCATGCTGCTGCTGCTGCTATTTAGCATTAAAAAGGAAGGTATTACTAACCTGGGAAGTGACCCAACTCAAAACACAGAGTAGGTTTTTTTTGTTTGTTTGTTTTTGTTTTTGTTTTTCTGGTTTTGCACGTGTATTACTCTCAAGTCACCATGTCTTCAAAATCTAAGTCACAGCATTGTTAACTCATGGCTGTCATTGTTTAAAAATAGAATAGGATTTCCCAAGCTTGGCACTCTGGGTTGTTTGGCCCCACAACTTTTTTGAGAAGACTGTGTTCAGCTTTGTAGGATGTTTAGTAGTGTCCTGACACTCCCATATTAGATGATAGGATAAACCTGCTCCCCAGTAGTGACAGCTAACGCTGTCTAGACACTGTCAAGTGTTCCATAGGGACACAGCCTGGGATGAGAGTCCCTAAGCTAGAGCAGGTACATGTGATGCTCTAGAGGGTGAACTCGGTCTCAGGAGCAGTTGCTTGCCCGGCTTCTGCCACTTCCTTAGCAGCAGTTTGGTCAAGTGGCTTTTATTTACATAGTCATTCTTTTTCTGAAATTTCCTTGGTGCACTTTGTTTCTTGAGACATGGTCATGTGTCACCCAGGATGACTTTGAGAGAATACTGTTTTTTGAAAGTTAATGTAAATGCCATTGTAGGAAACTGCCTACTGGCTTCTTCAGGACATTTCTGGCACATGCTCTCATAATCAGGCTTCCTGGCCATGTAAGCTCTGCTGCCTGTTTTTCTTTTCCTGTTTTGTTTTGTTTTGTTTTGAAACAGGGTCTCACTATGTAGCACTGGATGGCCCAGAACTCTATGCAAACCAGGCTGCCCTCAAACTCATAGACATTTGCCTGCCTTTGCCTCCCAAGTTCTGGATTTAAAGGCATGAGCCATGGCACCTGGCACACAGCTGCTTTTTATTTGGAATTTTTATTGTTTTGAATATTGACACTAGACTATTCCTCTAGGGAGTATGACAGAATAAATGAATTTTCAAAACTCTGAATTGAGGGGATTAACCCCAAGGAAATTTAAAACCTCTACTCTTAATTCTGTAAATTTCTCCAGATTTCCTTCTTGCCCTTCCGAATTTATCCAGTGCTCGAAGTGAGGGGTACTGAGGACAAGTGGAGGCAGCCAGCATGTGCTCAGTGACGACATAGCTCACCAGGGAGCTAGCCAGAAGCTGAAGGTGGCTTGTGGCTTCGTTCCTACTGTGACTGTGTGATCTATCTTTTACCGAGAGAGAGAGAGAGAGAGAGAGAGAGAGAGAGAGAGAGAGAGAGAGAGAGAGAGAGACTCACTATATAACCCATGCTACCTTTGAATTGTCCTCTTCCTTCCTCACCAGCATGCACTGGTGAATGTGCATGTGTCCCTGGCACACATTCGCTTTTTGACTCTTTCAAAGGGATTTTTAATAGCTGGTAGTACTTGAAGCCGAAAAGGACTTGCATAAACATGCTAGAGTTTTCATACGGTTGACTTTTGGGTTTACCATATTTATTATGCAAACACTTTTGAGCGTGTGTACCTGTGTTGGGCAGTTCTGGTGGGAAGGGTGCTGAGCAGAGGGTCCCTGGCTGCTTTCATGAAGTCTGTGTGCTGTTGGGAGAGGAGTGACTACTGAGATGCCGAAGTAAAACATGAGAACTGCTTCCTGGAGGAGGATGGTGAGTTCTCAGAACAGAAGACAAGCAGGCAAGTGATGGGGTCTCTGGGTGTTCGGTTCATGTTGAAACTTCCCCTCTTTGCCGAGGGAGAAGTCCTTGGTTAAAGACTGAAGCAGGAGAAAAACCTACCGTGTTTTTTCCAAGTCTAGGGAAAGACCATTTTAGAAGGAACTGATTGGGAGAGCTTGGACTTTTCTAGAATAAGCCAGCTGGAGGAGGTATTGCGGAGGACCGAGGACACTGGCAGGAACAAGGGCAGAAGGGACTGGGGAGTCACCATGGTAGCAGCTCCCAGCTATGTGACCACTGCTGTGGGACACACAAGGGTTCAGGGTGTGACTGTGAGTTTGAATGAGGACACCTCACTTGGTCTGGGGAAGGGTAGCATGTGGACCTCTGAGACAAGAAAGCACTCACTCTGTGGGTGTCATGCCTTCTTCCATCCTACAGCCTGCTGCCCACAGGCCCACCTGGCTGCCCAGTGCACCAGGCATGCTTGATGACTGCTTTCCTTGGTGCCCCCAGAGAGACCTTGAGCTGTGGCATGTGACAGGTGACCACAGGGGTGTGTGAAGTAGAAAACAGGGTTGAAGTTCTAGCCTCACCATGTAGTACTGCCTCTCCTCTGCCATTACAGAGTTGCTTCTGTCTCTGCCATCAGGTGACAGTTTGTGATAACATAGCTGGATGTGGAGAAGGAAGGATGGTGTCACAGCCAGTGACCTCTGCTTGCTTAGAAACCACTGTTTTGGGATTTGATGCAATGTGAGAATATCATGTGCCAGGGGCTCCTGTTGCTGTACCGGTGTGCCTCTGTGTGTGTGTGTGTGTGTGTATGTGTGTGTGTGTGTGGCTTTCTTCCCTCACTTTCCCAAACACTCTGTAGGATGACATTTAGATCAGAGTACAGTTCTCATCTGTCTTTTAGTGCTGAACAGTTTTCCTGCGAGGCACTGGGATGCATAATTCAGAAAGTTGCTGACTGTCTATCTCCGGTAGTCAGAGCCAGATTCAAATATCGATCTTTTCAGGGTAAATGTGGACCTTTCCCAATACATTTACATTCCCGGGGCATGACTCATGTTTCCTGGTGTTGGACTTCACAGTGCAAATGTGTGCCTTTCCCCATACATTTACATGTGCCAGGACATTATCCACGTGGTTGCTGGCTTTCAACTTGCCATCAGTGTGTGCTTGTCTAAGGAGTTGGGAGATGCTCTCCTGCTGAAATGCATGGGGGGGGGTGGTGGTGGTGAAGTTTTCGTTGCAAGAAAAGGCTTCTGATTTAATGATTTGTCTCCTGAGGGACCTCGTCATGACCCCCACCTGAGCTTCATCCAAGATCATCCCTGCCTTTCCCCTGCAGGAGTTTTTCCCCCTCTCAAAAGTACAGACATGTGAACTTTCATGCTCCCATGCTCCTCTGCTGCCCAGGCCTCACCAGGGTTGGGTGGGGTCATTTCTCTTCTCCCTCTTCAAGGAGGCCTACAGTTTTGGGTAGAGTCTAATCCACCATCAAGTGCCTTTGAAAAAGTTCCATGGAAAAGAGGTAGAGCCAACCTGAGTTGGACATTTAGTGTGACCAAGGAGATGCCTGGGGGCTGGAGAGATGGCTCAGAGGTTAAGAGCACCAGCTGCTCTTCCAGAGGTCCTGAGTTCAATTCCCAGCAACCACATGGTGGCTCACAACCATCCCTTATGAGATCTGGTGCCCTCTTCTAGTGTGCAGATGTACATGGAAGCAGAATGTTGTATACATAATAAATAAATTTAAAAAAAGAAAAAAACCCTCCAAAAAACAACAAAAAGGAGATGCCTGTCAAAGCCATTGGGACTGGGGCTTGCTTGTTACTGCATTGTCACCTAGTATGTACTGACCAAGACAGCACATATGACAAACTGCCTCCCCCTAAAGGGACCGCCATGCTTATCATCACGACTCTTTCAGACCAGTACAGCCAGTTTCTGAGATTTGCTTTGTGCTTTCCCCAAATGATCCAGTCCAGTTCAGTCAAACCACCAGGTAACACTCTGGATCCCAGCTTGCTCAGACTGCTAAGTGTGCTTTTCTTGGGTGGCTCCTCCCTCCTCACTGACCCTGCAAGGGAGTACCACTCTCTCCTCAGGATCTGTGAGTAATAACCTTCATCATCCCGGCCTGGTTTCTGTGCCTTGTAGCCTAGTTGAGTAAACAGCTATTAGGATGGGAGTGTGAAGCTGGTCTCGGGGATTTCACCTTCCTGGGGCCTGGGTCTGCCAATCCTGCTTAGCTGGAAGGTGGATGTCTCCATTAGGATTTTTGTTTTGTTGAGACAGTGTTTTACAATGTAGCTGGCTTGGCTGGCCTGCAACTCACTGTTGTAGGCCAGGTTGTTCTTCTACATTTGCCTCTCAGTGAAGGCATGCACTACCACACTCAGCTGTGGAACTTTCAGAAAATATTAGTCACCTTTATTTAGGAAAAGAGTGTCTGAGTGGTGCCCTCTCTTGCAGCTGAAGCCTGCAGTTTCTGGTTTGCTTGGCACAGTCTTGCTGAGGGGAATTTAATTTTCCTACAGCCAGAGTCAACTCATTTCTGTATGGGTTGGGGTTTGCCACTGAGCTGCAAGCCACTCTTTCTAAGCCAGGGTTATAGAGGGAGCCATGGGAATTTCCTCCTAGTGTCTTTATGACTGTATGTTTATTGATTCATTTTTGGGCTTAAGATGCTAGGAAAAGATGCAGCATTACTTTCCTCCCCCAGAGGGGCTGGGGGCATTTGCCCAGAACCAGAAATTGGATAATGTAATTTCTGTGATGATCTGATGTTTTGTCTTCATTGTTGATTACTTGGCATCTCGTTAATGCTTTAATTTACCTTCTGCCTGCTGATGAGCTGCTGTGTAGCTTACACATGCTTATTAGATTAGCTTTTTGCTGGTCTTTGGTTATCCTGTTCTTTACCCATTTGGATAATTATAATTTTAATATCATAATTATACTGTTGATGCTTCAGGCTGATATTTAATATGCTCCCGTAGATATTTAAATAAACCCATGTTTACTGTGCATTTTGATTGCTGTTCTTCAATGGCCTTTTAATTTTGCTTTTGACAGTTTCATTCATGGTTTTATATATATATATATATATATATATATATATATATATATAATTTTTTTGGTCTAGTACACTTATTTGTTGAATTAATTGTTTCTATGTCCTCCAAGCACTTCTTTGTCTCATTGATTAATAAACTATTTTAGGATATAGGTGTATATGTATGTGTTTGTACATTTATTTTTGCTCTTAAGTTTTTAAACATTTGTTTATGTTTGCTTTTGTGTGCCTGTGGGGAGGGGGATGGAATGCATGCCATGCATGCAAGGCACACATGTGGATGTCAGAGGACAACCTGCAGGGACCCCATTCTGTTTTTCTACAGTGTGGGTCCTGGAGATGGAACTTAGGTAGCCAGCACCTCTCCTTGGTGACCCATCTTACTGAGTTCCTTAAGTGTTTTCTCCTGCTTTGTGTTCTGAGATAAGGTTTTACTCTGTAGCCCAGGCTGGTCCTGTAGTTACTGTGTAATTCAGGCTGGTCTCTAACTCACAGTGCAGCTGGTCAAATACTGGGATTGGAGGCATACACTTTCATACAGAGAGAGAGAGAGAATGTATGTGAGAGTGTGTAAGTGAGTGTGTGTGTGTGTGTGTGTGTGTGTGTGTGTGTGTGTGTGTGTGTGACAAGTTCACAATGTTTATCCTGTATACTCTAGAAATCTCACTCCCTTTGCCTCCTCGTGAATGCTGGGATTGCAGGCATGTGCCACCACCCCTGACTTTTACATGATTTTATTACTCAGTCATTAACTAGCACCCCTCCCCCCAAAGTTGCTTGCATTTTCAATCCATTGTCCAGGTCATTTCTTTTAACACTTAACCTCTAAAGTTTTTTCTTCAGAGTCATCTGCTGTACCCACATCCCTACAAATTTGCATTCTCATTCCTGTGTTTTAATTTTTTTTAAACTCCCCATTTTTCTAATGTAAGAGACACACATGCATTTAGAAAACCATCTAGAAGCCCATGAGTTTGTGGTGGAAAGCAGCAGTTATTTGCCCCAGACCTCTTGCCTGGCTGCCGCTTAGAGTGATGGATCACTTTCCACCGTTCTCGCTTTCACTTTCATCTGTCAAGGACCGAATGCTTTTCTGTCAGGGAACCTGCTCACTCATGATGAGTCTTGATTTATCAGTTTGGGATGATGTTCATGACTTGCTGCTGTGGCAGATGGAGTTTCTTGTTCCTAACCCTCTCTTTCCCCTCCTGAGTCAGACCCAACCACCTATCAGCATTATTTCATACGTGTTATTCTCATTCCTTGTATGGTGCGTGGGTGGGTGCATGCGTGCGTGCATCTGGAACATGTTTGTAGCCTATGTGGCCCATGCTAGCCTCAAACTTGGGATTCTCTGGTCTTAGAAGCCGGAGTATTAAAGTCACAGATATACATACCGCCAGCTCTCCCACCCTTGTCTGTCCATGCCTTTCAGTGCTGGATGTTTTCTGTTTTTTCTCTTTACCTTGCCTTTTCAGCTTCTCTGGTAGTTAAGGACATTTTTTTTTTTTTTTTTTTTTTTTTGGTTTGTTTTTTTGAGACAGGGTTTCTGTGTGTAGCTCTAGCTGTCCTGGAACTAGCTCTATAGACCAGGCTGGCCTCAAACTCTTTGAAATTCACCTGCCCCGCCTCCCGAGTGCTGGGATTAAAGGTGTTCTTAGCGCCCCCTCCCCTCATGTCCGTCTGTCTTTCTGTCTTCAGTGCTCTGCCGCGGGCAAGATAAATGACATTTTCTTGACTTCACAACCATGCTTCTATCTCAACTTTCTAGTTTGATTTTACAAACTGAAAAGTAAAATTTGTGTTGTTCTAACACAGTATTGCTTTGCTGAATCAGATCCTTTCTCCTGGGTGATAGATTTTAATTTACAGAAGCATGTATTTTACTTGGTCTTTATCCTTGTTTTGGGGGTAAAACTTTAGCTATTAACTTATTATTCTTTACAAAAACAAACAAACAAAAAAAAGCAAAGCTGGTCTTTCACAGCTCTACTCTGGAAGCTTCCCTAGGTCAGACACTGTGTCAGGTATTAGAAAGCAAGTGTTTGAGGTATGTGATCAACTTCTTCCATGTGTCCGTGTCTACAGGGGCCTAAGGGACACATGTTACAGCTGTAACCGGAAGTAGCTAGAGGTGAAGACAGTACCAGCTCACAGATTCACTGTCAGCTTGTAAACAAATGACTCTTGAGTTGAAACTCTCTGACTAGCGAGTCTTAGACTAAAATGGCCTGTGTGTGAATGTCATGGTGCAAGTGTGAAGGTCTGAGGACAACTCAGGTCATCAGACTTGGTGGCAAGTGCCTTAACCTGCCGAACCCGGGAATCTCTCGGATGGCGTGAGGTGCCCTGATGGCTGCTTTTTCATTTAGTTGTTTTAAAGGTGGCAACATGTACATGACATTTGCAGCACATTTGCCCTGTGTATTTCCTGAATCAGCTGCTAGTCTCTCTTGTTAAACATCCACCCAGCCTTCCGGTTGTTGGAAGAAGAAAAGGTACGCAAATGACTAAATGTTTTGAGTATAGGTGTGTGTGGCATAGTCAGATTTTATTTTATTTTTTGCAAATGTGCCAAACAAATACCTACTTTTAGAACAGGTGCCAATGACAGGGTACCACTGAGGCTGGCAGGACCCCACCCTCCATGAGGGATGGGAGCTATGAGAGGTCTACTTCTATATACTCATCCAGTAAACTGCTGTTTTTTAAATAATACATTTTCATCTTATTTATTTTATATATAAATGATGTATTTCTATTTGATGTGATCAATTTATAAGTACTTGTGTTTAATATTTATATCACCCATGAGGAAATAAAATGTCTTTGGCTAAAGAAAGAGGGTGTCTACCATAAACAGTAGCATTTCCAGGGTTTCTTGAAGCCATGAGCAGCAGGCAAAGCATTGCATTCTGCATGTTGGTACAAAGAAAAGGTAAGGGCAGCTGTCAGATGTGGCCCTTGTGAAAGGGCTGTGGGGTTGATGAAGGAACCAGCCCCTGGTATGCAAAGAGGGAGAGTCTCAGATAGTTTTAACAGACTATGTAGATGACAGTTAAGTCACTTCTGGAAGCAGGCTTGTCCATTCTGTTAAGGTTCTTGGAAAGTTTATTTACAGTTTAGCCTGGACTGGCATCAGGTTTGTAATCCTCTTGCCTCTTCAAATGGGTAAAACTTACAAGACAACCATCCAAATTCTCTCTCCCTCTTCCGCGTCCTCTTTGTCTCACACACATATTCATCTCCACAATAAATTGTCCGGGTGTTGAGGATGGAAAACAGGGAACTCAGGAGCCCTGGACCCTCTCTGCCAATCTCCCACTCGTGTGCTGTAGCTGTCTCCTCATCTTGCTCACTTCTAGACCCATTCTATCCTCTTGCTACCTCCCGAAGTCTCTACCCTGGCTCATACCTGACCCATCCTGAGAGAGCACCTCCAGCTCTGCCACCAGTCCTATAAGATACCTTCTCATCCCCCATCTGTGGTCAGATCCTGCCCACTCTGCACTCTCCCTACCAGGGCTGTCTGCTGATCTCACCCAGTCCCAGCAGCTCCATGTTCCTGGCATCCACCTTTGGGTGAACTCCTTTCCTGTCACCTCTTTTTATGCCAAGAAGTCATTCTTTTTAGCTTCCTGTCTCAACCTACCCAGTAGATAGAAGAAATGTCTCCAGGGACTTCAGGAGCCCTTGTGGCTGCTGAGGCCTTCCAGAGAGTTCATGGGGGCAACTGACTGTGTTGAAGGGACTAACAAACAGAAAGGGTCGAGAGACAGCCCTCCCTCACTGCTGACCCTGGTGAGAAGGGAAGCACTCCACAGTTCTGAGGTCCCTGGAGGGCAGTCACTCACCATTTGGTCTGCCAGCTTTGTTCTTTGAGGGGACTACTGAACAAATTACCTGTCATCATTATACCACTGTCACCTCAGTGAACCACATGATGAACAACCACACTTACTTAGGCCTGGGACTTGGATCTCAGGAAACTGACTCACTGGAGATGAACCACCTTTAAATGGGACGGGCAATAGAGGAGGTGTAAGCTACAGTGTGTGTGTGTGTGGGCCCATAGAGAGCTGAGCAGTGGTCTGGGATGGGGGGCTTGAAGGGGGAAGTGAGGCAAGGGGGGATACCCTGAGCATGATGGGGGTCAGTGGAGAAGCCAAGGAGTCAAGGCTAGCCTGGTGCTGGGTTGGGGGAGGGGCATTGGCCTCTACCATTTTCCTTACTCTGTCTCAGTCTTACAAACTGGGCCCTAAGCCCACAGTTCTGAAGTCTGGAAGTCAGAAATCCAGGTGAAAGCAGAACCATGCTCCCTGTCTCCTATGCACAGCTCTTGTGCCTCTTGTTGTCCCTGGCATAGCCAGGCATTCCTGGGTGTGTGGTGGCATTGCTCCAAAACCATGCCTGTTTCCATATAGTTTTCTTTCTGTTCAAGCCTCCTGGAAACCCCCTGAGATCTTTAAGTTTTTATCCACACAGGTACCGTATCCAAATAAGATCACATTCACGGATACCATGGATTAAGATAGCCCCAGACAGTAGTAACTGAACCAGAGGGGTGCATGGCTCACAATCCTTAGTAGCAGGGTGCACTGTGCATCCCTCAGGGTTTGTATGCCCGTTGTGGGTCCCTATCCTGATGTTTCCCTGTCTTTCCTGATCATTACCTAGTAGATTCTGACTCTGGAAGTCACAAGCTTTTTCCTCTTTAATGAATGATGCCAGTCTGAGGCTGAAGAGCTGCAAGGTGGGAAGCACCCTCTTTGAAGGGGAGAGTGCTTTCTTGGGGAAGCTCATCCAGGGCATGGTAGAGCTGCTGTGGCTGACTCAGAACTTGGTGACTCCATCTTGGTGGTGCCTGGGGCATCTATTGTTCCTGGAATAAGCTGGACAGCCTGTTCCAGGCAAGGCAGAAAACACACCAAAGCAATAGAATGATGTCATTATGTGTGTACTTGTAATCCCAGCATCCTTTGCAATTAATTACACTTGTTATTATGAAGCCATACCTCAACTTGGTGCTAATACAAACCTATACCTCAAGTTGTTGAGTGTGTACAGGGGCATTCTTCCAGTGGGTTTGGATTTCTGGACTTTGGTGTGTTTATGAAGAGGCCTAGAATTTTTCCCCTCAATGTTTCCTTCATCCGGGGCTCCGTCAGATCCCTCTGCCCTCAGCTTCTCACCCTGATCACTCTCTCCTACCGTTCTTCCTTAAGTTGCTTTCTCTCTCTCCACCCTGAGGAGATGCTGTCTTCTCATTCTGTGGCCACAGTGCTGTTAGCTCTGGCTTGTAACCCTACCCTGCCAGCTCTAGCTGTGCTTGGTGCTATGTTACCAGCGCTTTACAGATGTGCTGCTTACATACAGCAAAGTGTGTGCACTCTAACAGTTGGGTGTTTTCAACAGGTTGGCCATGCACTACTAATATAGGTATGCCCTCTGCCAATGAGTGGTTAGGTGATAGTGTATTGGTACCGTAGACTGCTCCTGAAAGCCTGTATGGGCCCATCCCTCATTGGCCTCGTGGTGCAGGAAAAACCCAAAGTAAACTGGAGACAGGAGGTTATTGGAACATTAATAGAACATTCTGTTTTACTATAAAAATTATTTTTGCTAGTAAAATTAATACATTAAAAAAGTAATGGTCAGAGCTTTAGAGAGATCCCAGGCTCTGAGGAAAATCTCCAGAAGCCACATTAGAAAAAGCCAGGCTTGGTTGGTGGCACTTGTAATCCTGGTATTGGGGACAGGTAGTTCCCTCGTGCTCATAGGCCAGCTAGCTAGCTTACATGACAAATTACAGGCTGGTGGGAGACCCTATCTCAAAAAACAGGTGTCTGAGGAATGACCCTGAGGCTGTCATCTGTCTTCTACAAGCATGCACATCATGTGTGTGCACACTTTAACATGTATAGTTTCACATACATGAACACACATGAGTGTATGCATGCATATACACATACAAAAATGATGAAAGGTACAAAAGGCAGGAAATAGACTCCAGCAACATACTCATACATTTTACTTTTATCAGATACAGTGTGCTGAACATCACTCCTGATGACTGTCAGCATAGTAAATTTACCACCAACACATTCATCATAGGTTATGACATGATGGCTGTGAGGTCAGTGAGTGGCAGGACATTCCACTGTCTTGTGTGGTGCATCATCAGCCAGGTGCCATGTGTGGCATGCAGCTGTATCCACACTTGTGTCGTCATCTCCCACTCCAAGATTTGGGGATTTCCCTTTGCCCCCTTTCCAGTCAGTCCCTGCCCATCAGAGGCAGCCACGGTGCTTTAAAACCAAGGATCAGTGGAGCCAAGGCAGAAACCTCTGGAATCCCCGAGTCTGGCTTCTTTCATTCATCACAAAGGGTTTTGAGATTTACCTGTGGACCTCTAAGTTGCCTTTTTTTTTTTCACTTAAATGCTTTTTATTTTTAAAGTTATGTATATACATATGTATGTATTTGTGTGTGTCTAATATATATATATATACATATATATATATATGTATATATATGTAAGCATGTGGGGGTGTCTGATATGTACAAATGTGGGTGAGGTGTCTCATATGTATGTAAGTGTGTAGATGTCTGTGCTTGTCTGCATGCAGGAGCCCACAGAGTCCAGAAGGAGGAGTCAGGTCCAGCGGAACTGGATTTAGAGGCGGTTGTGCTATACTTGCCGTGGGCTGCGGATTTACCTTCAGTCCATGCCAGAGCAGTAGGTGTGCTAGTCTACGGATCCATGTCTCCAACCCTTTTCTTTGCACTTTAAATAGCTGTAGTGAGATACAGTTCACACGTTAGTTCACCTGTTTGAAAGAAACAGCTCAATGTTATTTTTTTGCATATTCCATTGTTTTTAAATGTTGTAGTGAATATGTGTAACAAAACTGTCTCTTTTAACCACTGTTGCAAGAGTGCTGTTTCGTGGTATTAATTACTTTCACAATGCTATGCAGCCATCACCGCTGTTTCCCAAGATTTATCACCGTAAGCACGGAGCCATTACCGGCTCCCTCCTCACTTGGTATCTCTGTCTCCCACCTCATCTGTCTTATGATTTGTTTATTTTGTGCTTCACATAGACTGAATGTAGTGGTTTGGATGAGCAGTGACAGGTTCAGGTATTTGAACATTTGTCACTAGTTGGTAGTATTTTTTGGGAACGTCATGGAATCTTTAGGAGGGTCTGTTCTGCTAGGGTTGTACATCACGGGTTTTGAGGGTTTATAGGCTCACCCCACTTTCAGTTAGCTCTCCCAGCTTCCTGTGTGACAAAATGTGATCAGCCATGTGTTCCTGCTGCCCACCACTATGCCTTCATTATTATTATAGATTTCTCCTTTGGAACCATAAACCAACAGAACGCTTACTTCCATAAGTTTCTCTCCATCATGATTTATTTTATCCTAGCAATGGAGCACAGCTAATACATAGAGGGATATACATGCTCTTTTGTGCCTGGTGTATGTCACTTGCATAGTATTTTCAAGGCCTACTTATGTAATAAGTAATAGAGTTCACGAAAGCCTGGATAAAGGGAAGTCAGGTATTTATTGGGGAATCACCCATGAATGACATAGGTAGAGAGCCTAGGTCTCCTGCCCTTAGGCACTGGATGCTGCCATCTACTTTGCTACCACCTCCCAAGAGAGCCAGCTTGCTCCCAGTCCACACATAGCACCTGAAACCCCGCCCCAAAGGGCGGGTACCTCAAAGACTGTTGGCTGAATGAGTTCCCACAGCATACTTATGTTGTAGCATGTATTAGAATTCCATCCCTTTATAGAGTTGAAAAATGCTGGGGCTGGAGAGATGGCTCAGAGGTTAAGAGCACTGACTGCTCTTCCAGAGGTCCTGAGTTCAGTTCCCAGCAACCAGATCCATTATGAGATCTGGTGCCCTCTTCTGGTGTGCAGTTATACATGGAAGCAGAATGTTGTATAATAAATAAATAAAATCTTTAAAAAAATGCTATTATATATGTACCCCGTGTGTGGCTAATCACCTGCCAAAGCCTGGGATGCTTTAGTTATTGTGAATAATACAGCTATGAACACAAGTGTGCTGGGCTCTCTTTGAATTCCCGCTTTAACCTCCTTTGGATGTGTACTTCAGGCTGGAATTGCTGATTTGTATGACAGCAAACGCTCCTTAGAGTTTGCCTGTTTTGCCCAATGGAATGTTTGAGGTCTGTCAGTGTCATAGCGTGTAGCAAGATTTTGTTCTTTTATTGTTAAGCAGTTTTTGTATATTTGTATATCTCTAGCTTTACTTTCCAGCTTTACTTGTTCAGTCATTTGCCTCTTTCCTCCTCCTCCTCTTCCTCTTCCATGTAGCCCAAGAAATAGGATAGCAAGCATGAGCTGCAGTACCCAGCTTTAAGTCTCTTGATGAGTGTTTGCACTGCTTGCCATTTGGACTTGTGAGCTAAGAATCAGGCTCCCACCGGGCGTTGGTGGCACACCCCTTCAATCCCAGCACTGGGGAGGCAGAGGCAGGAGGATCTCTGTGAGCTTGAGGCCAGCCTGGTCTCCAGAGCGAGTGCTAGGATAGGCTCCAAAGCTACACAGAGAAACCCTGTCTCGAAAAACCAAAACCAAAAAAACAAAACAAAACAAACAAACAAACAAAATCAGGCTCCCAGTGTTCTTAGATTTGTCTTAATTTGAGCACAGACATTATTTCTCCGGAGCCTGTCTGTGCGTGGCATTGCTGTATCATGAGGTAGGCATGTGCTCAGCTCTAACAGCAACCAGCTTTCCAGGGGTGCTTCTATCCCAGCCCCCACTCCGTCTGCTGGGAACATGAGCACTCCACACCCTCGACAACATTTGGTATTGTCAGTCTTTTTAATTTTAGCCGTGCTGGTGGGTGTGTGGTGCTGTCTCTTTGTGGGTTTAATTTGCATTTCCCTGGTGACTAATGATATTGAGCACCTTCACATTTGGAAAAGGTTATAATTTAAATCCTTTTACATAAAGAAATCACATTAGGAGACATTAACGAGCACCTGAAAGCACAGACGTTCCGAAGCCCAGAATGTCCCATCCAAGTCATCTGTCCTGACAGTTATGAGTCAGACAGACAGACATGTCGGCTTCAGTTACATCTGAAATCACAAATGAGCTCGGTTAAAAAGCAAAACAAAACCTCGGGAGGGACATGTATTTAAAGACTATTTTGAAAATAAAAGAACCTGGAAGGCCGTCTTTCATTTTCGCCTCCCGCTGGAGAGCTAGGCTTTTAGGAGCAAAGTCTGATGCTACCCCATGCTGTGGAGCCTGCTGTGGTTCTCCCTGGTGAGGTCATGGGTCGAAGTCTCAGCCCACATTGTGACCATCTTGACCTGGAGGCATCTGTGAATTTGTGACAAAGTCCTGTCCTCCCTAGCCCAGTGAGAAGGCCCTCTCCCTCCGGTGGCCTGGCTAAGGAGGTTGTCTGCACTGTGCCAACCCCTCCCCAGCATGGGACAATTTCCTCCCACTCTGCTTCACCCACTGTCCCCTGGGCCAGCTCATGTCGCATTGTTTGCTTCCTGGGCTCCTTCCCTAGACCCTGTGTCCCCAGAGAAAGGAACTTCTGTGTCTGTCTCCTTGGCTCCTCTTCTTGTTTCCACTCCCTGCCAAGTCCTGTCAGGGTATCAGTGCCTGTTGGTTGGTGGTGAATGAAGACAGTTCAAGAGGCAGTGTGACTCTCTTCCTTGGGGGTCTCTTTCTGTGGATATTTGATTCGTTACCCATTCTTAGCAAATATACCAATGCCTATGTATTATTAAATCTAGAAGACAAAATTACAAGTCACCATTTCCTGCCTTTCTTCTTGACCGTTGCAGCCCAGCCTGTCACAAGGAGGCAGTCTACTGACAGTATCATGTAGGGTGACTGTGGGTACCTAGTCTGGAAATAGGTAAGAATTTATTAGGATATACCACGAGAAAGACTGGACAAGGCAAGAGAGTGGGTGTGCTTCTTCATTCAAAGAAAAAAATCCAGTCACAAAGGAGAGCAGAAAAGTGAGGTGAACTCTATACCTGGCATTGCTGAAGGAGGGAGAGATGTTTGAACCTGGGTTCCTGGGCAGATGAGCACCTTCACTGCTCAGAGCCTTGCTCACCCAGCACCGTTGCCCACATCTTCCTGCCTCGTGTCCCTTAGGCCACTTGGGAGCTTATTAAAAAGTATAGGCTCTGACTCAGGAGGCCGGTGGTGGGGTCTGAGGTTTGCATTTCTCTTGAGCTCCTGGCAACACTGGTGTTACTGGTCCAGAGACCTCCCTTGAGTGGCTGGGGCAGAGGCTGAACCCAACCGGGTTGGTTGTTTGGAGTCATCAGCCAACTTGTTCATTCTCCACCCGTTGCACTGTTTGCTTTCAATCACGCCACACTTTGTATGGTGTAAACTAGCATCTGTGTATCCATCCCAGTGCTTGGGAAAGTGGTCTTTCAAAACATTGTGGGGAGCTGGGGGCGGGGGGACTAGGAGATGGCTTAATGTATGAAGGGCGTGCTAGACAAGCCTGAGGACCCACATTAGGATCTCCAGCACTCGCCTCAACCAGAAATTGTGTGGGGCAGGTGGAAATCGGTGGAAGGGGTTTACTGACAAGACAATTTAGCTAATAAGTGAGCTCCAGGTCAGTGAAAAGACTGCCAAAAGTAAGTTGGAAAGGGACAGAGTTAGACATGTGACATCAATCTCTAAACTCCACATGTGCATATGTGGCCTTAGTGCATAAGAATGCACACACATGCACAGTCATATACACACAGAGGCATACACTTACACACACAGTCACACACAGATATACCAACACATACAGTCATATACAGACACACACAGAGGCATACACTTACACACACAGTCACATACAGACATAGATATACACACAACACACAGAGCTATACACCAACACACACAGTCCTATAAAGACACACATATACAAACAAAACACACAGGCACACATACAGGCAGACACACACAGGCAGACACACACAGGCAGACACACACAGGCAGACACACACACAGACACACACAGGCAGACACACACAGGCAGACACACACACAGACACACACACAGACACACACAGACACACCACAGACACACACACACACACACACACACACACACACACACACACAGACACACAGACACACAGACACACACACACACACACACACACACACACACACACTGGTTTTCTTTAACTCTAAGTAGAACGTGTTGTCTAGGGCATGTGGTGGACCAGCTGGGAGCAGCTGCAGAAGGGGAAAATGCTTGCAGATAACCTAAAAATGTTCAAAGGGCTTTACTTCTTCGAGCCTGACATCCGTGGGCAATTTAGACTTAATTTAAATTGTATCTTAAGTTGTATGTAAGAGTTCCCCCCACCCCAAGAAATCCATAAGCTGATCATAAGCTGAGGCCCTTGAGGGGTTCATGTTGTTGTTCACTGACTGACTGACTGGCTGGTGTGACAAGCTCAGGATACCCTCCTGATGCTTTCGGTGGGACAAACAGCAGCTGTCTCTCCCCTGTAAGGTTTCCACAACCTGTGAACTTGCCTGTGTGGCTAAAGGCACAAGATGGGGAAGCTTTACTGAAGTTTTTATCTTTTAAAAAAATTAAGTTTTCAATTATTAAATAGAACCCACTATTCATTACATAAGAATGAGACTGACTACTCTGGAGGAAAAATGTCACATGTGTATTGGTTGCCTCTTGTGTGAGAAAATATCGTGTCCTGTAGAGCAACCTCTGGGATAGTTTATTTTGGCTTGTGGTCCCAGAATAATGAGTCCATCATAAGGGTTTAGCTTCAGCAGCTAGCAGCAGATGTGGCAGCAGGTGGCCTGATTGGGAATCTGAGAGATGACATCTTCAACCACATGAAGAAAACAGAGTGGACCGAGGTAGGATGAAGTGAGAAACTCTGACAACTGGCCCCAGTGATGTACTTCATTCAGCAAAGTCTCCACTTCCTAAAGGTTCCATGACCCCCCTAAACTGAGTCACCAACTGAGAAGCAAGTTTCAAATATCTGAGACTGAGGCGGGGGTGGGGGGGTGGGGGGTGCATTCTCATTTAAACCACCACAGCTCCTAAGTAGCCTCACCTCAGACCAGACAGGCTGAAATTAGGGTGACTTTCTTACTACCCTCGCCTCATGCATTGTTAAAAGTTAATTTTTTCAGAGTTTTTTTTCCCCCATAAAAGTTTATCTTTTTTTTTTTACTTTATTTTACTATTTATTACTTTCCTTTTGATTAAAAATTTCATATCTGTTTTAAATGTTTAATGAGATTATACAATAGGAAAATTGTTCTTTAACTCTTTGTCCTAATTTCAAAAGAACACTGTTTTGGGGGAAGAAACAGCATTGCTGTCATGCCTTCTAAGCATACAGAAAATCCTATTTAAAGCCTAGAGGGAAATTTTCCAAGCTGATATGTGGCATTAGTTATATGTCTCTAACCACAATTCATATAACATCTAGTAATTTTTATGATTTTTGACAAGATGACAATCTTTATGTATTTCAATATGTTAATTTTTTCTTGTCATCCCTACCAAATACCCCACAAGAAGCAGCTTAAGGCAGAAAGAACTTTGGCTCATGGTTTAGGGGATGCCATGCCATCCATCTACTTATGGATGGACTAACAGAGGGGCCAGGTCATGCCTGGTGGTGGGAGCTGCTTGCTCACATCTGGGCAGATTCAGAATCGGGGTAAGGGATTGCTGGTGTTCAGCTGGGTTTTTCCTTTTTGTTCAGCTTCCAACCCCAGTGCATGGGGTGGTGGCACTGACATTTAGAGTAGACCTTCACCTCTCAGTTGTTGTGGAAGCACCCTCGCATACAAGACCCAGAGTGTAGGTTGTTAATGCACTAGGCTAGCAGTTCTCAACCTGTGAGATGGGACCTCATTGGGGGCTGAATGACCCTTTTCACGGGGGTTGCCTATGACCATTGGAAAACAGATATATATATATATTTATATTTACAATTCATAACAGTAGCAAAATTACAGTTATGAAGTAGCAACAAAAATAATTTTATGGTTAGGGAGTCATCACAACATACGGAACTGTATTAAAGCGTCACAGCATTAGAAAGGTTGAGAACCACTTCCTTAGGTGTGTTTTAATACAGTCAAGTTGACTATGAAAATGAATCATCACAAGCCTACCTTTTGTCAACTTGACATCCCAAGTGCATTACTCGATTGTAACATCCCACCCCAGGGCTCTAAAGTCTCATGTTGATCGCAATGCCATATGCATTTAGCCCATCTCCAGAGTTCCCAGAGAACTAGCCATCCTAACACATTCAAAACTCCAAGTTCAAAGTCACCTCTGAGACTCACAGTAGTCCATTAGCTGTCAGCTCTTGTGAAAATCAAAACCAAGTTAGATACTGTTGTGGTTTTAGTGTGAACTGTCCCTGTAGGCCAGTGGTTCTCACCCTTCCTAATGCTGCGGCACTTTGCTACAGTTCCTCATGTTGTAATGACCCCCCAACCATAAAATTATATTCGTTGCTATTTCCTAACTGTAGTTTTGCTACTGTTATGAATTGCAATGTAAATATCTGATAATTTCCAACGGTTTTAGGCAACCCCTGGGAGAGGGTCATTCAACCCTCAAAGGGGTCACAGCCTGTAGGTTGAGAATCACTGCCATAGGCCCTTTATTTGATATTTGACTTTGAGACTGAGTATCACTAATATAGACCAGGCTATACTGGAACCCACTGTGTAGACCAGGCTATCCTGGAATCCACAGAATCTACATGCCTCTATCTCCTGAGTGCTGGGGTTAAAGGCATGTGCACTGCCTGGTTTGTAGGCTCTTTGTTGTAGCTCATGGTCCCCAGCTATGGAACCTTCAAGGTGTAGCCTCACTGGAAGAGGAGGGTTGCTGGGGACAAGCTTTGAGGTTTTAGAACATGGCTCTACTTCCTATCTTCTGCTTCCTGACTGCAGGTGCAATGTGATCACCTGTCGTCTCCTGCCATCATGGCTTCCCCACCACAACTGATTGTATCTCTTCTTCAACTATACGTGAAAGTGAACCTCCCCTCTGAAGTTGATTATTGTCAGGTATTTAGTTACAGCGAAGAGAGAAGTAACTAATACTATAGGTCCAGTATACAAAGGTGCAGTGTGAGCATTCCCAGTCCAAGAGGGGGCTGGGACAGAAGGTTAGCAAGGACAGAGTTGACTGCAGCAAGGCCACCAATGTGCAGCTCCATGTTTGTCAATCGGGGCTCATGGTGTCATCATCTGGGTCCCAGTGGACTTCGGGAGCCCCATCTCTCTCACAGTGTTGCCCATGGCACGTGTGGCCTCTCTCTCGGGGCACTCCACTCTGTCTGCAGCTTGCCTCATGAATGTCATATGTTTCTGGCATCTTCGGTATCCTGGGGTCTCCATTGTAGCTTCGAGACATTCCTGAGAATATGATATTGTTACTTAGATCAGAGAGAAACACTGGATGACGTTTTACTTCTAACTGCTTGTTTTGCTGCTAGGTTCTGTGACTCCCTCTTGTAGTGCAACAGTATTAAGTCAGTGACTCTGGCGAGCCGTTGCCTTTGTCCTTCCCTAGGAAACATAGGAAATGTCTGTTGCTGGCAACCTGAGCATGGTCCTGGGCTGTGCTCTCATGGCTTGTGGCCTGGCATTTTGTGTGGTTTACTTTTCCCCCTCCTAATGTGATTTAATTAAAAACAAAAACAAAATCCAAAACACTGCCCTTGTCTTAGTCTGTTTCATTCTGCAGTACATTCAATAGCACATAAACAATAAAAGTGTGGTTGGCTTTGGAAAGTCAGTAAGTCTAGATCAAGGAGCCATGTCCAGCAGAGGTTTTCTTGCTGTGTCATTCTGTGGCTGAATGAAGAAGTGCTAAACAGCTTGCGTGCTTGAGCAAGCCAGAACTCAGCTTGCTGCCTTCATAAAACTAGCGGCAATCCACACTTGAGAGCTACCCACCTTACCCTGCCACTTTGCACAGTAAGTGTCCAATACGGTCAAACCTTGGCATGCATGGGATAGCAATTTTGAAGTAGTGTGAGAATAAGGAAGATTAAGGCTACAGTGTGAACTCAGGATTGTCCAGGGGCCGGAGGAGCGCACTGACATTTGTGTGACACTGGGACATGCCTGAGTGTGGTGTTAGTGACCAGTGACAATGAATTTGTTCACAAATTGTGATGACAAAATTGGCTTGCCATGTGGAAGAAGGAAAATTAGATCTTTACAAAGTTTACCTATAGAACACGAGGCAATAATGGATTAAACCTAAAAATGAAAATGTAAACCCTGAAACTTTCCAAATGAAGCATGAGTATCTTTGTGGTGCTTTAAAGACACAGGGGGTGTTTCTTTTCTTTTCTTTTCTTTTCTTTTCTTTTCTTTTCTTTTCTTTTCTTTTCTTTTTTGTTAGTTTCTCATGTAACTGAGGCTGGCCTCGAACCTCTAATCCTCCTGCTTCCACCTTCTGAGTACTGGGATCACTGGAGTATACACCATACCCAACCAGAAGAAATTTTAGACTTTGAATTATTAGCGTGTGAGTGTGTGTGTGTGTGTGTGTGTGTGTGTGTGTGTGTGTGTGTGTGTGTGTGTGTGTATTCACATGACACAGCACGCATGTGGAGGTCAGTTCTCTTCCTGCCACCTATATGTAGGCTCTGGGTCTCAAACTCAGGTTGTCAGTCTTTTGTAGGATGTTCCTTTACCCACTGAGTCATTTCTCCAGCCTAGGCAAGATGTCTTAAATCACAAAAAGCATTACCATAATGGAAAACACCAACCATCTTGTTATGTCAAGATGAAATTATTTTATTGCAAAATTTTATAAATAGGAAGGATGGGAGATAGGTTTTGCCCTTCCCCCATATCGATTGCTGTTAGAATGGAAGTATTTTGGATATGTTGGGTTAAATAAAGTACACTGTTAGGATAATTGCTTTTATCAATAGGGCCATTAGAACGTTTTATAGGACAGTCATTGGCAGTACCTGTTCTATTTCTTGTGGACAGTGCTGACTTTGAATACATAAAGAACTTAGCCTGGTCAATGAGGAAAAGGTGAAGAAGCCAGCAGGAGGTGGACAGAGGTTATAAATAAACTGTTTATTAGAGAGGAAATGCAGATGACTGACAGACATCGAAGATGTTCCATCTCACTCTAAATCAGGGCAGCATAAACTAAAAATCACAATAACATGTTCTTCAGCCAAGACGGAATTTAAACTAGTTAAACATGAGCATTTAAAAAAATATTTTTTATTCCCTGAGGACTTCAGACATGTTTACCAGTGTATATGACCATATCACCCCTGTAATTCCTCCCATCTTTCCTGCTCTACACCCCTCCCAACTTTGTGTCTTGTGCATACGAACTGCTTCATGTGCCTGGGTGTAGGCCCATCTACCTGGGCTTAGACAGCCTACGAAGGCCGATAGCCCTGAAGAGAACCGACTCTTCTTTCCCAGAAGCCTTCAGTTATCAGTAGTTCCTCAGCTAGGGGTGAGGCATCCTGAGCAACTCCCCGTACATTCTGGAATGGGAACTGGAGTTTTAAATGTGGATATGCTGGCCTTTTGGACCAGTGCTCAAGAAGATGGGCCCCCGAACGTCTCGATTTTGCATAGTCACCGAGGCCCAGGGGTAGAAGATGAGCGTCACTGCTTCCTGTCTCCTGCTGGTTCATCCTGAACCCCCGTGTTTAGTCATCTCTTTCTCTGGCAGTCTTCATTTCTGACCAAGCATCAGACTGCTGTCATCCAAACCTATTTCCTGTTCTGGAACTCTTTCTCAGGTGGTGGGTGGAACAGACCCCTGAGTAGTCAGGGAGCAGCATCACAATGACAGTGGTCCCAGGAGAAGGGCTGGTCAAAACCCAAGGACCCCAAGAGTCACATAACCACCCATGGAACTGGAGTATGTACTGGAGGAAGATCCTGTTGGGGTGGCAACTGGGACTTCTCTCAAGGGTGATTGGGCTGTCTGTACAAAGCTGTTAGTCTCCATCTGTTCCTTTAATCCGGATATGCTGCATGGGTGACTCTTAGGAGCACCAGGACCCAAGTGCAGCAAGCTTTAGGCCCAAGGGCTTCACCGGGGTCTATATACTCCTAAGAGAAACAAAAGGGCTTTTCAGTAACTGTGAGTGTAATCCTCTAGCTCTACGACTTGTTTTCAGGGGTGCTCTTGGTGATGGGAAAAGGCCAGAAGCATACAGCAAAGAATCTTTTAATAGGAAGAAAAACTCTGTGAGCATATGTGTGTGTGTGTGTGTGTGTGTGTGTGTGTGCGCGCGCGCGCGCGCGCGCGCGTGCGCACACGTATGTGCATGCACGCACATACACACATGATAAATAAAGAGGAAGTTACAGTATGTTCAGTACATCTTATTTCTAAGTCAGGAAATTGCCACATGCTAGAGCAATGCTTCCACTCAGAGATGTTCAGGATGAGTTCAGGTGTTTCCAGGTGGTGCTGGGAGCATTCTGGCTTATTTGTGCAACCATGAGCTGAGCTGACAATTGAGAGAGGAGGACAGAGAAGTCGGTGCAGTGACCAGGTTGGCAGGAAAACTGCCAACTCCAGCATCTTGCTCATTTAGCCCTCCTGCAGTGCTCTGTGCTTTCTTTTTAAAATGAAAGAGCTGAAAAAATTTTTACTTTATGTTTGGGCAACCTATTTCAAAACCCAGTCAGCCAGAGAGTATTGGGCTATCTTTATGGAGTGGATCGTATGAGATGGATGTCAGTTTAAAACACCAATATTACTCCTTAGAGCTTGAGACATGTGGACACATGATCTAATATCCTTTTGGCAGGACAACTTACTGTGATAACTGGAAACGGCACCTTATGAAAAATCATTCTTTTCCTGTAGCTTTGAATCAGTTTGGCTCAAGCTGGCTTTGTGTTTGAGATCTTGCTGCCTCCGCCCCCTGAGGCACAGGAATATGCCACCACGCCGACTCAGACGTGACATTTTTGTTGTAGCAGCTCTGGGCCACTGTGGGATTGCTCTGAACTTAACCTTGGCACACACATGCAGAAGAGAGCATGCATTAGCTGTGCCGAAACAGGCTCAATCATCAAACTTGGCTCCCGAGAGCCTGGATTAGGTGACTGTCAGTCTGTGTGTCAGAGAAGGCAACCCTGCATATTTGCTATTAGAAGTGTTTTGGTTGCCCGAGATAGCTGTAACAAAACATTGTAGACGATGTGACTTAACAAATGATGGAAATTTCTTCCTTTTCAGTTTTGTAGTCTGTGGAAGCCAGAGGTCAGGATTTTAGGGGGGCTCAGTTCTGCTGAGCACAAGCCTCTTCAGGTCTCGGATGGCCACCTTCTTATGCTGGGAAAACTTCTGGAGAGTTGTCTGAAGTCCCTATTCTGTAGGCACTAGCCCCATTCATGATAGTGCCATCCTCAAAGGTTCCACCTTCTAATGTCATCATACTGTGGGTTAGGAGTCCATAGGTGACTTGAAGGAAGACAAAGGCAGTCTGTCTATAGAATCAGGCCCTCCAGGTAAAGCCTTTGGGGACGAAGAGTTAGATCCTTGCATTGGATCTCATATTTGTGCTTTCTTGAGTCATAGACCCAACACATTTTTTGAAAGTGTGTGTGTGTGTGTGTGTGTGTGTGTGTGTGTGTGTGTGTGTGTGTGTGTGTAAGATGCTATGCCTAGATATTTTGCTTACACATGTTCAGAAGGCAGCATGGAATCCCTGCTCCTGTAGTCTACTTCTGATTTGATCTGCTGACAGAACTAAGCCACGGATTTGTAATTCCTCAGACACTTGAGAGATTATCTCTGAGTTCCAAAACTGGAGTCCTTTCTTTGGGAGTCACAGACCTCTGAGGGTATAGCATAGGCCTGATGGTGACTCTAGCATCATGGTGGCCCAGTGGATGGAGCCAAGAGTGTTAAGAGCACTTGAACAACATCCATTTCTAATTAGTGTTGGCTATTACCTCCCTAAGCACCAGCGAAGACAAAAGTCCAGAACCATCCAGGCAGGAAGGCTGATGCAGCTGCTCACACTGCACCTGGCAGCCTGGGCTCTGTGTCTTCACCTTTCTTGGGGGAAGGAACACCTTCCTCAGGGTTCAGCAACAGCCTTTCCCCTCCAAGCATCACAATGTGCCTCCCAATTCCCCTGCCACTAGCCAGAGCCAAGAGCAATCTTTCCCTGCTTCTCCTTCTACTGGTTCTTTCTGACCCTACAAGTGGTCTGCCTTCTGCTTTCAGGTCTGAAATCATAATTTTTTTTTTGATTTTTTGAGACAGGGTTTCTCTGTGTAGCTTTGGAGCCTATCCTGGCACTGGCTCTGGAGACCAGGCTAGCCTCCAACTCAGAGATCCGCCTGCCTCTGCCTCCCGAGTGCTGGGATTAAAGGTGTGCGCCACCAACGCCCAACTGAAATCATAAAATATTTTTAATGAATGCTATTGTAACCTGTATACAGATAGATTCTGCATATGAGAAAATAAGCAATATTTGTCTTTCCTATTTTCTTCTCTCCCATCTCCCATCCCTCCCTTTAGGGTCCTTTCTCCTATATAACCTCCAATGTGTTTTGATGGTGTGTGTATGCATGTGTGTGTGTGTGTGTGTATGTGTGTGTGCCATCAGAGGAAAACAGTTCTGAGGGCAGAGATCTAGCCATTCATTGATGTCCCTGCACATTGTGCCTCATGGGGATGGGCTCTGCTCATTTGCAGATAAGTAAGTGGTTGTCCTAAAAGTTGAAACTGTGAGAACTGGGGACTTGTGGTCCTTGCTGCCTCCCCTCCAGCTTCCAGGAGGACAGTCCATCCCCCTCCCCCCAGGGTTCCCAGAGCTCACTGGTGATGCCTGGGCTGTGTGCCTCTGACCCATTTCCCCTCTTCATTTCTAGACTGGCCTCATTGTTGCCTGCTACCATGGCTTTGTGGATACTGTGGTGGCCTTAGCGGAGTGCCCCCATGTTGACGTCAACTGGCAGGACAGCGAAGGGAACACGGCCCTTATCACTGCTGCACAGGCAGGTAAGAGCTGGCCTTCATCTCCTCGGGTGCTGCCGCTGGGCGGTATGGGCTCCTGTGGCTCTTGAATGTGTGCCATGAAGATGGAATTGGGTGTGCTAGTAGCAGGTGCCAGGAGGGTGCTGACTGGCATGCAGGAGCACACATTCTCTCTGTGCTCTTGGAGCAACACGTTTACCCACTCAGGCAGGATTCAGAATGGAGCCGCCACCAGCAAGTGTCTCTCCACTACATAGCTACCGTAGGAAGGCAGGCTTTCCTGCCACTCAGAACACCAATACCCTCCAAGACTGGATGGCACGGTGCCGGTGGGCAGGAGTCATAGTCACAGGCTTTGCTGACAGTTATATAACTATGTACATTGAAAAGGTGACCTTGCACTTTACCTATAAAGAAACGCCAGGGACAGCTCTCTGAGCTGTGGAGAATTCATGTACCAGAGTGAGACAAAATTAGTAAGAGGCGTGCGTGTGAATGTGGTTCCAAGTACATTTCACGGTCATCTCTGGAAGCGAATGAATACAGTAGCACCATTACCAAATGCACTTTTACTCCCAGAGGTTTGCTTGCACTGCGTTCAGAGAACTGGGATGTATCTCCATTAGTAGAATGCTTGCCTAGTGTGCTGAATGCCCCCGGTTCCATCTCCAGTACTGCCCAAGCCAGGCATGGTCTCAGCTGTGATGTCAGCACTCAGGAAGTGTGGCTGCCGTGGGACCAGAAGCTTAGGGTCATAAGGTCATCCTTGGCTGTGTCTGGAGTTAGAGGTTAGCTTGGAATATGTGAAATCCTGTCTTCAAATAACTAAATATACAAACAAATACATAAATAAACATATATATTCCATTCAATCATTTTAACGTGAATGCTTACACTGTCTCAAACAGTTATGTATCTGATCTTTCCCTACGTTTTTAGCCTCTGCAGATCACATTTGGCCCTTTGTATCCTGAGATTCCCCATCTGCAGATTCAACATGGTTAGAAAATACACTGTTCCCAGACTGATAGCTGGGAAACCAGCATGGGACTGATCCAGACCCCAAGAACCTGGGTGTCAGTGAAGAGGCCTTGGAAATCATGGGGCATTCTGTAGTAGATCAGTATTTATCCCTAGCATAGGTGTGGACTTTGGGAGCCCATTCCACATAGAGGGATACTCCCTGAGTTAAGACACATAGGGGAGGGCCTAGGCCTAGGCCCTATCCCAAAGGATATGCCCTTTGGGATATCAGACTCTGAACACCCCCTATGGAAGGCCTCACCCTCCCTGTGGAGTAGAAAGGGTATGTGATAGGTAGAGTTTTAGTTGTGGGGAGGTGGTAGGGGGAGGAGGGGAGGGAGAAGGAACTGGGATTGACATGTAAAACAATCTTGTTTCCAATTCAAATAAAAAAATGGGGGGAAAAAGTACATTGTTTTAACTGGATCTGGGACAGGGGCCATAGATAGCTCAGTGGTAAAGTGCTTTTCTAACCAAGCAGACGGCCATGGATTTGGTTCTGAGTGAATCAACATCAATAAAACCCACTCAAATAAAAATAGTATATCAGCACTAAAACACAGATAGACATTTTTCCTTGTTATTTGCTTTAAATACAGTGTAATAAAATACTTATATTTATACCACATTAGTTATTGTAGGTAATATGGAGATGCTTTAAGCACACAAGACGATGTGTGTAGGTTATATGCCAACACAACACTATTCTAAAAAATTAAATTATTTTGTTTTAGATGTGTGGGTATTTTGCCTGCTTGCAGTGCCCACAGAGGCCCAAGAGGGCGGTAGAAGAGGTGGAACTCAGAAGTGAAGGGCCGGTTTGCTTTGAGTCATTCTCCAGTTCACAGGACAAAGAAATAGACACAGAGCCCAGCACTGTCTGCTCAGGCATTGGGGAAGGGTGTGCTGTGTGTGGAATAGGGACATTTTATCTGGCCTGGACTCAGGGCCAGGGTTCAGAATACCTTAGCTAATGTGTCTCAAAGCCTGGGGCTGGGATGGAGGTGCAGGAATGGGTCTCAGGAATGAGGGGACCAGGGATGGTGTAGGAAATGTGATTTAGTAACAATATCTACAAGACAGGAGAGTCCTGTGAGGAAAGTAGGGGCTGGGACACCCAGTGTCCAGCAGGGTGACTCCCAAGTGACATGAGGGAGAAGAGCGGTGCCTGGACCACAGCTGTCAGTGGTGGTGCTGTGGGTGATGGATGAGGTAGGAGTCTGGGCTTTCAGGTGTCTGCTCAGGGGCCAGTGCTGACTGTGGAGAGTGAAAAAGTAAGAAGCGGGGAGTTGGAGAAGCATTGGTTCTGTTTGAAATGCTGGAATAATCAACAAGGAGGGTCCAGTGGCTGGTGAAGGGTATAGCACCAGGAATGTGTGGTGTTGATGGAGGGTAAGGGTAGTGAGGGCTATGGACAAAGGCAAGCTCAACATTGAGAGAATGTGAAGATCTCTTTTCTGATCGATTTGCATGTTAGTGTTCAATGCCTGAGGGATGCTCTCTGAGTTCTTGCCTAATTGAAGTGTTTCTGGGTTGGTGTATGCATATGAGCAACAACTTGATTGAGTTATGATATCGCCTGCCCTTCCCTCCTGCTTTTCTCCCCTGGCCTGCCGCTCCCTCCCTCTCCAGTGTCTTCCCTCCCAGGTGTTGTAGGGGGTAGTTGGAGTCCCACTTGCTTTTTATAGTTTATTGACACACGAAAATGTCACCCATCCTTCATGCTTGACACCGGAAACAAAGATACAGTTTCCAGCACCCACAAGGTTTCTTGTAACTGTCTTTAACTACAATTCTAAGAGATCTGGCACCGTCTTCTGGCTGCATTGGGCACCAGACATGTGCACATGCATGTGCGTGCGTACACACACACACACACACACACACACACACACACACACACACACACACACACTCAGGTTTGATAAACAAACCTTTAAAAATCTACAAAAACTTGCTATTGCAGTCTCAGCTCCTCTGCGCTTGTTTGGGCTCCTCTTGGGTGTGTGTTTACTTCAGGAGACAGTTTCCAGCTGCTTCTGGAATCCCCATCTGCCTGTTTTGTTCTCAGCATTTACTCTCACCTGTGGGGTGGAACAGCCTGTCCATCTTCAACCCACAGCCCCCTCTCTGCAGTGGGAAATGCCTCATGGTACTCACATTGCTGTTTGTTTTTATTTTTGTTTTTTAATGTCAGTTCCCACAGCTTTGATTAGCGCTCCTGGGCTGGCAAATGAGTTTACTGTGAGAAATCCAGAAGCGTTCAAAGAAAAGTACCAGCGACCTGGTGGCAGCCGGCAATTTTGCCGGTTTCCTTTTGTGTTAGCTGACTACCCATATTAGTTACTCTTCTCCCCGCTGTGACAAAATACTTGGTAAAGGCAACGTCAGGAAGGAGGGATTTATGTGAGCTCTGTGGTTTGAAGGTGCAGTCCATCACAGTGTGTGTGTGGGTTATAGGGTTGAGAGTAGCTTTAGCTGTGGTGGCAGGGACTTGGGTCACTGGTCACACTGCCATCACAGCCAGGAAGTGCACAGCTGATGCCCATCTCACTTTTTAATTCACTCAGGGTGTCTACATAATAGAATGGTGCTACCCACATTTAAGGTGGGCCTTTTGTCCCCAGATAGCTCTCTGGGAGCATCCTTACAGCGTAGCCTGGGGTGTGTCTCCTAGGTGACTCCAAAATCAGTCAAGTTGACAACAGAGATTAGTTATCACCCCATCCATGGCTACGTTTTAGGGACAGAGAGAGAGACTGGCTGGCAGTTGCCAGGGTAATGAGAGCAGGGAGGAGAGCAAAAATGATGGGAAGAAGCCTTGTCAGTCTCTTAAGGGGGTAAAGCTACAGCAGGAGGAGAGCAGGTTAACTGGAACAGCCTGGGAACTAGTGTGGGGCTTGGAACTGCTGGACATGTGTTTGAGTTAATAGAGAACCAGATGCCTTCCCTGGAGGTTGGGAGACTGTAGGAGCAGATAAGAAAGTAGTGGCTTTTTTCTGGCGAATAGAAACCCATTTTACAAGGTTCTTGAGGAATGCTGAGTGTTTGTCTGGTCAGAGTCCAGCCCTAGCTGAGGCAAAATTGTCATCTCGGAGGACTGGGACCTGACACTGACCAACTTAGTTACAGAAACCAAAACCAACCAACGAAACACCAACCCTCCAACCAAATACAAACCACACAAAACAACAATAGAACCCCCATAATGTTTTTAGTAAGTCTGTAGTTTTGTGTTGGGTTGCATTAGTGGCTGTTCTTGACCACATATGGTCCATGGTCTGTTAGACAGCCCAGTGGAGGCAACTCTAGTTAGTTCCCAGTGTCTAAATAAGGGTTTTATGATATAAAAAAGAAAATCAATTCTTTATTCTTTCTTTTTTTGTTTTAACAGCGTTTTTCTCTTCCCTGGCTTCTGTTACTGCACCCTGACAGCCAGTTTGCTCCTCTACTCTGTATATGACTGTATTGTTTGGGCCCACCCCAATTCACCCCCACCTCTACACACACACACACACACACACACACACACACACACACACACACACACACACACACACACACACACACACACACACGGGCCCCCATATGCTTCTGCCAGCCCAGGCTTCTAGCTCTGCAAATTGCTTAGCAGGGTGGTCATCTCCCCAGTCCCGGCCCTGATGGTGCTGAGGGTGACCCAAGGCCTCCTATGTACTTACTAGGCAAGCCCTCTACCTCTGAGCTCCCAGCACCCCCATTTTTTCTTCATCTCAGTTTGAAGATTTTCCCTAGTTTGTTTTGGAAATGCCAAAGGCTGCCTCAGTCCCACGGTGTGTATTCTCAGCCTGGCTCTTGCATCTGTAGAACCTGGGTTGATTGATCCACCCACAGTTAATATAGAGCTGTTTAAAACACTGACTGCCAGGCCCTGTGCTAGGAGTTTGTGTTTTAACAAGTCTGGGCCTGTCACCAAGTGTCAGGTATGCTAGTGTCCTGATTAGGGGACCCACTCTGAAGGCCTGGGTTCCAGAGGTTCTCCTAGCAGATGTCATGGGGGGATCCCCCAGAAACCACTCCCATGGCAGCACCACTGACCCCCACGAGATGACTTTAGAGGGGCACAGAGGCACTGCAAATGTCAAGTGCAAAACCAGAAAGTGAGGCTGTTGTGGTTTTCCTGGGAAGCAGGAGGCCTCTTATCTGCTTGTTTTTTTTTGTTTTTTGTTTTGTTTTTTGTTTTTTGTTTTTTTATTTCAGCCACTATCTAGAAATTGCTGCTTGCAGTAAAGTCACTACAAATGGTTTGTGTGTGTGTGTGTGTGTGTGTGTGTGTGTGTGTGTGTGTGTGTGTGTGAGAGAGAGAGAGAGAGAGAGAGAGAGAGAGAGAGAGAACTCCTTTCCATCCTTTACCACTGTTTTACTAATCGGCACTCTGCAGGTCCCCACGTAACCATGGTAACCATGCCATCCAAAGTCAGGCTTTATAGCATCATTCTTTCTTCTCTGTCCTTAGCAACTTGCAGAGCTTGTCCCCAGTGACTTACCACCTCCGATAAGGCCACACTTCCTAATCCTTCCCAAACAGTTGTACTAACTGTGGTCCAGCATTCAAATATATGAGCCTGTGGGGGCCATTCTCATTCAAACCACCGTACATGATGGACAAAGCTGTTGAGATTGTGATTGTAGCCTTTCCCCTTGGTCTGGCTAGGAGCTCTTTCTATGGAACTCTCACAGCTTTGCACAGTCCTCATGGTATGCGGGACTCACTTCCATTTCCCACCCAGATGTCAAGTAAGGAACTAGGGCAACAGTTAATTTCATCAACTTTCACACACGCTGAAACAGTGGTTCTCAACCTGTAGGGGCATGGCCTTTTGGGGTCAAATGACCCTTTCACCAGGGTCACATATCAGATATTTTGCATATCAGGTATTCACCAATCGTAACAGTAGCAAAATTACAGCTATGAAATTGCAACAGCTGTATTACAGGGTCGCAGCATTAGGAAGGTTGACCACTGATCAGGATTGCCAGAGACAAGAGCCTCAGTGAGGACTATCTAGATCAGGTTGACCTGTAAGCATGTCTGTGGGGGATTGTCTTGGTTACATTAACTCATAGAGGAAGACCCAGTCCACTGTGGGTGGCACCATTCCCTGGGAATCGGTTTTGGGGTGTATACATGTAGAGAAAGTGAGCTAAGTAGAAACTAGCATGTGTGTGTTCTCTCTGCTCTTGACTGCGGATGTGCTGTGAGTGGCTGCTTGAACTCCTGTCTTGACTTCCTCTCAGTGATGGACTGTGACCCACAATTGTCAGCTGAATAAACCCTTTCTCCCCCAGATTGCCTTTTGTTGAAACAATAGAAATGAAGCTGCTGGGCTGAGATGGTGGCGGTTGAGAACTGCCGGACGGACGTGGGTGCTGGGAGCAGCGTGTGCTCTTAACACTCAGCTATTTCTCCAGCTCCCATGCCCTTAGGAGGTGGAGGACTAAGGGACAGCAGGGGGAAGGGGGGTAACTGAGCCACGTCCACAGCCCTTTTGAGGCATGGTCCCACTGCATTGCCCAGCTGACCTTCAACTTAACAGGTGTCCCATCAAAGCTTCCTGAGCAATCAGGATTATGGGCTCGTTCCATTGTGCCCAGCTCTTCATTTGTGAAACACATTTTTATTTTTTGTTTTGTTTTCTTTTTTTGGTTTTTCAAGACAGGGTTTCTCTGTGGCTTTAGAGGCTGTCCTGAAACTAGCTCTTGCAGACCAGGCAGGTGGAACTCAAAGAGATCCACCTGCCTCTGCCTCTGCATCCCAAGCTGGGATCAAAAGCGTGCGCCACTACCGCCCAGCTTGTAAAACACATTTAAGAGTGTGTGTGTTCATGCATGTGAGGGCAGCCCTTTATTTTTAAAACAATCTGTCACCTCCAACCATCAGGGTCTTGTTTTACCTTGAGTTTCAGGCAGTGCTTGTTTCCTCCCCACCCTCCCTTTTTCTCCCTCCTCCTCTCTTACTGTTTTAACGAAAAGATTAGAATTTTGGCAAGCCTTTGTTTTCCTAGCCCCGCCCTGCCTCTTCCAGCAAATCCAGCTGTCGTACCTATAACACACTACCCCTGTGCCTGAGGGGCAGTCAGGCAGAGCACTCCCAGCCTCTCCTCTTTGATCCTGGAAGACAGGAAGTGAAACTTGCCTTCCTCCAATCTCCCCTCTTCTAGTAGCAATTCCCAGGGAATCCCTGTCCTCTTAGTGGGATGCTGCATTTCCAAAGCCACCAGCTCCCTCTACTGGCCTGATCCAGAGACTACAGTGAGTCAAGCCAGACAAGACTGTGGACAACAGCTTCCCCTTTCTAAAGCAGCTCTGAGTGAAGGAAGACATCTTTTCACCTGTCCCTGTGCTTAGTGACAGCAAGACTCAGCTGTAATTGGTGTTTATGACAATGTTGAATGAGTCGGTAATTAATTACTGTGGCGGCCATTTAATCTTAAACGGTGGGGCTCATGGCTTGATGATCATGAATTGTCTGCTAAGGGAGCTGTTTCCAAGGGAGTAGTCACGAGCCTGGAGTCTACAGCCAGTTGGAGGGCTGTGGCTCACTTTGGCACATTGGGTTCAATCCTGTTGCAAAACCAGGGAGGAAGGAGTGTTTGAAAGGACGGTCCATCAGGTAGCTGGGTGTTGTGGGTGGGGTGTGTACAGAGACCACAGGTTAGAGACAGAGTTCCTGGGGGTTAGCAGAAGAGGTGTAGACATCTCAGAGATACTTACATATCCGTGTCTATGGTGGCGCTATTCATAGTAGTGAAGTTACAGAACAAACCTAGGTAATCTAGGTAATTCAGCAGCTGGGCTGTGTAAAAAAAAATGTGGTATATATACATATGGATTTTTTCAACCATAAAGAAGGAAGTTATTTGCAGGAAAATGGATATGGCTGGAGACAAGTTTCCAGAAAGACAAATATTGTTTGTCTTTTCTCAATTGTCATTCCTTATTCTATATAGCAGCTATATAGTCATGTACACACACACACACACACACACACACATACACATATATATACACACATACATACACACTCATGCACACAATACACTCATGCACACACACACATACACATACACACGTACACATAAACATGTACACACAATACACTCATGCACACACACACACACACACACACCATCCAATTAGAAGTAAAACTCTAAACCAGTAGTTTTCAACCTGTGTGTTGAGACCCCACAGGGGTCAAATATCAGGTATCCTGTATGTTAGATATTTACATTACAATTCATAACAGTAGCTCAAACATACAGTTATGAAGCAGCAACAAAATAATTTTATGGTTGGGGGGGTCTCTAAACATGCAGATTTGTGTTAAAGGGTCGCAGCATCAGGCAGGTTGAGAACCACTGAGCTAAGGGAACAAAGAGGACTAATGGGAATGGGGAGGGGTGAGAAAAGTGAGTGGAAGTGTGAGGAGAATGTGATCAAAGTAGTGTGTGTGAGAGTGTGTGTGTGTGTGTGTGTGTGTGTGTGTGTGTGTGTGTGTAAGCAAAAGCTTAAAAAAAAAAAACCCAAACCATAACACAAAGGTCACCAGGTAGCAGAGAAAGTCTGTGGTTGGGTGGGGGGGGAGGGAGGGGGATGGGTTGGGGAGGGAGGGGGGGGGGGGGGATGGGGTTGGGGTTGGGGGAGGGGGTTGTGGTTGGGGGGAGGAGGGGGTGGGGTTGGGGAGGGAGGGGGGGTGGGGTTTGGGAGGGAGGGGTGTGGTTGGGGGAGGGAGGGGGAGGAAGGGGGTGTGGTTGGGGCATAGAGGGTGAAGAAGAGCTGCTCACTACAGAAGTGAACTTGTCCGAGGTGCACAAGCCACTGAGGGTTTTGAGTGGTTGCTGTGGTCAGAGAGGCTTCTTCCTGGACCCCACATGCTGTAGGTGGAGAGTGGGCAGCAGGGAAACCAGGGAGGTCAGCCACAGGAGTGGCTGCAGCCAGAGGAAACACCATAGCCCAGATCAGTTGGTAGACATGGGCATGGAAAAGCAAAGAAGGGACGTGTTGGAAGACAGGGAAGGGGGGCATTTGCAGAATTTGCTAACTTGTGCCATGTAGGAGATGTGGAGGGTTTGGTACCAAGCTCAGGCTTCTGGCTTAGAAGTCTGGTGCTATCCATCAATGAGGAAGGGCTCAGGGAGAGGAGTGCACCAGAATGGAAGATGTTTGGGGTTTGATGCAATGCTGGGGACACCCAGGATAAGTACCCGGGACAGATAATTTAGGTGAGAAACTATAAAAAGGGCAGAAGTTGATGTGGGTTGGAGATTTAGAGAAAATAACAGAGTACAAGGAACATGGAGATGATGGGAGGAGGAGAGCATGTGGGATGCAGAGAGAGAGCTTGTCCATCATCTGGGGAGCACAACTCTCCAGGAGCAAGAAAAGCAGAGAGGTGGGTCAGAGGGTGAGCTTCTGGAGTGATCATGGGAAGACAGTTCTGTGAATGATGGATGGGGAAGTGGTCAACGCTGTGAGGGCGTAAAGTAACAGAATGGACAGCCACTAAATTCACCACAAGGTGTTGATGGAGAGCTGTTTAGAGGGTTCAGCCAGAGCTGGAAGAGTGTCGGTTTTAGCTAAGCATGGGACTGAAAGGAGAGTAGTGGTTAGTGGAGGGTGGCTGTGTGTGAAGACAGGTCCACAGGGTCATTGTTGCATTTGTTGGAAATACCCAGTTTCTGTTTTTAATTATGTGTGTGTACCTGTGTACACATGTGTAGTTGCCCAAGGAGGCCAGAAGAGGGCATTAGATCCCATAGAACATGATTGTGGGTCACCATAGTGTTGTGGGTCACCAGATGAAGGTGCTAGGAACTGAACTCAGGACCTCTGTAAGAGCAGTACTTACTCTTAACAGCAGAGCCATCCCCTAGCCACAGAGAGATGAGAGTCTTGAGCATGCACGCCAGCTTGCTACTGCTGAGTGATTCCCCTGCCTCTGTAGAGCCAAGTTTCCAACATTATTACTGCATGCTTCTGTGGACAGGCTGGAGGGCCACTGATCTTGATTTTATTGCTCATGTCTGTGGTTAAGCTGGAGGCCCTGTTCTTGGACGTTTTATCCAGGGCAGCTATACTAGCATTCTTGTCCTGTTGCTTTTGGGAGCAATGAGACAGCTGGGGAATGACCTAAGGGGGAGAAGCCTCACCATGAGGAGAGTCTGGGTTAGTACATTTGAGCTTCTGCTGGATTCTGACCTGCAGACATCCCACGGGCTGAGTTCCTTGTGACACAGAAACCATGATGTCACACAGCAAGGGGCAGGGTGAGGAACCCTGGGCCATTCATGTGATCTTGTGTGAATGTGTCTGCAAGGAGGGTGCGATTGATGAGCAGAGGCAAATTATGGCTAGATATTCCAGGAAAGTGGGCACAGATGGCTCAAACCCAGGTTGGCATCTTTAGTTACTATGTTATCATGGCCGTTGCTGTTGTTACTACTGTAGAACAGGAAAGTTGGCATCTTTGATTAGTGTTATTTTTGCTGGGGGAGATGATGGTTCATTGTTAAAATGTCTGCTGTGTGAGTGTGAGGATCTTAAATGTTCCCTACTGTCATTCTTGCTCACCCCCCCCCCCATTCCCAAGACAGTGTTTTCTATGTAGCATTGGCTGTCCTGGAGCTTGCTATATAGACTAGCCTAGAGTCTGCATCAGTCCTCCTACCTCTGCCTCTTCCATGCTGGGATTACATGCATGGGCCACTACAGTTGGCCTCTAATGTCCCTTTTCTGTTCCAGGTTCCCATCCACCTGGGATTCCATATTGCATTTCTGTGTCTGTAGGCTCTGTGTGGCTGTGACACTTTCTCAGCCTGCCCCTGTGTTTGGTGATCTTAATAATAGATTTGCACACAGGTCCTGGTGTGTTGTTGGATGTCCCTCTGGACAGGACCTCTGGAAGAACAGTCAGTGCTCTTAACTGCTGAGCCATGAGTTCAATTCCTGGCAACCACATGGTGGCTCACAACCACCTTGAATGAGATTTGGTACCCTCTGCTGGCGTGCAGGCAGAAGACTATATATATATATAATAAATAAATTAAAAAAAAGAAAAAAAGTAGAAGGTACTCTAAACCAACAATACTCAATACCTAGTCTTTAAAAAAAAAAAAAAAGCTGGGATGAGCTCAAGCTTCTGCCTCAATCATTCTGCCTCTGCCTCCCATGTGCTGGGGGAATCAGTGTGCCCCTGACATTTTCTATTTATCTTGTTTTGCTGGGAACTTTCTGCACACTTTCCCTGATGTGCCATTTGTAATTGTGCAGTGATACTATGTCCCATTTTTATAGACACACTTGGAATTTTGAGGGGCAGGTCTGGGAATTGAACTCTAGTAGTTTTAGAGCAAGCTCTCTTGAGTATAGTGGTGATCTCTTAGTTATGTGGTCACCACTTGTGCTCTTTTCTTGGGCAGGGTGAGGCTCACTGGTGAGTAGGGAGTCTCTGTGGTGAGCCTGCCCTTAAGATGGAACCAACTCCTATGTGTAAGTTGGGTTAGACTCAAACCAGATTTCAGTGTCTGGGTTCCCTTGCAGTAAAAAGATTGTGTGTTTAATATAAATACACAGTGCATGTGTGAGCACGCGTGTGTGTGATTGTGTACAAACAACATCTGCAAATTGTGACTGACATGCAGTGTCACACCTTTAAAGAAAACGATCGAAACAAATCGCAATTCGTTTCACTGAGACCCGGTCTAAACCTGACTGGTGTGGCAAGCATTCAAGCGGAACACAAGCTCACTTGAGATCAAAGGTCTGTCTTCTACAACCCTACCACCATGGGCTCTTGACCGCTGGCTTCATCCTGACCCCCTTACACAGAGGAGGCCAAGAGGTCAGTGAGTCCAGAAAGCACCATCAGCAATTTGGAACCTGTGTGTTACATAGCCTGGAGCCACAGCCTGGTCTTGTTGGCTTCTTAACAGTCAGCCAGGCTCTGACCCCCTTTGTAGAGTGGTGGCTGAGCTCAGTGGTGAGCCCAAGTCCTGCTTCTTATGACTCAGAACTCTGCTCTATGTGGCTTATTTGTTTTAACTTTTAAGTTGGTGACAGGTCAACCCCAAGGATTGAATTTGGATAGCGTGGACAGCAGCCTGGAGTATATAATGTTCCTCGCAAGGGATCACGGAGGTTGTAGCCCAGATATCTGTTACTTGGGTGTGGTTGGGCTGACTGAAGATCTTCAGTGTATGGGGTGGATTTAATATTGTGCTCACATAGTGGGATGACTGGGGAAGGGGATGAAGCCCAAGGACATATGTACCCCTTTGCCTTCTATCTCCATCCTGAAACCTGATTTGCTGTGCTTGCAGCCACAGCAGGGAGATGGATTCTCAGAGCTGCCACCAGCTTCAGACTTGTCAGTCTGCAGCGAGCAGGAGAGCCTCCCAAGTGTTCCTTGGCACAAGGTCCTATGTCATACCACCTATTCAACTTCTGCCCAGGAATCATGCTGGGAAGGGGACTCTGGGCCACAGGGGTCTGACTTCCATATGTGTAAAGGTAAAGGGAAGGATGGCATAAAGTAAGGTACAGAGAGGATGGGAATGCCCCAAGCCCCCATACCTATGGGACTGATGGTAGAGTTGAAAGGGGCATGGATAGAGTAGGTTGAACATGGAGACTTAGACAGCCTGACCTGCATAAGAGTGGGATGGCTCTGGGCACCGGAAGCTTCTCCCAGGACAGAGGAAGAGGGAATTCTGCATTTTGCCCAAGGCTTGCTGGCCATCTTCTGCAGGGTCAGGTTGGAGATGGAAGCAAAGGGGAGGGGCGCACATGAACACAGGGAGGTGGACAAAGGAAACAATGGGAGTGATCTTGCATAGCCCCCTTCAGGGAGTGTGAGGTAACATCTAGATACTTTCTTGGTTGTCAAGGGCTGGGGAGGAGTGGTGTGTTAGTGTTCTAGGGGTGAAGGCCAAGAATACTGCTAGCCAAACTGTAGTATGCAAGCCAGCGCCAGTGTGGCTACCCAGCAACAAGACTGCTGTAACCAGGGCCCTGATTTGATCACTGAGGGTGGGTGGGGAGGATTCAATCACAGAAGGACTAGGAAGGGTGGGCTAGTTGTCCGAGAGTAGTTGGGGAGGTAGATTCAGCAGCCATCTCTGCTGTGCACATAGTTGGGTTCCTGCTGCTCATGTGAACCTTGCCAAGAGGTCCCTAACGTGAGTGCCTGGCATTTAAAAGCCCTGGGAAGGAGCAGAAACCATATTCTGTTTGTGAGGAGCAAGGCGAGAAAGAGAATTTCTGTGTTCTTAAGTGTTGGTTTTCACCTGTTCAGGTTTTAGGGCTGTGTGTGTGTGCGGGTGTGTGCGCGCGCGCATGCATGAGGTAGTGTGGAGTGGGTTGCGGGGTGGCAGGGGGAAGGAGAAATACAATATATTTTAAATGGTAACCAGAGACCAGAGGTACCCAGCCTGAATTAAGACACATTGAAGGCGGGGTTTAAATGAGTCCACCAGACCCATGATAAATGATAATTAGGTGTTTATTAGGGAGGCGCTTACACAGGTCAGAGTAAATAACGGCCGAGGTCTTTCTGCTCCAGAAGATATAGTCTCTGTCCTTTGGATGCTCTCACTGCAAACCAAGAGCATAAGCCAGCCCCTCCTCTACCTTATGAGGGGTCACATCGGAATACCCAAAGCCATGTCCATAGGTCCATAGAGTACGGCCACCACCACAAGTTCACTGGCAAAGCAAGATGCTACCATAATACAGTCTTGCTTTGATGTGTTTCCCCACTGAAGCTGGTATTTAGAAATGTTTCCCAGGCTCATTTGCAGCCTAGCTTCTGCTTGCCCGGTGACTCCTGCTGGGAGTTGACTACCCCCTGACTGTGGGGAAGTGAACTCTGCCCTGCCTCTGCCCTGCCTCCCCAGAGGGAGACTGAAGTGAACTCTGCCCCACCTCTGCCCTGCCTCCCCAGAGGGAGACTGAAGGGCCACAAGTGAACTTTACTGAATGTTCTGAGCAGTCTCTCCCACTGTCCTGTGCTCCCTGTGTCCAGGAAAATGGTGTTAGGGATTTAAAGAGCGCACACATAAGTGACAGCCGACATGGTTGATGATGAGCAGTTTCTTTCTCTGCCATCACCTGTGTGGGTACATGAATCTACATGCATATGTCATTCTCTTTCAGGACATGCCACCATCACCAACTACTTGCTCAATTATTTCCCTGGCCTGGACCTAGAAAGGCGGAACATATTCGGCTTCACTGCCCTCATGAAAGCTGCCATGCAGGGCAGAACAGAATGTGTGCGAGCCCTGATGCTGGCAGGTAAGTCCACCTGTCCAGTGTAGTCTCTAAGCTCTAGAAATACCAAGGTGGTTCTTTTAAAGAAGCATATTAAATAGACCCATGCCACTTAACGGAAACAGTGGCAGCAAGGAATAGATTTGTTTTGCTCTTTTGAGCTGTGTGGTTGAGTTTCTTTGAAATGTCAAAAGTAAGCTGGGGTATATAGCTCAGTCAGCAGAATGCTTGTCCAGCATACACAGAACCCTGGGACTCAATCCTAGCATAATGCAAAACTGTGTGTGGCGATGCCCCAGCACTCACGATGCAGAGGCAGGAGGATAAGGAGTTCAAAGCCATCCTCAGTTACATACCAAGTCTAAGGCCAGCCTGAGATATGTGAGAGCTTGTCTACCTCTGGAAAAAGAAGTCCAAAGCACACGACTTCAGGGCTGGCCAATGAGGATTGACCACAGCACTGGCCATTCCCTGAAACTCCCATTGCTCCCTGCTCCCTCATCTATCTGTCTGTCTGTCTGTCTGTCTGTCTACTGACTCTCTAGATGTGCTCAGACTTATTCTTCAAGAGCATATATTCTGGGGGCCGGGCAGATAGCTGAGTGGGTAGACTGATGCCCCTCGTGCCCGAGGACTGAAATCAGGATTCTGAGAACCCACATAAAAGCTCAGTGGACATGGCTCCACACTGGGAAGATGAAAATGATAAGGGGATCTCAGGAACAGGCTGTCTAGCTAGACTAGCTGAATGAATGCACTCCAGGACAAGGCAGAGGTACTCACGGAAGATTCCTGATGTCAGCTTTGGGCCTCCACGTGCCTAGCTCCTTAGGTACATGAGCATATTCACCTGGACACACATGTGCCTAAAAAGTGTTCATTCTAGCCTTGCCTGTGTTTTAAGGACTGCAGTTGTGAAGATGACACAGGTGATGGGGACAGGTAGGGATGGGCTGCTCCTGCAGAGCCTCCATGGCTGGATATCCTCAGGCCGAAGCTGGATCTGCAAGACTGCACAGTTGTTTTGCATATCTTCCTTGACATCCCAAGTACTTCCCTGTCCTCACCTTCCTCCCCCACCCCCAGGATGAATATGATAGCACTTTGTAGATATTTGATGAACCCCAATGAGAAAGTCCTTAGGACTGACCTCTTCATTGATGAACCCATGAGAAAGTCCTTGGGACTGACCTCTTCATTGATGAACCCATGAGAAAGTCCTTGGGACTGACCTCTTCATTGATGAACCCATGAGAAAGTCCTTGGGACTGACCTCTTCATTGATGAATCCATGAGAAAGTCCCTGTGGCTGACCTCTTCATTGATGAACCCATGAGAAAGTCCTTGGGACTGACCTCTTCATTGATGAACCCATGAGAAAGTCTTTGGGACTGACCTCTTCATTGATGAACCTCCATGAGAAAGTCCTTGGGATTGACCTCTTCATTGATGAACCTCAAGAAAAGAGAGTCCTCCCGTCTGCTGTTTGCTTACAAAGGTCTCTCAACTTTTCTCCATTGATCCCCACAACCACTTCTGAACTTCTCCTCTCCACTGAAGTCTAGAATAATCATCAGGAGCACATGGCATTGTTGTTTGTATTCTTTAGAATGCAGCAGAAACAAGTCCAAAGCCAGTAAGGGGTGCAGCTACCTGTGCAGCCTGCTCCTTACCTTTCCAGGGACCTGTCACTTTCCTCTCTGGGCCTCAGACAATGATAGGGGACTGATGACAGCCTTATCACAGGAAGTTGGTCGGATTTTGTTCATGAGAGGAAGCTGCCTGCTGGTATGTGCTGGTTACAATCAGCTTTTTCATTCTTAATACATTGACCCGATCAGGAGTTATTTGTGAATGAATAAAAAATAGAGCATGTTTTTCTTTTTAAAAACTATCCTTGAGATGAGGTATTTGTGCTAATAAGCACTTTTTGACACTAGTGACATGTAGGTCTGGCTTAATCCTTGTGGAGGCCATCTTGACAATGTGTAGAGCATTAGCAGCTTTTATGACTTTCTTTTACCATATATGCTGGTAGCACCCTCCAGTTGGGACACCCCAAAATGCCTGTGGAGATCGCCTCCTCCCAAGGATGTGATTGTCTCCTACCAAGAGCCACAGATACAATTAATTAAAGTGGGATATGATTAAAAAAAAAAAAAGAGGAAGAGATCATTCTGTTTCTGGACACAGTCCTCCTTCCTGGCCTGCTCTATTCTGGACTGCACCTCCTTTAGGTTGCATTTGAGCTCCCTGAGGAGCTTTGATTGGAACACTTAGCCTCTAGAATATTCCAGTTTGCACCTGTCTTCTTAGCTTCATTTTCCTTTTATAGCAGACGTATCTTAAAAGAAACCAGCATGTAAGTGAATGGCCTCCCTGGGTTTGTTAGACAGCAGTAAGGATGCCTGTTGAGATGTTTAAAAAGTTTACACTGATATTTTGATTTTTTATTTCCATTTGAATTTAACAGTATTAAGAAAATGGAGATATTCCTAGGTACCAGTTGCCTGTGTTTTTCTTGAAATTAACCTCTCAGCATAGAGTTCACTTACGTACATCGGAGGACAGTGGTTCAGTAGCAGACTGCAGAATGGCCATCCTATAATTATTATAAAAGCAAAAGGCAATACGATACCATGTATTAGCACAAAACACATGTATCTCGTTCTGATTTTTATTTTGTGGAATGCAGGATTCTTTGTTCCTGGGTGCTTTTAACACCAGATTTGAGTTTCTGACTTGCGATTTTATTACATTCAGTTGGAACCACTTCACCTAGAATGATGAATGATTGAATTGGCTGACCCCCTAAACCCTTTAGATTTTTTTGCAGTTGGCAAACCACAGGCACATGTCAGCCCTTATCTGCATTGTCAGGTAGAATAAAATAACGTTAGGATTATCAGAACTTTGAATTTAATGACGAGTACAGCCGATTCTGTAAACCGACCTGGTGGCTGTTGGGGATCAAGAGTCCTGATAATGCCAGCCACTCTGATAAGAATAGAAAGGGACATGCAGCACCTTGTTAACCTGGTGGAATATTAATGCAACAAAGTGACAGGTCTATTTCCATAAGTGGCTCTGTCAATGATGTGATTTTTTTTTTTCCCTTCCATGGAGGTTGCCAGGTTCCAGACTTGCTTAACAGTTCACTTTATTCCTGAAGTGTGATGTAATTGCCTCAGCCTCTGGAAAGAACAACATGAGGTTGAAGCCTAGCATCCCACTGTGGTTCCTGGGAACAAAATAGACTGAAAGGGAGGGGAGGAGCTGGCCGCAGACACGGTTGCTTGTATGTTTGCTCTCATCTTAGACAAGCCCTTATGACATGCGTCTCAAAAACCAGGGGGTTTGTGTCAACACAGAAGTTGCTTTCAGTTTATAAGGGAAGACAGCAATTTCCTCTTCAAGCCAGGAAGCTGCCCACAAGCAGGGAGTCTCCACTGAAAAGACCCAGGGAGTAGGTTTTGTAGTATGTGACCCTTGTAAGAAACACCTTGAGGAGGGAGGTGAGAGTGACTGGGTTCCCTGTGGGCCACTGGGCTGCAGCTTGGCCTCTGAGAGACTTAGGCACCCCAGGGATGCCAGCTGAAGGCCCAGGTAGGCTGTGAGATGTATCCTCCTGCTGATGTCCCAGGAGGGCCAGGTTCCTGCTTGCTGAGTCTCCCAGGAGCTTGTCATACCTGCTGTGTTGGAGGGTGGCTCTTTTGCATCACAGTTGGCCCTGCTTTCAGGGCCTAGGTTATGGGTCAGAGCAGGCACAATGGTGATGACTGCAGGAACTGGTCTGCAGTGGCAGGAGGGAGGCCTGAGCTGGGTTTTGTAGGATAGATGGCATGAAGGGTGGCTACTGAGACAGAAAAGAAAAGGGAAGTGATGCATTTCTGCTTCCTGCTGTCTCCCTCTCTCTCATAGGCCGTCAGGGCCTGGGCCTTCATGGCTCTGAGCCTGAGTGGTAGAAGATCCACCTGTTCTCTTTAGCACCTGCTTGGGATGGTTCCAGTAACAAAAACAAACAAACAAACAAACAAACAAACAAAAAAAAAAATCCCATCCTGGGGATGATTTAAAGAAGGCAGACATGTTTCTCTCAGCTCATTAGAAACCATGGGGTCAGCAGATCCTATTCAGAGTTGACCTAGGTTCCATGACACCGTAGACCCTGCTTCTTTTCTTTTGTCTCCTTAGTTTGTTGATCTCTGTGTGTGTGTTCATACATGTGTGCATATTGGTGTGTGTGTGTGTGTGTGTGTGTGTGTGTGTGTGTGTGTGTGTGTGTGCGCGCGCGCGCGCGCACGCGCACATAATGTATGCATGTTGGTGTGTGGGTATGTATTCATACATGTGTGCATATTGGTATGTGAATGTGAATGTGTGTTGGAGGCCAGGGGTTGATGTTCAGGGTTACTTGGGGAACCTGGAGCTTTCTCACTCAGCTAGAATGGCTGGCCAGTGAGCTCCAGGGATCCCCCTGTCTTTGCCTCCCCAGCACTGGGATTCCAGGTGCACTCTAACATGCCTAGTGCCTGGCTTTTTACATGGGTTGGGGTCCGTTGAGGTCTTCATGATCACTGCACCATCTCGCCAGATCCATTTGACACAGGGGTTCTTTTGGAGTCACCAGACCTGATCTGTGTTTCAGGTAGGGATCAACAGCAACAGGAGGCAAACAACTCATTAGGGTTCACTGATCAGGTCTGGCTCACTGGGACATAGGAGGCTGGATGGATGGGGGACAGGACAGGACCATAGTCCTTAGGTTAGACCAGCGATTCTGAGATAGGGCAATGTTGTCTCCTAGATGGTATTTGAAAATGGCCAAAGAAGAGTTTGGCTCTCATAACCAATGGATTACTTTCTGGCATCTTTTAGAGACCAGAGATGTTGTTAGAATCCCACAGTGCATAGGCTAGCCCCTTAACAAAGAAATACTAGTTAAAAATTCTAGTACTTTCAACATTGAGCAACCTTAAGTTAGTGTAATCATGATGTATTTATTCTATATGGTTGAATATAGTGCTGCCTTGAGTGTAGTGAAGCACTTTGTATAGGCAACATGGCAGTGCACAGCATGGCAGCCAGTAGACACAACAGTGAGAGCCCAAGTCATATCTCCAGTTTTTTTCAAAGGGCAAAGAGTGGCTGGGAGTGGGGCACTGATGATTCACTGTAAGGACCATGGGTGCAGCAGCATTTCCCAAGCTCTTGTCACTCTGTGCAAGGTAGCAGTGTAAAGTGCGAACCATCTTCTAGGATTCTTCTACATCATCTTCTAGAGCATTTGCCTGCCTGGTATGTGCAAGTTCCTAGATTCAATCCCCAGGGCTGTAACACGTTCTTCCAGCTCCATGTCTTAGATTCTGTGTCTGTGGGTTCAGACACAGACACACACACACACACACACACACACACACACACACACACACACCACCCACCCACCCACCCATGCACAGGTCTTTTTTGTTCCCATCCCCTAAACACAACGTGACAATGATAGCATTGTATTTGAGTTAGGATTATGGGTAATCAGGAGAGGTTTCAGTGTATCAGTATGTAGGGTAATGTGCATAGGTTCTATGCAAATGTACCATTTTATATGTGGGACCTGAGCCACTCCAGAATTTGGTATCCACTGGAGGTCTTGGACCCAATCTCTTGTCAAGGGAGACCAGGGACAGCTGTACTCATCACTCATAGTTCAGTTGCTGTTATCCTTGGCAGCAGTTTCCTGAGGGAAGTGAGTTATTACTTGGAGCATGGTGACTCGGGGTTCGGGGCTGCTAAAGTAGGATTGGCTGGTCTTCTTGATTTATAGTGTTTGTTTTCTGATCATGTTAAAAGGTGGCAGGAAGACTGCTAAGCTCTGGACAGCCATTCCTTTCGTTTTTCATTAACATTTGAAAAATGTCTCTTTCATGCAGTGTTCATTAAAGTTTTAATTTTGCAGTTTGTTCCCTTTTAAAGTGACATGCAATTAATTAAGGTTTAATGTGTCATCTATTTTTGCAGTGGCACTTTTACTGCCCCCTTTTCATTTTCGCTAGTTTATAAATTGTGCTCCAGCTAATGAGTTCCTCCTGAATTCCAGTTCCAAATAATTGCCACTTTCCTAAGACTGGTATTCTTTTAATGTGTCGCAGGACTCAGGCTTTCAGTAGGTGAGTTTAGGGAGGTGGTCTTCCCAGCCACAAGGCTGCTGTGGGCCTTCAGGGCAGGGAAGTGGCTGAGCCCCATACTCTTGGCTCAGAACAACTGATCAGCCACCATGTTAGACAGGTGGGTCTGTTTGAGATGCAAATGGAGATGCTCCAACTGGCTGGGTCCCTGGAGAATTCACAGGCTAGGTAATTGCCCTCATTCTCCTGGATGCTTTGCCATTGGAGAGTAATGGGACTTGAACTCCTGCATGATTTTTAACTACGTTGGGCTGAGATTGGACCAAGATGAACTGAACGTCGATTCCACATCCATTTCTGTAGGCAGAAGTTGGAATGTGTGAGATCTTAGCTGAGGCTGGGGTTTAAGTCTTCAGTGTCTTTTGGGAAAGGGGATTCGGAGTAGAGATTTTCCAGGAAGATAGGGATATGTGCCTGGAGAACCTCTAAAGAATCGGCCCACAGGACACGTAAGTAGAGGAGCGGTTCGTTTAAAGAATCAGATGCAATCATGGCCATTCAGGACTCTGAAATTTGTAGAAGGTGTGCAGTCTGGAGCGGCTGTTCCGGGAAACCTGTCCTTGCTCTTACAGCCTGCAGCTGATCGGATGAGGCTCGCTGTATTAGTAACCAGAAAGTAACCCTTCTGGCTTTGAGTCCAATCTCTCCAGTGTTGTGCCCAGCTTGGGATTTGGTCAAACCACTGGGTACTCTGGCCTAGCCAAGTGAATACAAAATTAACCAGCTTGACTGTCCCAAATTCTGCCACCGTTCATTGACTGTGGAAGCTCATCCTGGCCCACTTCTGCATGTGCGTTTTTGTTTTTCAGGGGCAGATGTTCAAGCGAGGGATCCCCATCGTGGGATGACACCACAGGAGTGGGCTGCATTCACTGGCCGAGTGGAGGCTGTTCGTGTCATGCAGAGGCTGATGGAACGACCCTGCCCAGAGCAGTTTGGGGACAAGTACAAGCTGGAATTGCCGCTTCCGGCTGAGACGCTCTTGAAAACTGTTGGCTCCAAAAACTGCTTTCAGAGATTCACCGAGTTCCTGCGGACCACTCTGACCTCCCGCTCAGGCCAGAGCCTGCAGGATGGAGGTGTCCTTGATCATATGGTTAGCATGACCACAAGCCTGTATAGCCCCGCTGTTGCTGTTGTCTGCCAGACTGTGTGCCCAGAGAACCCTCCCTGTGTGGGGAAGCGACGCCTAGCAGTGCAGGAAATCCTAGCAGCTAGGAGGAACCAGAACACCAATGCTCAGGATAGCAACAAGGTAGAGGGCTTTGAGCCACAATTACAGACTTTGGAGACCCCCAGAGCCAGCCCCTGGTCGTCCCAGTCCTCTGGGGCACCAGGATCCACCCCTGCCCCTGTCTCTCGGAAGGCCAGCCTCCTACCCTTGCAGTTGCTGCGGAGGAGCAGCGTGCGGCCAGGCGTGGTGGTCCCCAGAGTGCGCATCAGTAAGGCCCCTGCCCCCACCTTCCAGCCTGAGCGCGCAGCGTCCAAGGGCAACACCAAGGACAGCATATACCTGCAGATCCCCAAGTGGCGGTACAAGGAGGCCAAGGAGGAGAAGAGGAAGGCGGAGGAGGCAGAGAAGAAACGTCAGGCAGAGGTTCAGAAGGAAAAACGGGCGCCACGCTGGAGAAAAAGGACGTGAAGGGGCCATGATGCCCACCACGTGTGTGCCTGGTGTCAGGAGGCAGCGCCGGGATACAGTTAAGAGGCTACGGGTGGTGTAGACAGCACCACAGAGAGGGGTGACTCTTTCTGCCATGGGGTGCATGTTGCATCACACAGCCTCTGGGTCTCCTTTCCTCCACATTGCTCCCGAGGAAGAATTGAAAAGAGTACGGATGGTTTTGCTTAAAACTAGTTCCCTGAGCAATCTATACACCCAAAGGCAGTTTACCTAGAGGTCACCCCTTAAATGACCCCAATTAAAGATTAAAAAACCTAATTTATCAAAGGGCATTTTCTCATACTTTTGTATTTTGTTATTTATGAAAAATTGCAGCATTTTACAAGTGGCAGGCTCTTTGTAATTAAGGCAGTTTTAATACTTGTGTTTGGAGACCCTTTGTTTAAAATGCTGTCTCTAGCAATAAATACTTGTAATGACTGTGTGAATTACACAGAACTCATGGGACTCTCCCCATTTGCCATTTTGTTCTGGCTTTTGCCTTCTCTTGTCCCATGGACACACCTGTGCACTGGCTTTTCCTATTAACTTGAGTGATGCCAAATGCCTGTTTCTACTTGATGAAGGAACTGACTTATATTCAAAATGGTCGAGTGAGATGCAAGTCTTATTTCCTTTGTTTCAATTTTTTAACACTCTTTTGTTCCTATCATCATCATAATCATCACTCATATCTTTAAAAGTGATTACATATGGCACATTGCAAAAGTGCAATATGTTTACTAGGACCAAACTCATTCAAAGCAAGGGACTTGGGCTATTTGAGAAAAACAATTGTTTAATGTGGGAAGATTTGACAAATGAGTAATAGAAACAAAGTCTTATGTGATCAGACAAAACGAATGTGGCTATCCTTAAAGATGTCAAAGATGCAGAGCATAGGGATGCTGCAAATTTTGAGGGGCAGATGGGTGACTTCAAGCAGGTGGTACACACTGGGTACTGGACAGTTTGGGGAAGGTTTTCCTGGAGTGGGCTATGCTCTTGTGGTGGCCCTTTCCTCCAGAGAGTCCCTTCTGTGTTTTGACTGACAGTTCCCCTTTGATGAACCTTAGTGTTCGGCTCATCCCCACACCAACTTTGTAGAACTTCCAACATGTGGGACTTTGGCAGGAATGGGATTTGTCATGGGTGCCGACTGGTCAGTGAAAGTTTTCTTTATATATCTTTCTTTCTGTTTTTTCTTTTTGGTTTTTTGAGACAGGGTTTCTCTATGTAGCTTTGGAGCCTATCCTGGTACTAGCTCTGGACACCAGGCTAGCCTCGAACTCACAGAGATCTGCCTGCCTCTGCCTCCTGAGTGCTGGGATTAAAGGCATGCGCCACCAACGCCCGGCTCTCTCTATTTTTCTTTTATTTCCAAAGCATTGAAAAATCCCAACTGGGTCTTAGAGTATCTATCACATATGCACTTTATTTGAATATTTAATATAAATATTTGGAAGCTATAGATTCAGAATGCTACAGTTGATTTGGAAGCCCTTTGCTGAGGTCTGTTTCACACTGTAGGCAGGGTGGAGGGGGGTGCACTGGCTTACTCTTATTCCTTCCTATTTGATACCATTAGGCATTGAACAACAGGAGATCTCACTAACCTTCCCAAAAACTCCATAAAATGGTACTGTAGGCTGCCCCCAGGTAGATTTTACACTGGTGTCACCATTTAGTATTTAAAAATCACATTTCAGTAAGTTTCTCTCTAACTCTACAAAGGTACCAAGGTGAATGCTGGGGGCTGGACCCTCCTCTATGACTATTGATCTTAGTTGACTGGGTTCACTCTTGTGACCTAGAACTTTGGATTGGCTATATCTCCTTGGGGGGGGGGTGTGAGGACCACAAGCAACCTCGGTGATCTTTTAGGAGCATCTTTTCTGTCTCTTTTGGCATTGTGGATCTTCCTGCCATGAATATGTAATCTGCGGCACCACCCAGCTTATCATAGACCCTGCCACTGTTAGCCACAATGCTTATAATCCACATGCCTCATGCTGGTTATCCATAGATACAATAGTTTTAATCCACTTCCCTGCTGCAGAGGGGAGCCGTTACCACTCCCTCCCAGTGCTGTGGAAAAAACCAAGGTAGCCACTGCTGTAGTATTGGGACTTCAGCTTCTCAGCAGGGGATTTTCAGGGGGCTCTTCCTTAAGCTCCGATAGCAGGCTCCATTTCTGCAGGTTGTCTGGTTGTCACAAGAACAGCCAGCTTCGGGCAGCTCCTGCATGGGATGACTTAGTGTCTGACATTAGTGCACTGGCAAATCTCCCATCCTATTTATACGGTGTTAGGGTCACATGAGGAATGGTATATTACCCTGTCAAGCCTGGGTCCCTGCTGCTGACCAATCAGAGATGACCATTTTTGGTCCTTCCCATCCGTCTATCTTTTCATGATCCATTTTCAGAACCATCCCACAAAAGCATGGACTGGGCATGGTGTTACAGTAAGGGGCTGGAGGCTGCTTTTGCTTCCCAAGTGTTTGGGAGAGGAACTCCTTCCTTAAATGTGCCAGTCCTGACCAGGCATTGGGATGATGTCACTCCTCTTAGCTACAAAAGATTTGGTGGCATGTGTTATTTTAAAAGGCTTCTAAAGATGCAAGCCTGAGTCAGCCCAGGGATTTTTTTTTTCTTTTTTTTTTTTTTGCAGATCTTGATGTAAGCTCTCTCCTCATTCTGTGGAACTGCCTTTGTCTGATGAGCCTTGCACTAAGAAGGTTAAGGTCAATGACAGATTTGTGGAAGTTTAGGGAAGCCCCTCTTCCTGGTGACCTTTAGTTTGTTTCCTGGGGAGAAAAATTGAGCTGTGAAACTCAAGGGACCCAAGTGAAGAGAAGCCAGTCCAGCCTGGGCTGTAGAGTCTTTCTGGTGTCTCTCCGGCAGTGTGACTGAGCTTGTCCTGTGGGAGGCCTTCTCTTCAGTGGAGGAGTGATGCCTTCAGGAATGTCCCCAGTCAAGGAAAACCTTGCCTAGCCTCTTCCTCATTCTGGGGTTGGGTTGGCTTTCACTCTTATGTTCTCTCTCTAAGGTGGGAGGAGCATGGGGACAAACACTTGTGAACAGAGCCCTCCTACCCATGCTTGCCAGGACCTTCAGGCTCACCTGGGAGTGATGTGGGTGAGAATTGGAGGCACAGGTGGGGAGTTCACTCCTTATTGAAAATGAAGATGCTGTCTCAGGCTGCTGGTATTCCCAGGGGGGGGGGGTGTGACTGAAGGAAGATGTCCACTCTGAAGCCATGTTGTTAGCTTTATCTCCTTTTAGTTGAAGGGTTCACTAGAGATGCCATCAGTCTCTGAGGTCCCCTAGTGGCCCCAACATCCAACAGCATTCTTCTTCTTCTTCTTCTCCTCCTCCTCCTCCTCCTCCTCCTCCTCCTCCTTTTTGTTTGTTTTTAGAGACAGGGTTTCTCTGTGTAACCCTGGGCTGTCCTGGAACTCGCTTTGTCGATCAGGCTGGCCTTGAACTCTCTGCACCTCTGCCTCCTGAGTGCTGGGATTAAAGGCATGTGCTACCACCACCCAGCTCCAGCAGCATTCTTTAGGAATAGTTTTTACTTTGTTGTTTGAACAGTTGTATCTACTCACAGACAAGTCATCTTCCCTGTAGCTTCTTTCCCCCCTCTGATTGAACTTGTGCTCATCTGGCACCAGATACCTTGAGGTCTAAAAAGGCAGGGAAACAATGGCTCTTGAGAAGCCATTGCTTTTCCCACTGCATGGCCAGGTGAGACCTCTAGATCCCCAGGAGTGGATGGAAGGCAGGGCTGTTGCTTCAGGACATCAGCTCTGCTGCCTTCTGCTTTTGGAAGGGAGGCCTGGTCCTCTCTCCTGACTTAGAGCAGTGGAGTAGGCCTGGGGATCTGCTTGCCCTCATGTGTATTAACTGTAAATAGTGAATTTCAAGTGGACAGGTGTCTTCTCAGGGATTTATACATAAATCTAGTTAGGGGAAAAGTTGAAGTGTATTTTAAATCTCTTTGATGTTGAAGTCAATTAGGATTGAACCATTCAGAGGAAGTATTTCCAGTATAGTGTCAAAGCTGCTATCTCTAAGTGAGCTCTTGAAACTTGTCTCTCTGGAGATTTATGGGGACAATGGCAGTGGGAATGGATATGCATACGAAACCACAGCTGTGTGTCTCAGCCACTGTCTCTGGGTGTGAGCCTTGTGTTGACAGTTGGCTCCAGGTAGACAGAGGTGACTGATGCCCGGACGGACAACCCATAACCCCTGGATCTGTTTGCCGCACCCCTGGTCTGCTCTCCTTGCATTTGAGGATAAAATGTCCACAGTCATTCTACAGGAACCCACAGAGCTCCTCGGGAAGGGTGAGGGAAACTCTGCACACTTGGTCCCCCATGGCCTCCATGGACAGTTTGCTTGCTGTACTGGATCAGGACAGCAGGTGGCAGGAGGGACTTTGCACCTTCTTCAGCTCCTTCCATGCTCCTGGGCCACATGTGATCCTCAGAAAAACGTCAGAATGGCAAAAGCATTTCCATCTCAGCTTTGGATTCCCCTGACTTGTCTTACACATCAGGAAAGGGAGGAATCATGATGTGGCCTAGAAAATGGACTTTAGCCACTCAGAGAGGGTATGCCAAGAGGCCTTTGCCCATTGCTCCCCAGATGGCAGCTGGGACCAGGTTTCTAGAGTGGAGCTAAGGCTGTTATAGATGATAGAGGCTTGTTGGGAGGGGACTGGAGTCTGGAAGCATCAACAGTTGTTCCCCATGCTGCCCAGAGTGATGTCTCACCATAAACTCCCTCTTCTTATACAGTGCGGGGGCTTTTCTCTTCTAGTGTTTGGGAAGTTCCAGCAGGGTCTCTCTGAGTTCTCCAGTGCTGGTCACTGTCTGGATTTTGGTTTGTGCTGGCAGCCCTGGGCCCCTTCAAGCTGGGCAACAGTGTGGAGGGTCATGGCTTCTAGAGAGTGAAGGAGGGAACACTAACCATGATGGATCCTGAAGAAACAACTAAGTCACATTTATAACAGAGGGATAACTGGGACCGGCAAAGCAAGGGTAGCGTTAGCCACCAAGAATGAAAAGCCACTTCTTAGTCACTCATTGCCAGCTTTGGACATTTATGTAACTCGGGTCAGCTCTTCATTTCATTGCTCTTGAATTCCCATGTTTATTCCTTAACGTTTTCAATAAGTGACTGAAAATAACTCTGGAGACTTTATTACTATTATTTAAAGACTCAACCATGCTATTGGGAATGCTACCTGCCTTGGTCTGGCTGGTTTTCAGGTGTTGCTCTTGGATGCCATGTGCCACACATGCAATTTTCCAACTCTGTCCCAGCCCTGAAGTAAGATGACAATGAAAGGCCCTGGTGCTCATTGATCACCCTCAGCAGCAGGTTACATTAATGGGGACCGTGCATGAAGTCCACTTAAATATGCAAACAGAAGGGGTGGAACTCTGTGCTTGTAAATGTACTAGCTGAAGTGGCTCAGCATGGCCCCCACAGAGTGTCTCTGTGACCTGTTTTTGAGGTGTGTACTCAGGCAGACTGCAAGGCCTGGGGGTCTACCTGGAGTCCCCAAACAATGTGAGACCTGACGTGGCTGAAGTTTTCACACCTTAGGCTGTCCTACTAGAAGATGGTGCTGACCCGAGAGCAAACAACAAAGTTGCATCTGGCTGGGCTTTGACTTTGATGTGAGTCAATTGTATGAGGGGCCCAGATTTAAGAGGACCCCCTGGAGAGCTCCCATAGCCTCCCAGAGCTCCCTCCTGCTTGGAGGGGGGGGGCGTATGTTCTGTGGGATTTGACACCGTGGATCGTTTGGATTTCCCAGTCTGCCTTCGTATTAAATGGCTGACTAGCGCTGGTTTTGAAAACATTCTCTTGGCTGTGATGTGACTCCCATGGTTTTAAAAGAAGATATAGATGGAGAGAAGTGAAGCTGGCCATCCGAGGTGGAGCAGTAGGGCTGTGTTGACCTGACCCTTCCTAGATTTGAGGAGTCATGATAAGGAGCCCAACTCAAACCAGTCAGAAAGTTCTGGAAACTGGTTCACAATGGTAAACTGTGAGCATACTTGATGGAGAGGGTGAGTGAAGACTACATGTCCAGAACTGACACCACTATCCCCTCCATCCCCAACCTGAGGCCTGCTATGGAGTTAGAACCCAGTGGTCCATTCAAATGACGGCAAAATCTACTATGACTGGGACTTTCTTGGTCCAAATGATAGTTCTAAAAGGCAAACAACAACAAGAAGAGAGTTGTGCCTAGAATTTGCTGGGTGTATGAGAATCTGTGTTTTCTGTCTCGGAGACTGCTGGATGAGGAATGGAGCTTTCCCAGGGTTCGGTTTCTGCCTTCCTGGTTTCTGTTTGTGAATGTGAAACAATTTCCTTTGTCATTTTTAAAACTCCCCTTAGTTTCTGGATGCTGTGAAGATGTTGAATATGGATATAACTATAAATTCCAGAGTGTTTTATTTTGAGATGAGAATTTTGCTACAGTTTATACAGGATATTTTCCTATTTAGACCTCAGGGCTACCTTGGGACCCACTAATAAGTGTGACCAACCCACCCCCAGCAGCTTCAATTCTGGATAAAGTTATGTAACCTCTAAGTTAACTGTGATATTATTTAGTATGAAGAATGTGTTTCTCTCTTTTAACTTCTGACAAATTCTGTTTTAAAAGTAGAAAAAGGACACTAGAAAAAAGTAAAACGATGGTGAAAGAATTAATCACATGTCAAACAAATATTCTCATGGCATAAAATTGTGATATTTGAATAAACTTATGTGCATAAATTATTTAAAAATACTATGAAGCATATGATATTTTCCTGTCATTTGTTTTGATTGAAGTGGTTTCCCACATTTATCTCCACATCCTTCCACTGTATTTTGCAAGGGTCAGGACCTTTAATGCGGGGTTTCTCATGAGGGCATCCTCATGCCTGACGATCTGCTCGTGATCCAGCCTTCCAGAAGGAGCACCCCTCAGACAGAATGCACCCCTGTTTTCCTGCGTCTCCCTTTACCTGAGTGACACACTGCATGTGTTGTCGGTCATTCAGGGATTTTATTTCATTCCTTATGGAGTTTTAAAAATAATTTAGAAACATATTATTATATTTATTTCGTGTGTGTGTGTGTGTGTGTGTGTGTGTGTGTGTGTGTGTGTGTTGGGTTAGAGGACAGTTGTGGAAGCGGGTCCTCTCCTTCCACCAGGTAGTTACTGGGGATCAGACTCAAGTAGTCAGGCTTGGCTGTGAGCCCCTTTACTCTCGGCTGTCTTGCCAGTATAAAGGCGTAGCTCAGGTTGGTCTCAAATGTGATCCTCCTGCTTCTGCCTCTTCAGCATCTCCTACTTCATGTGCCACCACAACTGGTTTAAAGTATTTAGGAAATTGGGTTTAACAGAAAAAAGGGAGTAAACACAGGGAGGGGAAAATAAAGCTATGGCAAGAGTCTGTGATGAGAAGTAGCTCCCCTGTATATGAGGCTGTCTCTTTATTTTAACTTTTAAATGTATTCACTATTATTTTATGGTACGTGTATGAATGTTTTGTATGCCTGCTGCCCTCAGATCTTCTGGAACGGGTTACAGATGGCTGTCAGCTGCCATTGTGGGTGCTGGGAATCAAACCTAGGTCCTCTAGAAGAGCAGCCCGTACTCTTTTAACAGTTGAACCATCTCTCCAGCCATGTATGTTTATTTTTAAAAACAATCATATGTATAGTAATAATGACTTATATGTCAAATAACATTATAATAGAACTGATACAGTTTTAAATGGAAGAAAAAAGAGAGAGAGAGAAAAATCGGGTTACAAACCCCCTCCCCCAGAACGAATTTTTAAAAATCACTTTCCTAAGTTGGGTCAATGTGACTAGTCATGTCTATTTCACGATTGGTGAATGGAATTAGAGAAAGCCCTGCTTCCATACTCACTGGCTCAGAGGAATAAGACATGCTGGATTCCCTTGAAATGCAAAATGATTCCCTGCTTCAATGCTCAGAAAGTTGAATTCACACATCCACTGTGAAACTAGAGAAAAATGAGCTTTCTGTCCTCTGTCATGTCCCATGTGTGCTTTTGCCTGAACCCCATCCTTCTACATCACCCACTATTACCCTCTCAGCCTCCTTTCTAAATTTTTGGGTTTTACCTACATTCACTTAGATTTATGTATACGCATTATATACATAATAGTGCATGTTCTCCCTTATATGTAGACACTGGCTTATATAGAACTGTGGTTTTAATTTTTTAAAGTTTCTTTTATGTGTATGGGCATGTGGTTGTTTAAAAGAAAATGGCCCCCAAAGGGAGTGGCACTATTTGAGGTGTGGCTTTGTTGGAGTGGGTGTGGCCTTGTTGGAGGAAGTGGGTCATTGGGGGGAGTGGGCTTTGAAGTTTTCTATATGCTCAAGCCACACCCTGTGTCTGAGACCACTTCCTGTTGTCTGCAACTCAACATGGGGGACCCTCGGCTACTTCTCCAGCTCCATCTCTGTCTGCACACTCACCATGCTGCGCCATGATGAAAATGGACTAAACCTCTGAAAATGTAAGCTGCCACCTCAGGTAAATGTTTTCATTTATAAGAGTTGCTATGGTCATGGTGTCTTCACAGCAGTAGAAACCCTAAGATAGATTGTTTTGTCAGCATGTACATCTGAACTGTGTGTCTGGTGTGCTCAGAGGTCATAATGTGGCATGATAGCCCTTGGAGTTGGAGATGGTTGTAAGCCACCTTGTGAATACTGAGAACCAAATCCAGGTCTTCTGCAAGACCAAAATTTCTTTTCTTCTTATTTAAACAAGTGTTCTTAATCACTGAGCCAGCCCCTAGAACTATGTCTTTACCGTATTTTTTCTTTGTTGTACAAACAAGTCCCCTGTCATTGAATACATGGTTTCTATGAACACATTGTTTATAGGAAACATTTTAGATCCTTTCCATTCTCTTTACTGTGTAAAATTCCAGAGTGGAAGTGAATATGATTTGTCTCCTCGTTGATGGACTGTTAAATGTTCTTGGACATTACCATTTAGAGATAATAAAATATCCTGTTTGTATGTACATATCAATATTATATATGAATAAAGAAACAGTATTTGTTAGGTAGAAGGGTATAAGGCATTTTACTTTCTTTAAAATTTTTTAATTGAATTTTTTCCGTACAGTATATATTTTTTCTTCCTCTTTCTTATTTAAATTAGAAACAAGCTTGTTTTACATGTCAATCCCAGTTTCCTCTCCCTCCCCTCCTCCCCTGCCCCCCACCAACCCCGTATCCCATCCCCTTTCTGCTCCCCAGGGAGGATGAGGCCTTCCATGGGGGGAATCTTCAAAGTCCTATACAATATATTTTGATCATATTCTTTCCCCTCCCCCAAGACTCCTAGATCCTCCTACAATCCCTACACACCCAATTTCATCTTCTTCTTCCCTCTCAAAAAGATAAAAAAACAAAGAAAGCAACAAAAACCCAAACCCCAAAAGCAAAACAAACTTAAAACAAGAAAACCAGTAAGACAAAGACCAAACCAAAGCAATACAAAACAAAAAGTACATTGGAGTGTAGTTAAAAATATACACAGTGACATGCTATTGGAGAATTTTCCTGTTCCCAGCAGCTGTCAATTGCAAATGGCTTCTCCAGGGAACAGAGTGAAGAACAAAATGTTTAAGGCACGAAAGTCTCTTATGGTTAAGCTAATTGTTCACGTGCTGCCTAATGTTGAGTTTTAATTTTAGTTCTTGTTAATTTTCTGTGGCTGTCAGAAAGACACCCGAGAAAGTCAACTTAAAGGAAGAGAGAATTCCAGCTCTGTTGTTTTGGGGCCCTGGTAAGGCAGAACACCAAGGCAGGGAAGCCTGTGGTAGAGGGAGAAGGGTGAGGAGGAGGGAACCAGTAAGATATGATATGCCATATTCAAGGGCATGCTCCCAGTTGCTAGGCCCCACTTCCTGAAGGCTCTGCTGTCTCCCAGTAATGGCACAGGCAGTCAAATCTCCCGCTGTCTTGTACTAATAGCCCTTCGGGCCCTCCTTTCATCCATGATGTCATAAGGATGGGACAACAATTTTCTTCCCTACAGATGGGAATGTTTTGTCTGTTAGCCAGCAACACTCACAGCTTGGAGGTTTACCACCCACTCAGACTCTACCTAGTGCCTCTGTTGGTTTTGTCCTGGCCACTCAGCAGAGGCCCCACCAGTCTTTCCGGTACCCTACCTTCTCAGGTCACAAGCTGTACTCGTACCATCTGCTCCTCCACCCACTGTAAGCAGGTGGTGACGTCTTTGTACCCCTGGGTTTGCTTAGTAGCAGTTGTTCCTTTGTGTTCACCATGCCGATGGCTGTGAGCAGAGTCCAGCTGCTGTCCTTTAAAAAGCATGAACCTGGAGGCAGACTGGACCAGTGGTTCATGCTTTTTAGCTTTCCAAAGGACAAAAGGTGGACTGCTCATGGCTCCACCTCATCTGGAAGACTCAGCCCCATATCAGAAATCCAGCACGTGGCTCACTTTTCCTGTAGCCCATGGGCCTAGTGAGAACCCCTCACCAACCAACCTCACCCCCTCCATGGCCCTGCCCTGTTTGTCATCCTGATGTCTTCTGTGTTACTTTCTCTGGCACCCAGCATTGCCAGCAGAAATTCCCATCATTCTCTGTGGTGAGCTCCCATCATTCCCTGTGGTGAACTCCCATCATCATTCCCCATGGTGAACTCCCATTATTTCTTGTGATGAGCTCCCATCATTCTCTGTGGTGAGCTCCCATCATTCCCTGTGGTGAGCTCTCATAGGAAGGCACCCATTGCCTACCTACCCCTTCTGCCCAGGAGTCAGAAAAAGGGCTTGCCATCCATCAGCATGGATTTGGTGACTGTCCTATGAAATGCCTGTCTGGACATTGCAGATTGGGCCATGCTTATCAGGGTACTGGCATTTTGCTAGGAGAATGTTGAACAATATGAAAACCAGCTAAGTCAGCTCAGCTGAAGACACAATGTGGAAAATACCCAGCTTTATTAGACGTGGCCTGGCTCTTCTCCCAGAAAGGCATACGGGGAAGAAGATGCTTGCCTTGCTTAATTAAAGCGAATGACACTGTGCATAGTCTAAGCTGTACGAGCAAAGTCTTTGGAGGCAGACAGACTGGAAGCCAGTCCTGATTATATTTTTCCTCTGTGATATGTGTTTTGTTAGTGAATCCAGAAAGTGCTGACCCAAGCTCAAGCTCAGGAGAGTGGCCTCTGGGAGTGACTCTAAACATAGACTCAGTGTTCAGTCTCTTCAGAATCTTCAACAATTCCCCAACGCTCCTCTGCTTTTAGGCCCTACAGGCCATCAGGGATATCTCCCAAGATCCCCAGTAATTCTTGACGGAGAGTCGAGTAGCAAAATATGGCCTGCAGGGAGCAGAAGAGAGATGTGCTTTAAAGGTTTCCTGAATTCTAATCACTGGGAAGACAGAGGCTAGACCCACTCAGTCCCAGCCCTGTGTGAACTCTGGTGTCAGGGAGTTGCAGGTGGGGTGGAACTTTGGTGTGGTCTCAGGACCACATTGTAGTAGTGGTCCAGGAGTCTCACTCCAGTTGAAGTCCAGTAGACAGTACAATCCATAACTTGTGTATCAATGGCAGTATCCATAGTACCAGAGACAGCATCCCAACCCTCCGAGCCAACATCTTTCTTTCTAACTATCTTGAAACTCAGGAGTTTCAAGAGTGGCTGATGGCAGAGCCTGTAATTTCCCCCATGACTAGTGTTAGGGCTCGTCTGAGGACTGGCTTTGGACCTTCTGAAAGGAGGGGCCCCTCTAAGTGGGGTCATGTTGCTTGCCTGCCCTCTGCCATCCAGCTTCTTAGAACAGGGAACAAAGCCTGGCAATAAGGAGACACAGTCTACTGTGGACAGGAAAGCCTCCACTTTGCTGTCATGTGACCCAGCCAACCCCATAGCCCATCAGTACTGCTCACTAGCCTTGCTGGATCCTGAGGTTAGAGCTGGGCACTGCTTCTAGAAAGCAATCAGCAGACCAAGTACTGAATTAGTCTATACCTTTTCCCCTCATCTGTAGGCAGCCAATGCTCATATTACTTTCTTAAAGAAGCTTTAGACAGATAAGATGCTACAGGAAGCCAGAAAGGAAAAGCATGTTTCACATAATCCTGACACACAGCCTGTGTGGTTTCCTGTGCCCACCTCCAACTAAACGGGGCACGACAAAGTGTAACTCGTGACCCCCTCCATAGAGTAAGTACAGAGGATCCTCCTCTCCCTCAGGGTCTGAGTTGGTCTGTCTTAATTTTTTTTTATGTTGCTCTAATAAAACACTATGAGAAACACAATTCCATGTAACAGATAATAACAATAGTTACAAAGTATCTTTTATACAAGTCACAGAGCAGGCATGCTGCAGTACTGAAACACAGGGACTGTTACTATTCTTACAGATGGGAAAACTGAGAGATGAAGAGGACAAGTACCTAGGAGGTCTTGCTATTAATAACAGGAGATGCTGAGAAGCAGCTAGGTGTTCACTCTCAAAGCTGACACTTTGGTGCTGGACAGCCTGGTGTAGTGGTAAATGCTGATAATGCCAGCCCTGGGGAGCTGAGGCAAGAAAGTCAGTATAAGACAGATGTAAGCTAGTGCCATATAGTAAATTTGTGAATTTGAGGATAGCCTGGGCTAGTGTGATAGCTTGTCTTTAGAGACAAGGAAAAAAGAAAAAAAAAAGAAGAAAGGTTAGCATTAGAAAACATAGAATTTAGTGTCAGATTAACCAAAGCTTTGCCACCGTGCGAATCAGGCTTGTTATTTTACGTCACTAATGTAGTTCTTGCCATTTGTTCTTGTTGCTTCACTCTCGATAGTGTGTTTGTTCTTAATTTTCCTTCTCCTAGAGCATACTTGATATTTGCTATCTTTGCATATAGTTTTGTTATCAATCCTAAATCTTTTTCTTTAGACTAAAAGAGGAATTGTAGTGAGATATCTACCCCACCCACACCTCTAGCACCAACCACGCCCATTTGGGTGAAGGAGGGTAGGGCTTGATCTGGGTCCCCTGACCCCAGTGCTCTCTCTTGTTTCCAGTCGGGTCACAGAGAACAGTGTGGGTGGATCCTTGGAGCTGGAACCTGTGGTGGTCACCGCCTCTTGTGTAAGTGCATTCTCCCCAGATAAACTTCACTTAACCTGTACTGAGTCTAGTGAGTCTTGATCCCCTTGCAATACACTAAACTTTATTTTTCTTGTCTGCAAAATAACAATGTGTAGCAAGTAGGGTTGCTGGGAGGCTGGGTACTTAGTTCTATAAATGTAGAAAGGTTGATGAAGATGGTGATGATGAAGATGGAGATGCCAGGGTTGGTGGTATTGAGGGTCCTGATAATCACGTTAACGATGATGGTGGCAGTTGTGTGGTTGATCACAGTAGTGGTTTAGCCCCAGACTTTCCTCCAAGGGGTATCTGTCTAGTTCAATGTCTCCATGATTAATGAAACATGGTGTTACCATGGTTAAGTTTACTTGGTCTAAACAAAGCAAATAAGTGCCCACCATTTATCATTATCTCATTATGTTCAGGTTAACTAAATGTCCTTAGAGAAAGTACCTATTCAATGAACTAATGCCAGCTTGCCTTAGATGTGCTGTCTTGTGCCCCCAGTGTGACATTGGATTTTGTTGTCCTTTTCTGGGTTAACTTTAGAAAATTACTCTGGTGTATGTGTGTGTGTGTGTGTGTGTGTGTGAGAGAGAGAGAGAGAGAGAGAGAGAGAGAGAGAGAGAGAGAGAGAGAGAGAGAGAGAGAAATGTGTGTGATATGTGCGTAAGCATGCCACAGGTCACATGTGGAGGTCAGAAGACAGTTTTGTAGGGTTAGTTCTCTCCTCCTACCTTTGAGTGGGATCTGGGGATCAAACCCAGATTGCAGGGCTTGTTCAGTAAGCACCTTTACTCCCTGAGCCATCTTTCCAACCCCAAGATACCTGGGGATTTTTTCTTTCTTTATGATAAGAATAGCTATAAGAACAGTTAAATAATCTGACTTTCTGGATTGAGGAAAATTTGTATTAAAGCTGAGAAGGTATTAGTTGTGATACCAAACAACCAGTTTCTGAGGGACAGTCAGTTGTTGTCCATCGAGGGTGTTAAATGAGTAGGAAGGTCATCACAAGCCACTGGAAGGACACTGCAACTCATTCAAAGAGGGTTCCTTATTATAGTCACGGAAATGTGACTCTAGATTTTGCTTGTTTTTGACAGGTGTTCTTGTATTGCAATCCTCTTTACTTTGAGGATCTGAGGATGAGGCACAACTTGGGATGGAGGGTTTCTGCCCTGCCTTCCGGTCTTGTCAGGTGAAGGTGAAGGCAGCATCCTGGTGGGAGTAGAGTTGGTGAGAAAGCAGTAGATTTTAGAGTTTGTTTTATTCAGGGCTCTGAAGCTTGTCTTTTACTGCAGATGGACTTACCTAGTTGAATTTGTTGCAGCTGAACATAGAACAACTATATGGCTTCATTGCAGGAGGGCTGTCAAGAAGCCAGATTTCCAGGTTCATCTTCAGGTGGTGTGGGGCTCAGTGAGTACATTCCACAGAATTCTGTGGGAGTAGATTGATTCCACCTCTTGGATGGAGAAGGGAGGCTTATCAAACAGAAAAGAAAGAAGAACTCAGAAGAAAGGTACAACCTTCATAGGGAAATGTAAATAGAGAGAGGCAAATCTTAAAGCTCCCTGCAGGCTGTGGAGGGGGCTTCTGAGATGTAGTATCCATGAGTGGTACCCATGCTGGGGTTGGCTCTCAGTGATGCAGCTGCCAAGTCACCCAGGCACCTGTGAGGAAGCCCAGTAAACTCATAGTTCACCAAGCCAGATGGGTGAAATCATGTCCTTGGACTGTCAACAGTGCCTTCTCAGGTGGATAGGTGTTCATGAATAGTCCTTTATCCCCAGGACAGAAATGAGGGTGTGTTGAAGGCTGTGATAGGTAGCAATGGTGCTAGAAGACAGGGACACAATCCAAGGCCAATGTCCCCTCTTCCTGCAGGCACTCTTTACCTACTCAAGTTTCTTTCCTAGCAGCTCATTCTACAGAGACACCCATTTTCTTCTTCAGCTACTTGTCTTTTTTGCAATGAGTCCTGATAGCTCCAAGGTTAATCAGCTTGAGTGCACACCGCTCACTATGGAAAACAGGCTGCAACCATTCAGAAAGAGGTTTCGAGACCTTTCTTAGAGAAAATTTAAATAGCTGAGCCAAAAGCCTGTAAGCTTGTCCTGCCTGCCCTCTGTGTATTGGCGGGGGAAGCCACCAGGGGACATTTATCTCGCTTCTCCTTTGTATCAGCGTTGGAGAAAACAACCATTACACTGTAGCTCTGCCGCACGCAGTCCCCGAAGGAAGAGATTTGCTCTATCTAACGCATCCAGGAGCGAATCTGCATGGCGGCAATTTGCTCTACTGTGCTTTGAGGACTGGGGAAGGCACACCAGTGCAGGCGGTGGCAGCCACTTCCACTGCCTTCATCCGGCAAACTCGGATTGAGTGTTTTCAAGATTCCAGATGGAGGGGAAATTGCCTTTGACTGTTTAGTTCCATTATAATAAACCAGGGGTTCTAGAACAGGACGGGCACATACAATGATGATGATGGTCTTGGCATTGTTGATCTTTTGAGTGAGCACCCCCCCCTTTGTGTGACCAACCAGCCCCTCCCCCAGCTTCCCAGTTGTGAACAAAAAAATTGTCTCCAGACTTTGCCAAATGTTCTCTGTTGGGTGATATTACTCCTAACAGCCACCATTCTTGGGATAATGAGGGACCTTATCGATTCTCTAAATACATTCCATTGTCCCAAGAATCTCTCTGGAAGAGACTATAAAGGGTTCTTGTGACTTTCAAATGACCTGTGTCTTTCAAGTGACCTGCAGTAGTGCATAACAACAATGTTGACATGCAATAAAAAAATTTCATTTAGGACTTCCAAGAAGACTCCCAAATCCTCCTGATTATATTAGTTTATTTTATCAGATGGTGTTGGGTGTTTTCCAGTTGACAAATTGGATTTTTTTTTTTTTTAAAGCAGGGCAGTTGGATTTACCACAATATTTAGGATTAAAGGGGAGGAAGAGGGAAAAATATTTTCTCTTGTCATGAATGTGGTTAATTGAATTTTAGAATGCTTGTTTAGAAGAGCAAGTTAAATGCTAGACAGAACATTGCAAAAACTTGCAGATATGCCAGTGCTGCCAGAGGGAAATAGATCCCAAATGCTTTGAGGCCCTGATAATATGAATTGTGGTGAACTCACATTGGTTCATTTCTGTGTCAGCATGCCACAGTGTCCAGATATTTGGTTAAACATTAGGCTCAATGGGGGCTTTTTGAACATGGTTTCAATAGGTGGATTTTGGCTAAAGCAGATTGTCCTCCATTGTGTGACTGAACTCCAAGCAGTTTGTCCAAGGCTGATGCTTCCGAGAGTCATGCAGGCCCATCACAGACAACCAACCCCTGGGTTGCTGCAGCCACCTCAGCCTTCCTAGGGTTGCATCCTCCCAGCACAGTCTGCAGGATCCATTTGCCAGTGTCTGTAGGTTCATGGGCCAGTTCTTTTTATCAGTTCCTTCTACTGAGAATGGTGGCTCACGCTTGTATCTTATTGTTATTATTTATTTATTTTTGAGACTTGATCTCTCAATATAGCCTTGGCTGTCCTGAAACTCACTATGTAGACCAGGCTGGCCTCAAACTCAGATATCTGCCTGCTCCTTCCTTTCAAGTGCTGGGATTAAAGGCATGCGCCACCACACCTGGTGATTTATACTTGTAATCCCAGCACTAAAAAAAGACACAGGCAGGAGGATGGCCAACCTAGTCTTTCTAGCATGTTGCAGGCCAGTCAGGCCTACACAGACTCAACAACAACAAGACATAAAAGTAGAACATGGCCTAGTTGGAAAGACAGGGTTTCAAGAATGACATGTGCGGGGGAAAGGAGGATAAATCTGGCCAAAATACATTGTGTACTTGAAACTTTAAAAATACAGAGTGAAGGGCTGGCAGCTGGCTTAGCAAGACAGCTTGCTTCACAAAATGGAGACCCAAGTTCAACATCCCCCGCCCCCCACGTAAGCTTCACCGTGTGTCCTTGTAACTCCAATGCTGTGTGGAATGAGACAGTAGGATCACTATGGCTTGCTGGCTGCCAGCCTAGCTATAGGCTCAGTGAGAGACTTTGTCTCAAGAGGAAAGGACAGAGAATGAGAAAACAGGACACTTGATGTCCTCCTCTGGCTTCCTCTTGTGCTCAGGAGCATAGCCCTCCACCAGGAGCCCATATAATGCACATGGACATACACACACACACACACACACACACACACACACACACACACACACACACACACACACAAATAAAATGAAAAAGAACCCACATTGTATGTGGATAGGAGATTGTAAATAAGGGCAAAAGTATTCCATGAATGTGTTTGTGCATGCATGCATGCATGCATATAGTTAGATGCCACTTAAGGACAAGTGTATGCTCTGAGAAATGAGCCATGACATGGTTTTGCCATTTTCACACCTCATGTGTACTCACACAGCCCATGACGGGTGCAGTGTCCCTAGGTGAGGTAATCTCATGGAAACACCCAGTAAAACAGAATGAGATATATGAGGCCCATTATGTGAGATGTGACTGTGTATAGTCACACCCTTTGGCTCTGGCTCTCTGGGGACTCCTGGCCCAGGCCACAGTTTTGATGAAATTTCAAGTGTTCAGAATTCTCTCCTGCTGTCCCCTGGTTTTGCAGGAGCATATGGCTGTAGATGTCTCTCTGGAGCCTTTCGAAAGGCCTAGGTTTTTATTTGGTTTGTGTTTTGATCCTGCAGAGGCCAGAAGGATGCCCTGTCTTAGGGGAAAAGTTCCTTTCGAGTTTGTAAAAAGCAATATTTAATCAGCACAGCAGCTGGCAAGTTCAGGAATCTGCAGAACAGCAGAACACCATGGGCTGTGGTGGCGGGAGGCAGATGTTTAGAAAATAATTAATTAATCACAAGCCTGCTGGGCCTGGCAATATCTGCACCCCTCCCTGCCCCCAGCTCTAGGACATCTGAGTTCTAGGCTCCACTAGGCCAGGTGGCTGAAGGCCATTCCACTGTCCAGTGGCTGGGGCTACTGGAAGCTGTGGCATGTCCCACCAGTGTCTTTGCTCCTGGATGCATGTGAAGGCTCACCTGCTTTCCACACCTGGACATAAGGAAGAGTGAGTGGTGGTTGTGCAGGGTAGCAGTGTGTACCTTCCGGGCAGCAGCTAAGCTGTGATATCTGACCGTGCTCCTGGAAGCATCTCAGGATTGGCTTCCCCTTTTCTTCCCCAACCTCCTCGTGAGATTTGATAATTGGGCAGAATTCACAGCATCTCTGATCTTGCTTTATAAATAGGAAGAATGATGATACATCGGTGTTAACAGAGACTGTCTTAGCATGTACAAGGGTTATCTGGGAACTTCTGCAACCTTCCCTGTGTTATGATGATAAAACTGAGACTTAGGGAAAAGAAAAACCAAGCTTCCCAAGGCCATTTGGGTAACAAGCAGACAAAGCAGTTCTTAAAACCAAGGCTCCTCCTGAGCTCTGGATTCTATTGTCCCAGGCACTAGGAGCTAAGGAAAAACTATAGAACGGATGAGTGTTAATCTACCTAGAACAAATCCAGGACTCATTTGAATTTGGCATTTGTCCTCCTTGGATGTGAGGAGACAATGTCGGGCTTTCTTCTGTTCCAGACTCCCAGGGTTATTTATGGGAGCTTTCTTAGCCCAGGGTCACCTACTTAACTTCCTGATCTTGTTTCGTGTTTTATCTAACCCATGTACATCCTGGCGTGCCTCCACCCTGCCTCAGTGGCACCTCCATGCTCACATCTGCAATGCTCCCAGGGGGGAGTGTCCAGGTAAGGCATTTGAGTCATTTTTACCTTTTGGATAATGCTGCTATGGACACCGTGTGCAAGCATTGTGTAGGCATGTCTTTATTTCTACTGGACATATGCCCAGCAGTAAGTAGCTGGCAGTTCCTACAAATTGCTCAGGAACTGCTAGATTCTTTCCAAATGGGGCTGCACCATTTTATACTCCCAACAGCGCTGTAAGAAAACCCTGCTTTCCACACATCCTTGTCAGTTCTTGTAACTGTCTGACTTGGTTTTAGCTGACTTTCTGCAGCAGTATTTCATTGTGGGTCTAAATTCCATCTCCTTGATGACTAAAGAGGAACATCTCTTATTTATTTTTATTTATCTTTTGAGACAAGGTGTCACTATGCAGCTCAAGATGGCCTTGAGTTCATGATCCTCCTTTCTTAGCCTCTCAGGTGCTGGGATTATAGGCATGTGCCACCATACCCAGCTAGGACATGTCCCTTTTATGTGCTTACTGGCCATTGGTGTGTCTCATCAGAGAGCCCTTTGATAATGGGACTTGCTAGAGAGATTTATTTTGTCTTCCCTCATACTGGAACACACCCACTGATAGGTCACTCAGTGCAAAGCTGAGCCTAGACCACAGGGAGCCTTGGAAACTGCAGACATGTTACTGAACCACGGACAGCATAAGCCACTGCACCCAGGACAGTTGCTCAGTGTGGGGCCCTAGCACTTTTATCTCTCTTGTCTTGCCTCTCTGCCTGTCCATTCTGGGGCTAGCTCTGAAACCCGCAGCAGGTGACAGGTGGGGGGATGTTTTGGTGTCTACTGACCACACTTAGTTACCAAGAACATCTCTCTCTGTCCCTGGATGCAAGATGAAGATCAACATTGCTGTTCTTTATGACTAGGGACACATGGACACCAACAGTAGCCTCCATGGGTGACAAGACTAGCCAAGGCTGGGCAGGGCCAGAGGGACCTGCAGAAGCAGCCACATGCAAGGTGGTTTTTAACTCCTGGTCCTCCTTTCTCAGCCTCTCAAGTCCTCCCCAACTTACACACCCTGTGGGTGGAAAAACTTGGGTGGCCTGATGCTGGGCCTCCAGCCTTAGCAGTTGTCTAGGAAGATCTGAAATAGGTAAATGTCTGGCATATAAAAAGCTGTTCAGCATTACCCCTGGGCTTACTACTACTAATTCTCTTTTAATTCTGCCCTGGAAGGTCCTACACAGCACAGCACCAGCTGCTGGACCCAATCAGGACACGTCAATCAACGGGATTAAGCCTTTCCATCCTCTCACAGTTACAGAAGGCGACTATGCCGGACTTGCCAGGTGTCCGGCAGCTCAACTGTGTGTGTGTGAAATCCGTGTTGAGGATATCCATCACACGTGCCTGTCTGTAACTGCCACTGCAACAGCTGGCAGCCCTGGGGAGCTGAAAAGGGGATCTCTGAGACATAAGAGGGAGACCAAGGCAGAATGCAGGAGCTTTATTATAATCAACATATTCTCAATGTCAATGATTACGAAATTCATTTAAGAAAACATGTCACATTCAGTGACCTAGAGCCCACAGACGCACATCAGAGCCAGCTCATTGTACACGGAACACGGGGTGGCCCCTCAGGCTGCTGAACTAATAGGGACTGTAGGTGCTTCAGGATTTATGCTACAGAAGGTGGAAAGGTCTGCACAGGGGAAACCTGGTATTGCCTGCTCTGAGGTCCTTTAGTCTATTTGGTTCCATAGGTTCCATGGCAGGGCTGCAGCCAAATCCAGGTCTCTAACGTCATTTCAGTAATTAAGAAGGAAGAAACTGACAAGACAGGGTCTGGAGGTTTGTGTCCCTGCTCCCTGTTAAGTCCACTGCTGGGGCACCTTATAAACTGCTTATAAAATTCAAGGAGCCCATCCATCTTTCAGCAAAATGGCACAGTCCTGGTGAACAGTGCCAGGACACCTGTGGTGCAGAAACTGCTCACAGAGCCTCTGTGACCTGAAGCTGAGTCCACTGCAGGCCACTGGGCTGTGCAGGAGCATTCTCCATGAGCAGCACTCTAGAAGGTTTTACATCTGGCTAAAGGAGCCCTTTGATTTTTGTTTTCAAAAAAGCAGGGATTCTGCAGCAGTAATCACAATTTATAAAAGCCATATCCTAGTGTTTTGTTTTTCTAACTTTACCAATCACCCCAAAATGCCTTCTTACTTTTAGGATCAAGAGTAAGGACTTTTAAGTGATTGTTGGTATGAAGGGCTTCCTCAGGACTTGCCAAGTCCTGCTAATAGCACTTCTGGGGTGGGGTTGGGTACAATAGCTCTTCAGTGACACACAACTAGGACTCTCAGAAACAAAGTTTGGGGTTTGAGCCTCTTGTAGTTTTAAATATGGGAGACAATGGGGGTTCATTTTGTCTTAGGTTTCTGAACTTGGTAAACTGCTCAGAAAGTGCTCGTTCCTTTGGTGGGGGGGGGCATTATGGGAGGCATGCCTGGGTGCTGCTGCAGAGGGTGCTGGGGCCTGGGTACTGGGGTCTGTGCGCAGGTCACTTGCGGGGCTGCTGGATATGCTGTGTTCTTGGAGAAACATGTTTGTCCATGGAAGCATGTGGTTTCTGGTGGGCCACCTGTGCAGCCGCCGGGGGAAAGTCTTTGTCACCCTGCAAGGAGACAATATACAAGCTGGTTAACAGTAAATGGATAGAATAGAAAGAAAAGTCCTCTGAACCCCACTCCACCAGCTTCCTGGAGGGGTGGGGGATGTGTTAGTAGTGGGCTACTGTTGTGGCTGGCCAGGCCCTGCAGGGCAGCAGAACCAGGGAGCAGGCAGTGGCATGAGGCCCCATGATGGAACAGTGACTGTGTTTGCAGGTTTGCCTTGAGAAGACCCAGCTGCTTTCCCTTCTAGGTCTGTTTTTGTCATCTGAATTGGGACAAGACAGGCCAAATCTAGTTTCACACTTGGATCTGTCAATAAGGCTGAGAGCAGGCCTGGGATAAGTGGTTGGAGGGAGAAGCAACCCTCAGGGGCCTGGAGAAAGGGCCCAGCTATGTTCAGCTTTTTATGCCAACAGTGGGCTTTGATCTGGGCAAGGGACAGTGCAATCAAGGAGATTTTTTCCATATGCAGACATTTAATATTCTTGCACATGGCACACCTGCCATGGGCTGGCCCCAGGTTTCAGATGGCTGTGACAGTTTTGTTAGCTAAGTTGTCCCCGACAACGGTGGTTTCCTCGGACAGTGGAGCTTGGATTTTAAGAGAGGAGGGACCCTTAAAAGTGCGTGGTATGGCAGGAAACATGATTGGAGTCTGAAGGCCAGGCAGACAAGAGCACTCAGGCAGGGCATACGTGTACATGCCTGGTTGCATACGGAATACCAAACCTTCACTCACACATCCTGAACTGGTAAGCCATTTAAGTCTCCTGTGTCACACCCTGTCCTGATGTGTGCAGGCCAAGCCTCGTAAGGCCCAGAGCCATAGCCTGTGATGAAGAGGTAATTCTGCAGCTTGGAGGCAGGTGCTCAGCTGTGGGCATCACAAATTCCTACCCACTGACTCACACTCCTGGAAGAAAGTCTGTCACCCAAGAAAGCCATCAGCCCCAGGTCAGATGGGTAGCACTGGTGCTTACCAAAGGCAAGAAGAGATTGCATGGGAGTTCTTGTGTCCACATTCTTACAGGAACAGGTCAGGTGCAGGTCTCCCCCTACCCCCCACACACCCTGCCCCCCGACACCTCCACCATCCATCCGTGTCACACTTACCCGAGCCATAACACCAGAGATGAACACTGTTGGTTTAGGTGGGCTGGAGAACAAAAAAGGAAAAAGGAGGGTTTAGTGAGTGATTCGCACAATGGAAAAAGGAGCAAAGTGACTGTAGAGAGCCTAGAATGAGCAGTGGTGGCTTCTGCCACGGAGGAGGGAAGGAGGATCCTGGAAGTGAAAGCTGACCTCTTTCCCTCTGTTACTTTGTCAACAATCAGGCTGTGGGCTTGGGGGGTTGTAGGGCTTCGGGGGGTCTGTGGGGCTTGGGACTGTGGAACTTGGGGGCTGCAAGGCTTAGGAGTTGTGGAGCTCAGGGGACACTTCTGAGTTTAGTCCAGGAAGAGTGAGAGTGGAAACAAATTGTAGCAAATAGCAGCTGAATTACATCAAAGCCCCGATTCTTTTGTTGCTGAGATGAGTGAGACTGTGGAAACAGGCTCCCTTGATGCAGAGCAGGAACAGCTTCACATGGGGTATTCCTTTATAGGGTCCCTAGAGTCCATGGTTTCTGGAAGTTTCTAACCAGGGAGACTCAGGGTCAATGCAAACTCCTAGCCCTGGTGTCCCCACCACTCTGCCCCCAAGTATTATAAAAGTTAAAAAAAAAAAAAAAAAATCACGTGTATTTTCCTGCTCGATCTGTGCATTCACTACCTGTGTGCCTGGTGCCCACAGAGACCAGCAGAGGGCGCCAGATCCCTCAGAACGGGAGGTGCGTTGTGAACTGCCCTGAGGATGGCTGAAATGGGACCCAGCTTCTCTGGGAGAGCAACCAGTGTTAACTGTTGAGCCATCTCTTCTGCCTCAGGACTTTAAAGTGTGTGTGGTGTGTGTATGCGAGTGCAGGTCAGAGGTCAGCCTCCGGTGCAGTACACTTTGTATTTTTGAGACAAGCCTCCTCCCTAGCCTGGATCTTGATGAAGGCAGGCTGGGTGGCCAGTGAGCCCCCGGGATCCACCTACCTGCAGTGCCCCAGCGTTATGTGTTTTTGAAACTTTTTTTATTAGCACTTATTAACTGTATACATTTTCTTTGTGTTATCAATTCTCAGCATCTTAATTCATGTTCAACTCCCTGAGACTGTCTACAGTACTGAGGGGCAGAATGTAGCATCAAAGGAATACGTGTTCGCTCAGGGGAAGCAGATGAGCCCAAACTCATTCAGTTGCTGCAGTTTCACCCTGCTGCTACTGCTGTGACAGTCTCCTTCCCATCTTCCTATGGAACTGGTCACATTCTTTCCTTAATTTTTTTTCTTCCGAAATTGGTCACACTGTTTTAGAGCCTGCTTTCTGAACTGGGAACAGGAGAGCATATTTCTACATATATAAAGTCCTGTATGTTCAGTGATTGTTTGGATAGAGGGGTGGTGCAGAGTTTAGAAACACCAGGATGAGTTGGAGGTAGAGCGTGAACCAATGTCCCCCGACAGAGCCCACCTGTGTTGGAAACTGAGTTCCCTGGTTATTTTAAAAGCCATTCATTACCCACATCTGCACCTGCTCTTTTGGACTATTAGACAGAACCTTTGGAATGTATCAACTAAACAGGACTAGAAGATTAGCTGCCACCAACCCTGAAGCCAAAAAGTCATTAGACAATGTCTGAAACCCACAGCGCAAATGACATTTTGCAATGACCTCCTCTACCTGATGAACCTGACAGGAGCATTGGTGTGTGTGTGTGTGTGTGTGTGTGTGTGTGTGTGTGTGTGTGTGTGTAGAGGTCAGAGGCCAGCCTTGGGTTATTCCTCAAGCACTGTACACTCTAATTGTTTGTTGGTTTGAGACAGGTCCTCTCATTGTAGAGTAGGCCCAGCTGGCTGGCTTGTGAGTTCAGGGATCTGCTTGTACCCACATCCACAGCACTGGGATTACATGTGCACTCTACCACACCTTGTTTCTGTACTGGGTTTTGGGCTCAGGCCATCACACTTACAAGGGCGTTACCAACTGACCTCTCTCCCACTCAAATGCACTGATTTATGACTTTCTTTTGTTCACGTAGCTGCATCCATGGTTGAACAATTCACTGGAAGCATTGGAACTCATGTGTCTGGACCATATTAACTTCTATGGAATTCATATTTGCTGTCATAGAGCAAACTATCTCTTAACTCCGTTTGAAGCAGGAACAGTGTTTTGTTCTAATGATGTGTGGGAGGCATTCAGCAGTAGACTGGGGACAGGAGGTTAAGGACGAGGTCACAGGCCAGAAAGACTGGCACAGGACATGGGGCTGAAGGGAGGTCCTTGGGATGCAGTTGTGCTCAATGCCAGGCCTGCTACGCAGAGGCTAAGGAAGTATCTCATGAGTGGAATTCCAGGCCACCTCCCACAGCTCTGCTGCTTGGCTGTGCTGCAGGGTTCCTTGAAGGAAGCCACAGTTAGGCTGTGTGTGGGTGTAGCCAAAGGCCTGGTGTCTAGAAAGCTCTCTAGTGCTTACATCCTACAGACTTCAGTAAAACCACTTGAAGTTCCTCAATTAATTTCTGTTGTTCCATGAGCCGAGGAAACTTAATCTCACTAAACAGCTCAGAAACACCCCACTTGTGGTGGGGCTAACTGGGTTGGAGTTTTCTCTACTGCATGCCTGTTTAACTACAGAGAGGAGTCAGTTTGTTAATTCCCAACCTCCTCATGTACTGAAGGAGCTGCAGATGTGCAGTCTCAGAACGTGCTGGCTACTTCTGGCAGGGGTCACCCCAGGAACTGCGGCTGCAAGGGCACCAGACCCATCTATCCTACATACAGCCAGCTCAGACAAATCTTTAGGGCTGCTGTCCTGGTACCAAGGTGAGAAAATAATTAGAGACTGGAAATGATGAGCCTAACCCCTTCCTGAACCCAGAGAGACTTACCATCCTAGTCCCAAGAGTCATTCCGTTAAAATGGCTTGCAACTCTTAATTACTTTGTGATAGGTGCTGCCCACGTCTCCTGGAAACCAGTTACCAGGGACCTCCCATCAGCACCTGCTCCTGGGCATCAGGGACAGTTCATCGCACCCCAAGGCTCCCTTGGGTACTGTCCTTCTATCTGCCTCCTCTGTGTCCACACCGGCCATGGTCTGTGGGTATTTGCTGAGTCAAGCATGATGGGTGGGTGGGGCTTATGCCCTATGACTGACAGGAGGTATGAGAATCAGGATAGGAGGAAACACTCATGGAAGCAGCTGCCCACTTGTGGCCCTGGCTCCAGGGCGGTTGGAGACAGCCTTCCTGGGTGCTACTTTATCACCCTACCACTCCCTGAGTCTCTCAAGGAAATGGTCCCATCATAACCTTAGATGGCTACAAAGACTTGAGGGCTGGAAGGAGACCCCAGGAGTGAGGTAAGAATGACCTATCCTAGTCATCACAGGGAGGCTTGGGGGCACAGTGGTCACAGGCAGCTCAAGGACAACAATGACCACGCCCTACAAATGCATCTACAAGTCACCACCCCATCTCAGTGTACTCAAAGGGATAGTTCTGGAAAGCACATTGGACTCCGAAAAGCAACTGTGCTGGGGGATCACTAGGTGGAAGAGGCTCTACTGTCTGTGGGTGCAATGATGAGCAGGTGACGGCCAGCTTTGCCAGGTCCTGTACAATGCAGCTACTTAGATCTTGTTTTTTTTTTTTTTTGGGGGGGGGTGTTGTTTCAGGAGCACTGTCCCTAAAACTTACTAGCAGCAAGAAGAATGAACACAGGACAACATTCCGATAGCTCTGGCCTCGCTGGGGTACAGAGAGCCCAGAGGCCCCATGGGAAGGAATTTGAGAGGGAATAAACACGGCAAACTGGAGAGGTAAATATTAAATTTCTGTATCAGGTTGACATTAAATATTAAAAATTAATAAACACTAAAAACATGAGGCATAAAGTTCAAATATTATCTTTTCAAACCCATTTTGGTCATATGTCTTAAAATGTACACTCTGGTCAGAGGTTGCGGTACCCTGTAATCCTAGCACTAGGAAAGCTGAAATGGAAATGTGGGAAGCTGGGGTTGGGAGGCAGTCTGGGTCACATGGTGCATCCCAGGCAAACTCTGAAGACGGCAAGACTTTGAAGCTACTCCTGTGAATGTTTTCCTCTGTTCACGTAAACCCAAGTGGCAGGATTCAAACCACACAGCAGGCAAGTGCTGGGAGCCAGACTCGGACTCAGGGTTGTCCAGGGCCCATGGCCACCATCATAGGCACCCTCAGTTTGGTGAGCCTCATACTTGAGCCTCACTCACCAAACTGTGCAATGACTTCAAGATGCAGCCTTTTAAGGTAAGCATGTAAATGCAATCCAAGAACCCCGTATTTGACAGAACTCATTCAAATCTATTCAAACACTTGCTTTCTGACTTTATAATTTTTTTTTCATTTAGAAACTGCCATTTATGTCTTCAACACGTAAGTGGCATACAGAGAACTCATGCATGGGTTACTAGCTCATTGAGTCTTCCCAGCAAGTGTTACTTCAGTCTGATGGAGGAAACACAGGTCCGAGATGCTGCAGACTTGTTCTGAGTCCTGGTGCTGAGCTCAGGGGCTCTCAGGCCATGCTCTTACCTGGTAATATGCTCCAGTGTCTCAAACAGCTCAATTCAAGAACACAGTGGAGCAAAGGCTCCGAACTGCACTGACTCATGGTACAGAGGATAGGCCTGAGGGGAAGGACAGGACAGAAGGTAGCTTCCAGCCACCAGAGCATGGGGCTAGGTTCTCAGAGGGTCTGTGCTGGGATCCCAGCTCTGCTGATGATCAGCTGATAGGCCGTGGCTTATCCTTACTGTGGCTTAGTTTCTCCTGTGTAACAAGGATGGACAGCAAACCCTCCCTCCTCAGGTGCTTCTGTGCTGCGCAACACATTCATGGGGCTTAGCATATATCATGCACTCCATAAGTCAGCTGATGACAAGAGTGATAACGACATGTCCCTACCTGCTCCCCAGGCATGTGTTTCTACCACTAATTCTAACTACCTCGGCTGTTTTTATCCTCAGATCCTCTAGACACATGGAGTCACACCCTGCTTATACAGAATAAGCAGAGAAAGGCCTCAAATCAGAACAGACACCATCACAGACTGCACCTGAAGGACAGACAGCTCTCCAGGCCTCACTCTACTTGGTCTGTTGGTCTGTCTCTGACATGATTTACACAGCTGCTTCTTTAGTTCCTAGTTCACTGAAGTCAAGACACAAATGAAAGTGACGTGATGCCCAAGGGCAGTGAAAAGCTAGAGCTTGGCCATGGCTCTGCCCTCCCTAAGTACAGACAGTGCCAGCCTGGCTCAGGGGAAAGTGGGGGCTGTCAGAAATGAGCTACCAGCTTTGCCACCAAGCAGGAAACAGCATGAAGGGACCGATGCTGGGATATGACAGGCCAGCTGAATGTAACACCATCAAGAAAAAGCTCCGGGAGGGGCTGGGAGGGGCTGTCCTGGTTGAAGGTACATCAGCATTTAGAAGAGGATTTCCCTCTAGCATGTCAAAGTTGCTTGGTGAGGCAGGGGTGGAGTGCCAGAGTCTTGACATCAGTTTCTAGGAAGAGGTTTAGCAGTTGCACGAGCAGGTTCCTTTCCTGTGGCCAAACCTGCAGTAGAGTCCTCCTTTACCTGAAGCACACTTACAAGGGGTGCCAGGCTACCTCAATCCCGGGAAGTCCATCATAGGCACTGGTGTCCAGGTAGAAGACGACACCAAAGTCAGTCACAGTACCACTACTGGACACTTCCAGTTCATGCCTTACTGCTACTGGACTGATGAGGCTCACACTGACTGGGTAGGATACCACAGTCCCTCAGAGGTGTGCTGCAAAATCATACCCATACCTCAGCTGAAATCAACTGCACCTTCCCACTAGCCAGGCAAAGCTGATGGAAACAGCTAGTGCCAGGGTGGGGCTCAAATGTAAGCAGGGCTCAGTGGCCTCCTGCAGGAGTAGAGAGTAGTGCTAAGTGCCTTGAGTGGATACCAATGCACTGTTCATTATGTTGGGGGACTTTGTAGGGGTTGGGACGGAAGTGCTGACCCTTGGATGTTATGGTTGAGCTCTGTGAGTGTGCACATCTCTGTGACAGATCTGAGGACTCCATGCTGAAGTCAGAGCACACTGACTTCAGTGGAAGTGGGCATGCAGTTCAGTAGCTTTGTCAGGACAAACGGAAAGAGGCCCCACTGGCTGGGCGGCTCTTGTGGAATGCACACCTCTTGGCTGCCCTTTGCATGGAAGCAGAGTTATATGACAACTTGCTTCTTTCAGCCTTGTTTTGAACCTGTGGCCTTGTGTGTTCCCAGAATTCCCACCTGGGGTGTTTCCCAAAGCATCTCCTAGCAAACAGATGGAAGATGAGTCCTTTCCTGCCTTTTAATACCTTCCTGGCCTCGTATCCTATTATTGGGGTTATTAATTTCATGGACACCTGAATAACCATTAGCATGGCTGCTGAGTGGAGGCTACTATCTCATTCCACTGCACCCAGACAGGGTTTGTAATGGCATTCTTCAAGTTTGCAGGCTGAGGCTGATTCCTGTGCTGCCCAATGTTCCCACCAGATGTCGCCATTGGTCCTTTCAGAGCTGGCGAAGGCTGTGGCCAGGCACAGCATCAGGAAACCGGTGTCTTCTGAAGAGTCACTGTCAGGTGGGTCTTAGTGGAGGCACAACTCCACCCAAGTACTTTCAGTGTGGCTAACCCAAAGGGTAGGCTCCAAGTCCTCTCCCCTTGGTATGTGCATCTGCTCGTGTTTTTCAAGAGGGCAGGGGCTAGGCTAGCAGACATGTGGCTGGTGTTCACTCTGGTTTAGAGCAGCTGCTTGGAACCGAGGAGAAAATTCCTCCCTGGAATTGGTCCTACGTGCCAGTTCCTTCGTGTAGACCTCACAAGTCCAGGGCCTGACTCTGCAGGACAAATCCTCACCTAGTCCGTTCTCCCAAATGTCAGAGGTGGCCAGGGCCAGGTTACCATGTGAGCAGTAGCTCCTGCTTGGGGCTCTAAATCACTTCTCTTATAAGACTTGGCTGACTGGACCTCGAGGGTTGAACTTAGTCTATTCCTTCCACACAACAGGAGCTAAAATTCCCAGGGCTGAGTGAGGGTTAGTCTGGCTTCTACTTAATGTCTCACTATGCACTCACTCAGGGATGCAGGGTGAGAGCTACCAGCTGCCCCAGGAGGGGCTTCGACTGTCACTTGATCTTTAGGCAGTCAAAGAAAGCTATTCTTGGCTAGGACTCTTTGCAACCAGAAAACAGAACCCTTTCTCTTCCCCCCTTTCTTACCTACTTCCCCTCCTTCTCTTACACACAGGACAGCCATCATTGCTACTCCATAACTGATCTCTCCTCCCAGACTCTATATGTGGTGAGGACCTTGGGGGCCCAAGAGTCACTACCTTCATCCTACCACAGACGAGAGACCCCTGGCCACGAAAGCCCAGAACTGCTGTCTCTATACACTTTACCACTCTGAAGCACAGAGCAAAGTGTGCAAAGAGGCATTGGCATTGGGGGTGGGTGGGTTATGGAGACAGCGGCTCTCGGTCCAGACGAGCAGCCTCCTGGCTTCATTATCTACCTGTAAAATGGGAGTGAGAACCACCTCATGCAGCAGCTGTAAGTTTAAACGCATAAACCTATGGCAGTATGTAGCACACCCCTGTTCACAAGCTCACGTTGGCAGGCAATAATGGAATTAATTTTGTCTTCTGAACTGTAACTTGAGAATTCCTCTCCGGAACTGGAGAGGTGGCTTGGTGGTTAAGAGGACCCACGTTTGGTTCCAAGCACCCACACTCGGTGGCTTACGACTACCTGTAATTCCCACTTCAGAGGATTCAATACCTCTGGCCTCTGGGGGCATCTGCACTCATGTGTTACATACCCACACATACTCATACATATAATAAAATTAAACCTTCACAAAGGTAATTTCTCTCCCTTTCCTGTCTTCCTTCTTCATTCTTTCCTTGACTAAAGAATTTCAGGGCTTCTTACGGTTCCTCTGAGGGGTATCAGGATGCCCTCCTTGAGTTCCCCCTCTCTTCACCTTAAGCATCATTGGTACCAAAGGACTGGCAGAAATTACAAGGAGAGGCTCCCCAGTGCTCAAGCATTTGCAGCCCACTCTGAGTATGCTCTGTGTTTCTGACAGGACAAGTTGGCAAGTTGCTTTGCTTTGCTTTGCTGGGGTTCCAGGGAAGATGACTTTTAGGAAGAATGTGGGTCAACATGAAAGGAAGGAACACACATCTAAAAATCAAACTGGATCTGTAAGTGTTCTGTGTTCTATCACATGGCAGTTTGGGAGCGAGAAGCTGCAGGGCAGGGCCCCGATGGTTAGCTCCAGGGCTGCTGGTGAAGGGTTTTGGTTGGTGGAAGGCAGCCCCTGCACGTGCTGACTCGGGAGTTGGGCCTGTCTGAAGGATGTCTGGAAAGTGTCCTGGAACAGGGTAGGAGTGGCCTGCGTGCTGTTACCCACCCAGAGCTGTCTGAGACTAGTCTGTGTGATCATCAGGCTATGTGTAAAACCATACACGCATTAAAAGCTTTACAAGTGCCTTGATTTCAGTAAGCAGCACACTTAAAGCTCTCCCATCTTTGATTCTGAAGGCAGTGATGTTATTAGGTGCATTCTTCTGAATTTCAATTACAAGGAAGTACCAGGGAATCGCCGATGCTGATTAGGCAGGTACTGAAAACTCGAGTATTAATTGTTACATCAGGAAATAAAATTCAGGTTCTAGGGTCGTGCTTTACAATGACAGGGTTTCTACAGGGAGGGTATCCATAGTTCAAAGGACAAAGTACGTAGTTTTAGACTCAAGTTCTTCTATGGTTCCCAAAGGAGAAAAACCTGGCAGGACAACTGCTAATAGAATTTTTACCAGAAAGGGCTCAATGATAAACCCACACATCATAAACTGTGTGCACTGGCTTCATCTCCAGGTCAGTGGTCACCAAGAGGCAGAACCCAGCAATAAGAGCAGAGAAGTGATGATTTTACCTATCTATGGCCACCAGGAGGCAGAACCCAGCAATAGGAGCAGTGAAGTGATGATTTTACCTCCTCAGGGTAGCTTCTACCAACCACTAGGCCATGAAGCTATGCATCTAGCAAGAATCAAGCATGGCCAAGAGAACAAAACACAGCTGGGGTCCAAGCCTGCCACAGAGGATCTCCCCAGTAGGAGGGCTGTGACTTCTTAAATTGCAGGATGCATAGGATGATGTATCTGTGACCCTCTTCATCACATGTGGAGGAGAGGGACTTGGTGAGGGGACAGCATCATTCTCTTCCAGCTTATGAGATGACAGATCAGTTGCCAGCCTGGTCTGTTGCTATGCAAACTCAACTGCTGCCTGTGCGGAGATGGAGATGCTAGCTTCTGAACCCTCCTTAGATCCCAGCGGGCACTTGGGCTTCTTCCAGACTTAGCCAAGGAAGACAGCAAAGTATGAAGAAAATCCAACCCACCACCAATTCTGCTCCTTTCTTAAAAGCAGTTAGTGAAGAGAACAACTTCCATTCCACCCAGGCGCCCTGCCACCCTCATGTTTAGAGCCAGGCATGGAGCACAGCAGGGCAGGCTGTGGTACAAACCAGAACCAAAGACCCCCAGAGTTTGGTTTTGAGTGCACTGGGAGCCTAGGGAAAGGTGCCACTCTCTGCCTGACAAAGACCAACCATGATGCTCTCTGATCTTGCCTTACTTAGGATCAATCAATATTCAGGGCCCTAAGGTTGGCCTGTATACTCATAATCCAGGAGTGTTTGTGCCTCCTCTGGTGTGCTTCTTGGTTTCTGCTTGTTCAGTAGCTGGAGGGGTGGGGCTTGTCCTCATGATGCTATCTCCCTTCTCTGCCCTAGCAAGAAGGTACTGACATCCACCCGGGGACCTGTTCACAGATGGAGCAAAGGTGAGGACTATTCCCACAGGGTCCCTTAGGTCATCAAGAGGCCAGTGAAAGAACCTATGAAGGCTGCTAGGAGCTGAGATGGAAGGTCATGATAATCTTCCAGAAACAACATTATCAAGGTTCAATGTGGCCAGTCTCTGTGGAAACCATGAAAACCCTGAGCATGTACTAAAGGAGGGACAGACAGAATTTCCACACGATGGAACTTCTATTGGGATGCCCAATCCCCCACCCCAAATCAAGCTATTTTTAGGATGAACCACAGCATCTCTGTGATCTTGGCAAATTGGGGTTTCAGGTGTTGGAGGAGGAGTAGCATGGGTTCTAGTAATGCTCTCAGTCACTCAGATTTCTTTTCTCCTCCTGCCAGGTGCTCTGTTTCTTCCCTGTGCTTTCCCTGGTATAGCTGGGGTGTCTCCTTCCCCACACTTTCCCTGGGACAGCGGGGTATCTACTTCCTTGTGCTTTCCATGGGACAGATGATGCTGTCGGGCTTTATTTTTGTGAAGTGAGAAGGCAGAAGACAGACTGACAGGCATTCTCAAAGGTTGAAAGAGACCAAGACCTGCAGGCAGGCAAGAGATCTGTATTCTAACCCAGAGCCAAGCACAATGACACTTAAAGTCTTTGAACCCCAGTTTCCCTTGTGAAACAAGGAGCCAAACATCCTCCCTGGAGCTCAGATTAATCTGGGAAACTTCTTCCACGTGTGCTGTGACCCAGAAAGACACCTGTTAGTAACATATGGCCAGGCAGTAGGAGGGGAAGGACCACCTTAGCACACTTGGAGGTGGGAGGGGCAGCAGGGCTGCAGGACCAGTGTGGCCCTCTTCTGGTGCTTTACAGAAAGGGCTGAGCCAGCAGTGATCTGGGCAGGTTCCTCTGCAGAATTGAGACAGAACTGGAGACATGGCTACAGTATAAACAGGGTGTCTACAAGAAACCCTGGACCAACCCCTCAACTGGCTGGATATAACATGCATCCAAGAAACATTCAGGTTAGATAAAAATTTACTCTTTAAGCATTGAGAGGAGAGAAGAATTCATATTTATAATCCGTTTGTTCAGATGGTGCCTATGAACAGGCCCACACCTGAACTGTCCCTTTTCCACCACGGCTGGGCAAGTATCTATTGTCTGCCTATCTGTCTGAATGTCTGTCTCTCCATCTCTCCTTAGGCCCATCTATTCTGAGTGAAGAAAGTATAAGATCAGTGTTACTACATTGCAGGAGTTTATGAATAGCCATTACTGTCACCAATTAGTTGATGACATTTGCCAACAAGTGGAGCTGGTGAGAGTGCAAACTTGTACAGCCACTGTGGAAATCAATACAGCAGTTCCTCAGAAAATTGGGAATCAACCCACCTCATGACCCAGTTATACCACTCTTGGGCACATACCCAAAGGATGCTCTATCCTGTCACAAGGACACTTGCTCGACTAGGTTGGTATAAGCACTATTCATAATAGCCAGAACCTGGAAACAACCTAGGTGCCCTCAACTGAAGAATGGATAAAGAAAATGTGGTACATTTACACAATGGATTACTACTCAGCTGCTAAAAACAATGGCATCATGAAATACTCAGGTAAATGGATGGAACTAGAAAAAAATCATTCTGAGGTAACCCCAGACCCAGAAAGACAAACATGGTATGTACTCACTTACAATGGATACTAGCTGTTAAGTAAAAGGTAATCATACTACAATCCACAGACCCAGGAGACTATGTAACAAGGAGGCTCAGGGGGGCAACCCCATGGATTTCCCTGGGAAGGTGAAATAGAATAGATTTTGCAGGTGCACTGGGGACCTGGGGGATGGGAACAGAAGGGGACACTGTGGTCAGGATGTAACATATTAGAGAATTAGAAAGAAGAAGGAAAAGGAGGAGGAGGAGGAGAAGAGAGAGAGGCAGGCAGGCAGGCAGCCAGCCAGCCAGGAAATAGGGAGTTGCCAGGACTGGGGAGAGGGTAGGTTTAGTGGAAGAGCCGTTCTGGCTGGGAACCGGACCTTGCATGCAAGGATCCAGTGCAACCCTAGTGTACAGAGCACAGTGGCCAGCCTGTGGGGACTGGTATTCCAGTACACCCACACTCCCTGAGCCATCCTAGTGTTTACTGCAGTGCTGGGTGCTGTGGACCAGAAGCAGCAACGCTTGACCTAATGGAGTATAACCTCAGGAAGGTGCTGAGATCTAAGGGAGAAGATAAGGACTCAGGGCTGGTCTCTCTGTGGGGCTAGGTGTCTCTCCCTCGACTGGGAAGCTACAGTTTTGCATTTTGTTATTCCTAAAGAGACCATCTGCCTCAGGTCTTGTTTGGACAGTCAGGGAAGATGCTTGATGCTGGAACTACCCTGGAAAACCTAGGCCCGTGTCCCTTGATGTACAGTAGCAGGGGTATCAATCTGTGCCTGTACTGTATGGACCTCCCAAAAGTTACCAGACATCCAGCATGAAGGACCTGAGGGAGAGGCCACACCAGCTTGAGAACTAGGGCTTGATGAGACACATGTGCACACAGCTGTGATCTGAAACACTTGTTTTCTTACAAAGTTTTTTAAACATGTATTTTGTGTGTATATGCTGTATGTGTATGTACATGTGTGTAAACATGTACATGCTATGGCACACATATAAGAGGGAAATTTGCAGGAGTTGGTGCTCTCTTTCTCTTAGTTTGATCCCAGGGATCAGACTCAGGTCATCAGGCACAGTGGCAAGTGGGCTCCTACCTGCTGAGCCATCTCACCAGCCTGGGAGTCTGTTTTCTATGATTTGTTTCTCATTTAAAATGAGGCATATGAGCAGATGTTCCTAGATGGGAATGCCTGCATCTCTGTTGCTCATACAAAGCTGTTGAAGATGGACCAGGAGTACTAACCCTGAACACAGGGGAAGCAGGGATTCTCTCCACATTCAGGATGCAATCTGGTGCATTTCCTTGGCACTTGCCTCAATAAGGAACCAATTGGCAGAGAAAGAAAGCCCCAGCATCTTTACAGCTCAGTTATAGGGTTGAGACAGAGGCCTGAGATGGCTATCTTGGACCAGAGTACAAACGTTTTTGGCACTGTAGTTTTCAGAAATGACTGTGATGGCAGACGGTACTGTATCTGTCTTCCATCCTTTTATTCTGAAACAGTTTAGCAAATGAGATCACTCCTAACTCCTGCTGTCTCCCTGGTGACCAGCAGAGGGAGAAGACACTTTACTCAGGGAAACACGGAGGAAGCCTGGTGTCTTCTGCAGGGTGGCCATGCCTCCAGGATAGTCCGTCTGTCTGTCCAGGTGTAATGACTGACAGTGCCCTCTTCATTCTCAAAGGCATAACCACACTAATGTTGTATGCCATTCCAAGTAGAGACACAAGTCTAGAGCAATCCTAACTTTTATGCAGGCTCTGGAGACTTCCTTTTTTTTTTTTTTTTCTTTTGTAGAACCAATGTTCATATTCCCTCTGCCGACTCTGACCTTGCTGATTTCCAGCTGGTTAATATCCGCTCCAAAGGCTGCCACACATGGTACCTTTCAGTACTTTCCCTGACTCCCCAAGGGCAGGACTGATGCAAGGCAGCTGTGTTTTCACAAGAACTTCCCACTAAACCGAAATGTGATGTGATGGAAGCTCCTGCACCCCTGCTCCCTCTGAAGATTGGGGATTATGGGGAGTTGAGTACCTAGTGCCCAGCATACTGCTTGGTGCACACAGATGTGCCTCGAGTGCCAGCAACGTCATCAGAGAATGACATTAAGCTTGGTAGAGGATTTCAGTCACAGAGGGAGTCAAGGAACCAGAGGTGCTATCCCCAGCTCACTTTGTAGAAATGTATATGGCTGCTTGTGTCAGGAACCAGAGGTGATAACCCCTGCTCACTTTGTAGAAATGTATGTGGCTACTTGTGCACTCTCAGCCTCAGAAGCTTGAGAAAGAGTGACTGGACATGTGTGGATTCAGTTTCATTACCTAGTGATCTGGTCGAGCTGGATCCATGGACAATGGGGCACTACACTAGAGCCCAAGTTAATGAGTTCTCCCCTTAGTTTCTGCTCAACCTTCCACCTTCTACCATGAGTTCAGGCTAAGAAGCATTTCTTCAGGGAACCGGAGAATGGGCACAGGGCCAGGAGTTGAATCCATGATAAGGACATGGTGGGGACAGAAAAAAAGAGAAGGACAAAGTGTGTTCCTATTGAAGGTCATGTTCAAGAGACTGAGTTAAATTTATTCAGAAATAACCCTGTTTCCATGCTGTATACTAACTCATGGCACTGGCCAGCAAAGACTGGCTTTCTTCATAGGACTCTTGCCATATGTCCCTAAAAATCTGGGATGGTTCTGAAAGTCCAAGTGACCAGCATAAGGCTTGGGCATAGAAGACATTTATCATGTAGAGAAACTGATGTCTTCCCTGCAATACTACTGTTGGGCATATACCCAAAGGAGGCACATTCACACCAAAAGGACATTTGCTCAACTATGTTCAGAGCAACATTATTCGTAATAGCCAGATCTTGGAAACAACCTAGATGTCCCTCAACTGAAGAATGGATTAAAAAAAAAGGTACATTTATACAACAGAGTACTATCCAGCCTTAAGAAACAATGACATCCTAAAATTCTCAGGCAAATGGACAGAACTAGAAAAAAAAACCATCCTAAGTGAGGTAACCCCAAACCAGAAAGACAAATATAGTAGTTACTCACTCATAAGTGGATACCAAACATAAAGCAAAAGATACCCATCCTATAATTCACCACCCCAGAGAAGCCAGAACCCTCTTCCAGAAACAGATGGAAGCAGATGCAGAAATCCACAACTAACCAATGGGCCAAGCTCCTGGGGTACAATCAAAGTGAGGGAGGAGTGATAATATGAACAAAGGAGTCAAGACCATGATGGGGAAACCCACAAAATCAGCTGACCTGAGCTAGTGAGAGATCACTGACTCAGGTCTGACAAATGGGAAATCTGCATAAGACAGAATTAGACTCTCTTAATATAGGTGACAATGGTGTGTGACTAGGACAATATGAGACCACTGGCAGTGGGTCCAAGATCTAACACTAATGCACAAACTGATTTAGTGGAGCCCATTCTATATGGAGAGATACCTTTCTCAGCCTAGACACAGGGGTGTGGGGGTGGAGAGGTGCCTTGGTCCTGCCTCAACTAGATGGACAGACTTCCTAGGGGAGGCCTTACCCTCCTCCTAGGAGCAGATGGGAGGTAGGGGGTAGAGTGGGGGGGATAGGAGAAGAGGAGGGAGGGGGAACTGGGATTGGGATGTAAAAATAAATTAAAAAATTAAAAAAAATAAAAAAGTAACTGATGTCTTTATACTGTGTGATGTCATTTAACTCAATGCAAAAGAGACCACTATGTCCAAGGCCTGTTCTCAAGACAAAGATGTGTGGGTGTTAGCCTTATCATCAACTGGAAAATCTGGTGTGTTCTGTCTCCACAGCCAGACTCTATCACCAAAGAATCCCTTCTTACCCGGGGACATCTTCCAACTACTGGGTTCAGTTGCCTGCAGGGAAACAGAAGATGTCCATTTTCACTGATCTCTGTCTGTCACTGAGTGATAAGAGCTGGGGGTGGGGGAGGTGCCGGATCTGAGGAATGGCTCGTTTTTTGGGCCACACTGGCAGGACAGGATGCTCCCTAACAGGCAGCTTATTGTTGAGACATAGAAGGATCTTTTCTTCTTGTATATGATGCCTTTTTCATTATGTCCCTCATCTGTCTCATCTTAACAATCCAGCTGTAGGATACTGAATTTTCGTGTACTGATCTCCAGGCTAAGAGAAGAGCCGGCTATTTCTGCAGCATCGTAGCAGAAGCGATGCGTGTGGGCAGGGAACACGCTTTGGACTCCTGTATGGATCTCTATTTACTGTGCAGCAGGCGCTTCCAACCAGGGATGAGCGTGTGGGATTCTATTTTAGAATTCTGCAAGTGTCATTCTGAGAGCCTAACCTGGTAGAGTTAGCTCTAAAAAGACTCCCCGAACAATTAAAAGCAATAGACCGAAGGAGCCATACGGGATGAATAAATTATTAAACTACTAGGAAGTTGCTATAAATATGCATGCAATTCAATAATTCATAATGGACTGGCACAAGAAGGCCCTGCTGGCTATAGAAGCAGCTAGCATCCTGGGACGTGTGCCAATGGCTTCTTGACAGACAAGCGTGGGTGCAGAAGCCTTTGCAGGAGAGGCCCTCAGCACTCACAACATGCCAGTGAGAAGCTCAGTAGACATGAGAGCCGTTGGCCAGGTTGAGAGACGGGGCATGTCCCTTAAACTCTCAGGGCAGGAAAGGGCACCTTTAGCTCACAGCTCTCTGCCCCAAGTTTCCATTGCAGCTCCAATCTCTTCTACCAGGGATCACTAGGGCTTCCAAAACTGTTTCTCAGTTTCAGAACAAAAAAAGATTTGTTATTGCACTACGGTGTTGTGGAGGCGTGGGTGTGCAGTGTGCACGTGGAGGCCAGAGGACAACTTTTGGGAGTTGGTTCTCTTTCTACCTTATTGAAGCAAGCTGTTTCAGCTGCTCAGGGGTATTCCTGGCTGGCTGCTTCATGAGCTTCTCTTGCCTCTACTTCCCATCTTGCTAAAGGAGCTTGCTAAAGGTTACGGATGCCACACTGCATACAGGTTTGCTTGTTTTGTTTTTCTTTTTTTGTGGGGGGTGTTTCTGGGGATTGAACTTAGTCTATTAGGTTTGTATGGTGAGTGCTTTTGACTCACTACACCATCTCACTGTCCCCTAGCGTCTCAGATTTTATAAGGCCTCATGTCCTGTAAGAGTGAAGGACTCCCTGTGGTGTGGGGAAGGGAAGGGGAAGGGGAGGACCTTCACAGCCCACCATCAAAAACACATTCATTCGTCTACAGAAAAACACAGCATTACCCTGAGGAGGAGAGATAAGGCCCAGAAGCTCACCTCGGGGGCACTGTCATCAGCATTTTAGCTCGGAAATGTGAAAACAGCACAGATTTCCAAGCCCCCCTCCTGCCCCCACCCCGTCTCATCTGCCTGCCTCAGTGGCACTGGCACTTTCTGCTCTATGCACCCTACCTGTTTCTATGCCACACCCCGCCCACTGGGACAGAGGAGTGGACCTGGCAGAGACAAGATGGTAAAACTGTCGTGAGGCCTTTCCCTCAGATTGCCTAGAAAACTTCTGTGCAGTCCCACACACGATCTGCAAAGGGCAGGTTCTCAATGAAAACCATCTGCCAGGTAGAGGGGATGGTACAGCCTTCTGAACTGCCAGCTACAGCTTGCTCTTCTCTTCCCTGACCTCACTGAGTACGAACACTCTGGCTTGTGGCTTGATGGTGTTTCACTGATGTCTGTGCCTTTCTGCCCATGGTCCCTCAGCCTCATATACAGGCCAGGACCACACAGTGCTGACCTCATCCCATACAGATGAAGAGGAGGCTGAGAGCTGAAGGGGACCTAGCCTATGTTCACAGGACTCTGTGTGGCCATTGCATGTACAACCTCAGGATTGTGGCCCATGACATCTAATTCTTGGTATCTCTGATATTATTGTTTGACTGATGGGACCCCTGGCCTCTTGAAGACACATAGACACAGACAGACAGACATACATACACCCCAAACAAACAAATACATAAGTAAAAAAAGAAAGAAAGGCCGGGCGTTGGTGGCATACGCCTTTAATCCCAGCACTTGGGAGGCAGAGGCAGGCCGATCTCTGTGAGTGAGTGCCAGGATAGGCTCCAAAGCTACACAGAGAAACCCTGTCTCGAAGGAAAAAAAAAAAAGAAAGAAAAGTTGTTGCCTATTGTTACATAAATGGTGACAAAAGATTTAGGATTCAAACTCACAGATTTGTCAGCAGAGCCTGGGCTTCCAGCCATAGATGATACGCTTTGAAATTCAAACTCTGAAATGCAGTACAGTTCTTGCTATGCTGTGTGAGACACCCCCAGGCTCATTGCTGAAGGCCTGGTCTCCAGTTGACAATGCTGTTTTTAGAAGTTTTGGGAACTTGTGAGAGGTGGAGGCCAGCTGGAGGAAGGTCACTGGGAGCACATTCTGGGGGCTGGCCCTTGTTCCTGGCCTCCCTCTCTGCCTCTTGTCTACCACGAGTAAGTGGTCTCTGCCACATGCTCCTGCCACCATGATGCTGGGCCTCAACTCAACGGTGCCAAGGACTATGGGTAGGAACTGTGAGCTGGGCCCCCACTCAACAGTGCCAAGGACTGTGGGTAGGGACTGTGAGCCAAAACACACAACTCCTTCTTTTCCTCTGGCAATTGTCACAGTAATGGAAAAAGTGACTAAGTCACCTACATTATGGTACTGTCACAAGGGTGGATCTGCTACAGAATGTCTGTGACCACTATAACAGGTTCCCAGAACCTGTAACCAGATACACCATAGGACAGAAAGGTAGTGTGTCCCTAACAGGGGGACGAGTTTTCCAACAGACTACAAGCTTAGTTCCTGCACTAATTTGAAGTTTGTGTTTGCCAGGGGAGGGACTACAGACAACATGAGAAAGATGGCAGGAGAATATTAAAAACCCCTAAGCCTAAGAAAACAAGACTTTGGAAGGAAATTAGAAACATCCCATAATAAGAATCTCTACACAAATAATTAGTGTGTTTATTACGGACACTTCTGCTTGTGCATGAATCACATTTCCCTTAGACAGGTTTGGACTGCAATATGAAAGGGAGCTCCACATTGCTCTCTCACTTGGTCAGTAGATACAGATCAGACTGTCGTTCAGTAGCAGCATGAACTGCCAAGGTTTTGCACCTTGCAAATGTTTATTTGCCGTTGAGACACACACATGGTCCTAAAAAGACTGAGGTAAGCTGCTTGTTACAGAAGATATACAGAGGCCCAGTTCCAGCAATACACAGCTATTCTGTCTATGCCACGTCACTCTTGCCTGGTGTACAAGACCCAGATGTAGCAGATTCCCAGACAGGGCATGGCCATAGGGAAGGACACCATGTAGATGGCACCATTGGAGGCTTCACACCCTTACACACCTCCCGAGTGTGACCAGAAATGTCCGATGATACTCCCAGAAGGTGCTATGCAATAAACAGCATCGTGGGATGAACAGAGTTTTGTGGCTTTCTCTGAGGCAAGGGTCACTCCTTTACCTGGTCCCATGCCACGGTGCACTGTGGATTTCTAACATGTGCCATAGGAGGTCATTTGCTGGATGCCCAGGACCTCCTGATCACGAGAATAAGAAGATGACCTCAGATGATGTGGTACAAAGAATATTTTCAGCCCTCTGCCTGGCTTAGATGGAGGCCGGGGAAGATGGTGTAATGGGGGAAATCCTTCTGTGTATATGTTTGTCTTATTGGTTGATAAATCCTTATTAAAAATATATATATATATATATATATATATATATATTAGTAGTTATGGTTGATAATTAAGACTGAGCTAGCAAATAAGAAATCCTAGTCATTGACCAGCAGCACTGTATCTAATATTAATCTCTGTGTGTTATTTTGGGGCTCTAATGTGGCAGTGGAATTCAGGAGGCTGGTGGAAAAAGTTATCATTACAATGGTGCCTCTCACTGGAGCCCGTAGCCTGGCCAGACAAAAATGCCCAGGCTGTGGGAAGGACAAGCCAGGATGGAAACCTAGGCTGGGCTACTTGCCAGCTGCTATGCCTTTACACTTTCAACACCAGTGGTCCCAGGATCAGTCCGTCTCAGTGGAACAGCATGATAGCTGTGGGTACATGGGCTGGTTACAGCTGACAAAACATCAATTCATAGTCACTGCTGAGAATGACCAGTGACCACCACCTATAACATGCTGTATCTTTCCACATGAGAGATTCTTATTTTGTTTCATTTCTGACCCAGAACCTCAGGCTCCATGGTCCTGGAGGGCTGAGGCTAACAACACCTAAGTCTTTCTCTCCTAGCCATGCACCCACCATGCTGCACTGTGCCCCAGACATGGAGGGAATGCTGAACATCAGGAGCTATCACTCCAGGCAGCACACATGCATGGTGTACTGAGAGACACAATCCTGGAACCAGGGAGGAAGCGGTTGCTCCTCACTTAGAAATGACAGGGCAGGGAGAGAGGCAAGTCTGATGGATGAAGAGTAACTGGAAAAAACACAGGGTCTGAGGGCTGAATGACTTGATATGTGGAAAATTCCTTGGTCTACTCAGTGTTTTTCTGCTTGAACATGGACAGGAGACCTGTGGCCTGGCAATGTGCTTCCCTGCAGTGGGCCCTACTCTACTCGGAGGTGTAGAAGTGTAGAAGCAGGTCAGTGACGAGTTCCCAGATGACAGTTGTTGACCCTGAGACCGACTACTGACAATGTCCCGACAACCTGGCAAATGCCTTCTTTTTATTTTGGTGATGCTAGACAAGCATATATAGCCATCGAGCTACATCCTTGGCGCACATGCCTGGTGACGTTGGTGACTAGAAGGTGGCATTCAGTTCATTGGAACTGGAGTTTAGGTTCTGAGCCTCCAAGTGGATGCTGGGAATTGAACCTGGACCCTCTAGGAGAGCAGCAAGTGCTTGTAACTGCTGAGCCATCTCCCTAGTCCCCTGTGTCCCCAACAAATACTTGTTGAAAATAACTGTTGGGTCAAAACTAGGTAAACAGCACCCATCTCAAGCAATACAATAATGTGTAAACACAAGCATCACAGAGCGTGTGGGTAACTCAAGTCTGGAGGACCAGTTCTGTGACACCATGGGAAGAAGAAGCAGGATGCAGCAGGGTGTGGGGGGGTGTCAGTATAGCTCATCACCTGTGCCCCTAACCACAAGAACCCAGCACAGAATTCAACAGGAGCTATTTATCACCTTCTGCACATGTCAGCTTGTCACATGCAATAGTTAATCTGATGATCCTAAATTGGGCCTGACAGCATGTCTCTTGATACATCATGCCCGGATTTAGCAGCAATAAACAACGTTGTTAATTTCTCCGACAGGGGAAACATATTGGGCCAGGATTGCTTGGTGTCCACTTCACAGCAACTCTGCCATGGCTTCGTGAGCACTGTGGCCAGTGTTTGCCATCGTGATACCCAATGACTTCTGTAATTACTGCATACCAAACTTTAGGGACAAAAAGGGGTATTACAGTGAGATGTAGAAATAACTGCCACCCGTGAAAAAAATCTGTGAGAAAATGAGGCTGAATAGACCCAAAAATGTTTAAAAAAGAAAAGAAAAGAAAAAGGTAGAAAGAAAGGAACTCAGAAACACAGTCAATATGCAAGGTAAATCGAAATCTAGATGTCTTTGGGTACCAAGAAATAATCTCTTAAATCTAGCTCCTCTGTATTATGGTAACTCTAAACATTTACTTCGGCAAGGGGTGGCTGCCAGAGGCCACACTGCACCCAGGCTGGATGCCACCTATTAAGATGTTTTAACGTAACAATAATGGCCTTCTCGCTCAATACCCAGTGGATGACAATCGTGCTACCTCTTCTTCGAGATTGAGACCCCACCATCCTCTAAGGTCATGGGGGAAGGAGCCCACAGAGCCGGTATTAATCAACAAAGCCACAGTGTTAGGTGGCCAGAGTTCGATGTTCCAAGAAATCTTTTTACATGTTATGTTTCCAGCCACTGCATCCACAAAGTCCTGACACTGTAAGGGACAGCCACTCCTCAAAGCTGTATTCCTTGATGGCATTCCAGCGGTGAGGAGATATAGACAGACATGCCCTGAACAGTTGTGTCACTGTTTCCTTCGGCCACCACAGCCACCTCTAAGGAAGAGCAAGCACTTGAAAGCAGCCGGATCTTTAGTCTGTCTGAGGCAGCATGTGCGGAGACTCTAACCCCGGCAGAGAGATAAAAAATTAAACAATGATAAAACGCAGGGGCGTGCACGCACGCACTCGTGCACACACACACTCACACCCCCCCCATAGTTTGATAATTCATGCTGGCAACCCACTCTCCTAACAGGCCTTACATTTCTCCATGATGCCTTATATAGGATCCACTAGACTTGTACACCGGCGGTCCTTTACTCTCTAGGCCATCCTACCAGTACCATGACTTGCTATTAAGTGTGTGTCCTGTATGTCCTTGGGACACTAGAGAAAGGTAGAGCCTACAAGGGGAGGAGGAACTTGCAGGTTTACCTATTAAGAAGACCCACATAAATCCATAAGATGAGAGTTCCTGGGCTGGAGAGATGGCTCAGTGGTTAAGAGCATGTACTGCTCCCAAGGGTCCAAGTTTGGCTCCTAGCACTGATATCGGTTGTCTCATGACCACCTCTAACTCCCGCTCCAGAGGACTTGGTGCCTCTGGCATCCTCGGTTACCTGCACTCATATACCTGCTGACACACTTGTACACAGCTGAACAAATAAGCATAGGAACAAAGAAACAAAAATCCCACAGGAGGTCCTGAGCATTTTCAGTAACGGGAGACTGCAATCCATAGGCACTAATTAACACAGGCCCTTCCAGGGAGAGATGCCGTCACAGACTCCAGGTCAGACACTCAGGTAAATGAATAAACATGTGCATTCAGGCTTCTAAATCAATCTAACTCTCCGGACTACAGTGGCTGTGCATTTTTTCTCATGTCTTTGTCTTACCCTCATTAGAATGTTGAATGGCAACACCTTCTATTTTGGGTACCGAAAAGGGGACTTTTCTGTCCAGCTCTGCATCTCAGGGACTGTTTATTAAACTGTTTGCCAGGCGTCTGTTTGGAAGATGGCTGCAGCAAATGCCCAGCTACAAATGGTGGATTGTTTGGGTGCAAAGAAAATGTCCAGCATGAAAAGTAACCTGTGGGGTAGGACTAATGCACTACCGGGCACAGCACACACTTGCTGTGTGCTGTACATATGTTGCACAATATTTTCTGTGAAGCCTTTATAATAAGCACAAGGCTGGGGAGGGGGCTGAGATGTTACCAGCACTGAATGCTATTGCAGAAGACTTGGGTTCCCAGAACTCACACAGAGGCTCAGAACCATCTGTAACTCCAGTTCCAGGCGAGCCAATGCATATATACATGCAGACAACACACACACACACACACACACACACACACACACACACTAAATAAATCAATAAATCCCAACTTATTTAAATTAAAAAACCTTACAGCACCTCTAATCCTGGAGTGGAGTAAATTTGAAACGTGGGAACTAGCCTCCCAATAGAGATGTTCTGCAAGGACCAACCAGCAAGCTCTCCGTAGAACGGTCTCCTCCAGTCTCTAGGCAGGCTCCAGGAACCTCATGAATAGGAAAACTCACTAAAGCACTCCAGGCTTTGACCACTTTTCAAAACTACAGATCCTCCTTTTCTTCCCACCACCAATGTCGCATCAGGAAAAGAGATGTAAAAATTCTGGGCTCTAGACAAGGGCACAAGCACCAAAGCTTAGTGACCTACCTGTGACCACCCAGCCGGCATAGGCCAGGACCCCAGAGACAACTGAGGTGCAGGGGACAGAGTCCCAGGCAGGTCAGGGTTCCTCTGCTTAGGATGAAAATGGTCCATGCGTAACTCTGAATCTTGGAGGTGACATGCCCCTAAGTTGTTTAATTTAACATCACACATGTAGTCGGTGACTGAAAAGGATGTTGGACAGACTAACAGGAAAGAGTCAAGCTCAAGCCTGTGATGGGGGGGGGGGCGAAAGACAAGGGGGGGGGAAGGCTGCAGGGGAGGAGGCTGAAGGGGAGGAGGCTGCAGGAGGGGAGCCTGAAGGGGAGGAGTCTGCAAGAGGGGAGACTGAAGGGGAGGAGGATGTAGGGGAGGCTGCAGGAGGGGAGGCTGAAGAGCAGAGGTTCCTTGCTTCCCTGGCTTGGGCTGTCCAGTCCTCTCAGAAAAGATCCGCACCACAGGCAAGGTCTGAACTACCCCAAAGACACCTGGGGATTCCAGGGCCGCCTGCTGTCCAGCCCTACCCTGCCTACTTCCTGCCTTTCTGACACTTTTAAGGGCGCGGTCTTGCCAGGGCCAGAGCATTCTGCCTTCCTTTCCATCTACAGTCCAGCATGGAACAGGCTGTGGCTCAAGGAAAAGAAACCTCACTCTTCAACTGTCTTTGTTTGTGGCTCCATGGGTACCACCCTTCTCATTTAAGGCAAGTTTTGTTTTTTCCACTTAGGGTCATAACAGGCTTAACATCAATGAGTCATCAGTTTTACCATGACTCAAACTTCCCCCATTTGTATTTCTCCTTCCTGGTTTCTTTTCTTTGCATCAGCCTTGGGGATTTCTAGTCTTGGAAACTAGGGTGTCCATCTGTGCCCCAATGTGTCCAGTTTGGAAGTATAGGATCCTAGATTCTGGGTTGGTTGGTTGAGATGTGGACTGTCATTCCACACTAGCAGCCGAAAAAAGGCTGTCTCCACAGAAGCCTGGGCCACTTGCAAGACACTTGCACACCAGTTGCCCTAGTGTCATGTGACTCTCAGTGCCTGAGCTGACAGCAGTGTTCCCTTCTGTGATGGCCTGAGCTGGGTACCAGCGTCCAGTAAAGAAATCCTATTCTGCAAAGATGCTTCGGAATTGCAAAGTTACAGGCAGACCCCCCCCCCCACACACACCCTACTCAACAATCTGCCCCAGGTCTTCAGGAAACAGCACCAGTCACCAGAACAGAGGTGGTGTGCTGGAGGGCGGCAGACACCTCTGGAGTTAGACATTCGGGCCAAACCTTAGCTTGGCCGGTTCTTTCTGGGTGATCCAGAACATGCCCTTAGCCCTTCTGGGCTGAACTCTTCAATCATAAAATGGAGCCACATCAAATTCCCTGCAGGACGTGAACTTGATGAGGCTGAGGGTATGAGGGCAGCTTACATTTGCCATTATTTGGTCATGAGACTTCCTGAACAAGGCTGGATTGCTTGTTTAACATCCACGACAACCTTCTAAACCTCTTATCCCCCAGGGCCCAGGGAGGATGCATGTGATTACAAATTCAGTAGGCTGAATGACATACACTTTGCAAAGCAGATTAGAGTCCCATGAAAAACATTTGGAATGCTACTCTGTGGACAGCTCTGTCTCTGTCTCCTCCTCCTCCCCTCAGGGGAACCTGCCAATCCTGAAGTGCATCAGGGAGTTGTAACAACTCTCTCATGAAGGAGGTTCTTCCTCTTACAGTGCACACTACTCAGGCTGAGGAGTATGTACACCTTAGAGGAAGGCTCCCATCTCAGTGCCCTGGCAGTGAAGGGAAATGTGTCCCAGGTCCAGCAGATCCACAGATACAGATTGGCCTGTGGTCTGCCATCACATTAGTGTGGGAGGCTCTGCCCACTCCCTGTTACCCAGAGGAGGAAGGCCATGGCTGGTAAGGTCCTGGTCCAGGGGGTAGGAGACCAGGACTGTGAGTGCTGTTCAGCCTCTGCTCCAACATGCTAGTCTACCACTGTGTGTGTGTGTGTGTGTGTGTGTGTGTGTGTGTGTGTGTGTGTGTGTGTGTGAGTCTGTGTGTGCCCCAACATGCTAGTCTACTACTGTGTGTGTGTGTATGTGTATGTGTGTGACTGTGTGTAAGAGAGAGAGAGAGAGAGAGAGAGAGAGAGAGAGAGAGAGAGAAAGAGAGACTCACTGAAGAAAATTAAGAGAGGGAGAGAGAACAAAGACCTCAGCCCTCCTTTTTTCTCTCCAGATCAGAGAAAAACCATCACCATTTCCAGAGAAACAGGAATAAAAACCAGTCCAGTGATCCTATAACAGCAGCCCCTTGAGCATCAGTTCCCACAGTGAAACAGTGGTGTCATGGTGACCAGGTGTCACCTGTGCATGCAGTGGGATCCTCCCTGATATGAGGCTGGCTGACGTTGCACAGGGCTCTGGTGACATCCCTCTCTTCTCTGGGGACAGGGAGACAGCTCTCCTTGACTGCAGACACCAGCAGCCGACTCAGGGGTGAGGGGTGAAGTCTTCCCTTCTCTACTCTGGATGGATATGGGATGGTGCTTAAGCCTCTGCAGCCTGGAGGACTGGAATGCTTCCAGACAGAGCAATGCCATCTTGGGGGTGTGTCTTGGCTGTAAGGATCCAGACTGCAGAACTTCGAGGTATCCAGAATGGATTCTCGACATGTCAGGACAGCAGGTGGCTGACACAGCAGGGCATGACAGAAGCAGCACTAGGAGCTTGTAGGTAGAGAAGCGGCCATGATCGGGTCAGTGCTATGACAGAGGGAGGCCCTGGTACTTATGTGAATCCTAAGTCCAAGTGTTTCTCAGTCTGCTGGGCCACAGTGTTCAGTGGGACCACACAGTCAAGTGTGAGGTGTATGAGGGAGGGGATTGTGGCCTTGATTTCATCGAGGAGTATAGGCAGACCTGTAGCCAGCCCCTAAGCAGGCGTGGCTACAGGTTACCCTACAGAGGAGGGGACTTCCTCTTGACATTGAGGAGAAAGTGCCGATTCCTTGGCTCAACAAGGCATCTGGGAAGCAGGAAGGAGAGGGACATTCCAGGCATGCTGAGTCTGTAGGCAGTCTGCTATGTTTCTGCATCTAGACTGAGACAGCCAACCAACAGGCATTGAACACAGAAGAAACTGTGGAGGAAATTCCCTCCCTGTCCTGGGCGTGCACAAGCATGTGGAGGCCAAAGGTTGACACTGAGCATCTCTCTCAATGGCTTTCTACCTCATAGTAGATCTCAGCTCTGCTAGCTAGTAAGTCCCATGGACCCTCTGACTATGTCCCCCAGAGCAGGATAACAGGCACAAAATCCTACACCCAGCTTTTCTGAGGGTGCTGGGTACTGAAACGGTTTTCATGCTATGTGAAGAGCTTTACTGACTGAACCATCTCCGCAGCCCCTGTTAGCACTCTCTCATGTAAGCAAAGTGTGGTCTTTTTTTTTTGTTTGTTTGCCACATGTATTTATTTACAAACATTTAGCCTTTTACGAATTGTGCTCTTTGGACCTGGTAATCCGGCATTCTTACTCATTTGAACTGGGTTTCTACTAGTCTTGACAGTTTGTCCTGTGTTTTAGTGAGCAGGCTATGCTCTAAAACATCAAATCGGAGGATCCTTAAGAGGCTGGGAAGATTCAGGTTCTGTCCAGGGTCAGGTGACAGTGACCACCAAGGCCCCATTTTCTCAGAGCTTCAGGGAAATGAATTACAAGCCAGTGTGAGAATGCAGGTTCCACAGCAAGTGAAATAAAGCAGACCCGGTGAGATCACCTCACTGACACACATCCTTCAGTCAGTGATGCTACCTGGACAGCCTGCCAGTTGGTCTAGGTAATGCCCACCCACCTCTGCTGTTTGGGTACACATGTCTGTTCCCCCAGGGCCTGGCTGTCATTGTTGTCAGCCAGAACATTTCATTCAGCCGTCCCCATACTAGGGGTTGATCAATCCTTGATGTCCTCCACTGGCTTTTTTTTTTTCTCCATTGTGTTGATAAGTTTACTGAGCAAAGCAGACTATCACCAGCCTTCTAGGCTCAAATCAGTGACAAACCAGAAGTGGGTCCTGCTTGAAAAGTGACCATCTGACCATGATCCACGGCATCCCACCTGGAAGCCTTGGGGAGCTGAGTGCGCTGAGAAAAGGGGATGGTGGCAGTCTGTGAACAGGAAGGGGTGGGAAGAGAAGAGGGGATCCACACTCCAGTGTCCACAGCATGACTCTGCCCCTTCAGAAGGACCATCGATGCCGTTCCCCTTAACTGACACTAACCCTCACACTTTCCCATCAAAATTCTAGGTGATGGCTAAGCAGGTAAAGGAGCTTGCTGCCAAGCTTGGACCCTGGGACCTACCTTGTAGGAGAACTGTGTCCCCCAATCTGTACTCTGATCTCCACGTATGTATTATGGCATTCACACACACACACACACATACACACACACACACACACACACACACACACACACACACCACACCACACACACACACTGTAATTACAACTTTTTCTATGTGCTTCTCAGTCCACAGCATACAAAAGTCCTGCTGTAAATTAAACAGCATATCCAGTAACACCATTCAGGCCACTCGTCCTAGCTTGGGACTCAATACACTGTGGTTTGGGCATTGGCTGAGGGTTGAAGTGCTGAGATTTAATTCCCACTGGAAAGTCCTAGTGTCTATGGTATTTAGAGTTCAGGCCTAAGGGGATGGTTGGAGTTACATAAGGTCAGCAAGCCAAGTGACTGAACGCTGGTGATTTTATAAGGAGAGGGGCAGAGACCAGAAGACAGACGGAGGACACACACATGCACACTTACATGTACGAACAAATCCTCCCCCCCATTATTGCCATGTGACACACCATGTCACCTTGTGATTCTGCAAGGGCCATAGACAGATGCAGTCCCTCTCAGCTATAAATCTCCAGAACCATTTGCCAAAACAAAGCCTTGCTTTATAATCCATTGGTTCCAGGAGTCTGGTTACAGACATGCAAAATGCACTAAGACTGCGAGATACCAACAAGCCTTTCCCCACGAAAAGCACAGGTTTCAAACTCAAAGCGCTGAGACAGCTTCGGAGACACATGTCACTGGACAGCTTCTCCTTGTGACTCACACAAACCTAACACCTTGCTGGCAGTGGCTGTACAACTGTTTTGACTGAAATAGCAAAGACATACTTGAAAGATCTAAGACACACTCATTTTTCTCTAGCATGCTGTGCTTGTCCCACAATGGGGCTCTACTTTGTGAAATCCTAGGGAGGTTGAGCCAATAGTACCTGGGCCACACACCTTGCAACTATGATGACCGTGTATCATTTGTAAATGATAGACTCGGGTTTGCCATAACTCTCGAAGTCATGCCTGCAAATGTCCCAGTCCAGCTTCTCCTTAGCATAATGAGCCCTTCTTCCCAGCAGCACAAGCAAACAGCAGAGCAGAAGTGCTTGGATGCCCCGGCACTCGAAGGAACCGGGCTTGGTGAACTCCCCACACTGGTGGGATTATCAGATACTGCCTCCCCAGCCATGGCCTGACACAGCTATCCTGCATCCATCTTCATTGCTTCTCTGCCCACGCCCATCCCCAACAAGGCCCTGGCTGTCATCATGGGTGGTTAAGAATATTGAGTGGGGCTGTCTTCTACATGGGTGGTTAAGAGCATTGATTTGGCCTGTCATCATAGGAGGTTAAGAACATTGAGTGGGGCTGTCTTCTGCATGGGAGGTTAAGAAGACTGAGCCAGGTTATCTTCATGGGTGGTTAAGAACACTGTCTTCTACATGCAGCTTCTTAGGGGCTGAAGAATCCTAGATGCCCATGGCAGTTCTTTCTGGTGATAAATATAACTTCAATTATCCAGGCTTACAGTCACCAAAGGGATGCAAGCTCACTAGCATGACCTGCATAGTGAAGTACCTGGTACCCAGCAGTGCCGTGTGAACCCTTGGGATGGCTGAAAGCTGCTGTTGAAAGGATGTCAAATCTCTGTCCCATGAACGTGTCTACTAGAAGACTGGAGGCAATGACATTCTAGCAACTTAACGAGTTAGTGCCAAGGGTACCTATGAGGACTAACCTTTAAGATGTAGCCCAATGGCAAACATTCATTCTGCTGAGGACTGTGGGTCTAAGAGAATCTTAGGCATGGTAGATTTAGGGATAGTCATGTGACCCAGTTCTTCTGGCATAGAACCTTCTTGCTTTTAAAACCAGACACAAGAGATGCCTGCTTCCTATTCCAGGGACTACTTGTTTGGAGATGGCCCATCTATCTGTGGCCAGCTCCCTGAGCCTAAGGAAACAAATGTACAATGAGTTCAGGATGCCAGTGTGTGCCTGGCCCAGCTGCCCTGGCTCTTCTTCAATGAGATCATCATGTCCAAGCATCTGTCTTTCCCCTTCTCTCAGAAAAGTCCTGGTCCCCCGGGACAGCAGCCATAGCCCTATAGGAAATCCTTTTGACACATGAGTGTGTGCTTTCCCAGTTAAGAAAAAAAATGGAGGCTGGACTACAGCCAGGGCTCCCTCCCCTTTTCTGAGGTAACACCCATAGGATATGAGAATCATCATTTCAACTACCTTAAATTGTACAAGGTGACAGTGCTCACTGAATTCATTTTCTTATGGGACCATTGTCACTATCTAATTCTAGAACACTCCATTATTTTCAAGGGAACCCATACCCATTAAGCCCACCATACTGTATGGGCCGTTTTTCTTCCCCAGCCATCAGTGGCCAGTGAGCTCCTTTCTGTCTCTATAGATTTTCTTCCTTCAGACATTTCCTGAAAATGATACTGGAATCACGGCCACTGGTATCTGCTTCCCTTACTGGGCAAACATTTTTCAAGTCCCACCTACTGTCGTAACCAGACTCATTCCTCACTCATTCTCCACATGGATGGAGCAGATGGTTTCTGTTCATCAGATGACAGACACTTGGCATTGTGTCACCTTTTAGCTCTTGTCAACGGTGTCAAAGACCAGACAGGCTTTTGTTTGGTCCCTGGTTTTGAATCCTTTTGGGTGAACATCTAGAGGAAGATGTGCTGAGTCACAGGCAGTGCTGTTTAGCATCTGCTGAATCACAAGTAGTGCTGTTTAGCAATTGAGCTGCCAAAGTATTGCCAGAACAAGGAGGCCTCTTTGCTGTGCTGTGCTCATGCACGTATACTGGTAAGAAACAATCAAACTGACCCCCTTTTGCCATTTTCAGGTGTACATTTTTGCAGTGCTGAGTGTGTTCACAGTGTTGAGACAAAACCCTTTCCTCTGGGCATCAAACTGCACACCGAACGCCCCTCCCCATTTCCCCCATACCCTTTGTTAGCTTCCATTCTACTTCCTAATCTGCAAATGGGGCTGCACTGGACCTGCCCATGGACTCCTGTGGACAGTCCTTTTGCCCCTGGATTCTTTCACTTGACACAGTATTTTCAGGTCCTCTCATGCTGTGGCAGGAGACACTAAATAAGTAGTTCCATTGGCCTGACCAACATCACCGTGACCCCCATCACTTAGTTTACCAATCTACAGCCAATGGTGGTTGGATGCCTTACCAGCCCTGAACGCCAGCTACAGCTGGATAACCTCATCCTGACTGTGACCTTTGTGGTTTGTAGGGAGACACTGTAGCCCCGTCTCCTAGAAGCCCCTACAGGTGTGCCTGGCCATGCCCATGAGGGCGTGGTGGGGAGGTCAAAGATGAAGCAGGGGCAATTCTTAAGGGGCCCGCAGGCACGTGGAGACCCCTTCTTTCTCTGGCCTTCCTAGCTTGCTGCCTCTGGGCACGCTCTGTGCTCTGTGGGAGCAGAGAGACCTCCCAGGAGCTGGTCAGAGTATGGTGATGGAGAGACTTCTTTCCCACCCTCACCTATGAATTGTCAGGCACATGGCTGGCGTTTATCTGAATAAAGAAATCTTAGCCTTACGGACTACGGATCGTCTTTGCACACGCTATAGTGGCTCTACCATGTTGCACAACTGCCAAAATGATGTCCAGATCCATCTGAAGCCAGAAGCCTCAAACCCTCAGTCCATGGCCCACTTCATCAACTGTACTACACTGGTGAACTCCATCACATCCCCAAACATTGTTAAAGGAGAAATATTTCCCTTGTGGGGAGCTCAGATCAAGGGAAGTGCTTGTGAGCCACTATCCACAGCAGGAACAACACTGGATGTAAATGCTTGATTAAAACGATGCAGGCCCTTTCTGCTTCTTTCTATTCAGGCTTATCATGTCCCTTACACAGCTCCTAGAATGTCAGCAAGATTGGCCATGGCCAGCAGAGCTGGAGGTCAGGGGCAAGGTGGCTGTAGGGCTCTCTGTCATGACACTGGTACTCTGTGCCCCTGTGTGGTCCTGGGGGCAGAGAGACCTCCCAGGAGCTGGTCAGAGTATGGTGATGGAGAGACTTCTTTCCCACCCTCACCTATGAATTGTCAGGCACATAAATGGCTCATAGAAGGGCTAGATACAGATTGTATCCAGTCATTCCACAAGACACGGTCACCTGAACTCATGGGACACTCATCTCTGTCCATTCAGTGTTAGTATTCAGGCACCTGTACTGGCCTGTCCTTGGGGTTCTGACAGGATATACCCTCAGCTGCAGTCACTAAGAGTACCACCTGTGCACATTCACTATGTTCCCTTTAAAAAGAGTCCTTCCCACCGCCCATCCTCCTTTCTTTCTTTCTTTCTTTCTTTCTTTCTTTCTTTCTTTCTTTCTTTCTTTCTTTCTTTCTTTCTCTGTACCCCCTCCCTCTTTCATCTCTCCTGCTGCTCCTGCCTCTGGAGGCTGGTCTTCCCCTTCCTCCCTTTATGATCCCTTTCCCTAATAAAATACCTGCTGCTTGAACCCTTCTCATGGTGTCTTTCTCTCTTGAGCTGCTGTTTTTCAATTACAACATTCTTTCCATAAGACACGGCCACCTGAACTCGTGGGACACTCATCAGTGCAAGTCAAAGCACTCGGGTACAGATGTCCTAAACACTTACAGTATATCATACTCTTTGTGATTAAAAGTAAAAGTATCATAAAAATATTGAGTACCTCCAGAAATGATAGTGCACACCTGGGATTTTAGCATTTGAGAGGCAGTAGGCTCAGGAGTTCAAGGCTAGCCTTGGCTGTTACATAGCAGGCTCAAGATCAACCCAGACAACATGAGATGCTGTCTCAAAAAAAAAAAAGTATTGAGAAAAGGTCCTTTAAAATCTAGGTTTGGCCTGGTGTGGTGGTACTCATGTTTAATACCAGCACTGGGGAAGCAGAGGCAGGTGGAGCTCTGTGAGTTCAAGGCCAGTGTGGTCTATATAGTGTTCCAGTGTTCCAGATGCAGGCTCTTCTAAAAAGAAAAAAACATTCTTGGTTTGCTTAATAAAGTTTAATTTTGCTTAAGATAATTTAATCATAAATAATATTTTAAGACATGACCAAAAACTCTAATATTTGAGTATATATCCTAAAAGAACTATCAATTTTTGGGCACAAACAGCCTTTATAGGTTGCAACAATAAAGGAAGAGGGAGACATGTCAACTATACTCTGGGGACAGCGTCCATAGATGCAGTCACTGTCCTGTGAAAGCGAAGGGACCTTTTTGAGTGTGACACTTCTCAGACTTTCGATCCACAATAACTCACCTTTAATGACTAAACCCTGTCCCACTGGATGAACACAAGCAGAAATCAATGAACGCTTTGCCCCAAGAGAGCTGAGCAATGACAAAACAGGGCCAGGAAGGTCAAGAGGGCTCTTCCCCTCCACCGGCCCAGTAGCCTGTCCCACTGGCTGGAAGAAGTCAGCCAGTTAGTAGTCTTATTAGAAATACATCTTTAAAGACTCTGCTAGGCATTTTCTGAGCATCATGCTGTTGGGCAGCTGAAGCCAACAGGGTTATTTAAAGGAGCCTAAAGGTTCAAGTAAATATGAGGCAGTAGACTCAACCAAGGCTTGTTTCCACAGAGTTATTGTTAAGTATTTAATTTTATAAACCCAAGCTTGCCTCACGTGTTCATGGTGAGCAAACACTCCTGATGCACAGGGCAACTCCTGGGGTCTCCATAAACAGAACAGAGAGGCCAGTCCTGGTGTGAACAAACTGAAATGTCTCATTTCTTTCTTCCCTCCTCCACATGCTGAGAAGAGCCCCACTGCAGCGGAAAGTGCATGCATCTGGCTTTCAAGGGTCATAGAGAAGCTGACAAACCACTTCTGGTTTCCACACCTGCTATGGAGCCAGATGTTGGACAAATACTACCTCAAAGCCCATTACTGCAGCAAGAGAGAGGAAAGCTGAGACTTCATACTTCCTTTCTTGTCCCCAGACTCAGAGTTCAGCCAGGAGTCTGTGATGTGTGCTTTCTCTCCATCACTGTGTGCGGACACCTTGACTGGCTGTGCACCAAATGCAACCCTCCTCTGCTGCCGTTCTAGTGAGAGCAATCAGGCTGGATGGGGAAACACCAATGCCTGATGCTGCTGTTTTCCACACATGGCCTGCTCTGCTTATAAGGAGACTCTTAACTCACTTCTTAGACAGTTAGGATCTTGTCCATCATGCAAAACCCATACTGTATGTGTCTGGGAAGACAGGTTTAACTTCTGCTGTACACAATGACAAGATGGGAACTGGGGTGTGAGCCAGTCAGAGAAGAAAGGCAGGTCTTGAGCTTGGAATGGCTTGTGTTTAGTCTGGAGAGGCAGATGAACACGATAGCCCTTCCATTCACACCTGTTTGCCCCAGAGAAGCACACCATAGTAAGTTAAATCGGCCACCACTTAACACATTTGCCTATCACCAAGTCTCACAGCCCCGAGGGCTCCCGTGGAAGCAGATGGGGTGACCCCTCACACCCAATCTCCCTTTATCTGCCCTCGGCACCTTGCAATATATGTACAATGTGTATGGCTGACAGTTTACTGAGGCAAACTGTCTCAATTCATACTTGACACATTCCAAGTGCCTAGAACTGTGTTCAAATGCTGCCTTAGGAATGAAGTTAAACTAGTTTTCAGAAAATGGGCAAGTGACTTACAATGAAGCTGATCTAAATGCACACTTGTGAGCAAAAAGGAAAGGAAATATTCTCATCTCGGTTCATCGCCAACGATGTGGCAAATGCCAATGATCTAATTGGATTTGACAAGAAGCCGCCCGCCCCCACCAAACCTGAAATTACCCAGAAGGTCATTATAAATTTAAACTCACAACCTGAATCATTAATGGGAAACTTCACTACAAGGGTGGCTGGACCTTGAGATATTAGCTAATGATAGTATCAAGGTTGCTATTGCTTATTTCACCTTTATCAGTTAGGTTGCCACCTACTTTGTAGATAATATATAACTTACAGAATGGAGGTATAGTACTAAACAGTGTGTGTGTGTGTGTGTGTGTGTGTGTGTGTGTGTGTGTGTGTGCGCGCGTGCGTGTGTACGTGTAATGTAAAAATGACCCAGGCATGGTGGCACAAGCCAATTAATCCCAGCACTTGGGAGACTCAGGCAAGAGGATCTCAGGTTTGAAGCCAGCCTCGACTACATAATGAGACCTTTCTCAAACAATCCAATGGGATGAATACAGAAAATATTCTTTAAAATTGATGGGGCATGAAATCAAAGTATGGGGCCATGCCCTCAGGACAGAATGTCTATGTGGCCTGGAAGACAGGTTGCTATAGTGCTCAACCAGGACAACAGTAAATGCTGGCAGAGGGTCTCATATGCCATGGGACTTCATAGTTAAGTGGTTTTACTGACATTACCTGTGGGATGTCAGTGGGGTATGGTGGATTTTTTCCAAGGAATGTATGTTGAAGTCCTAGCTCCTGAATCTGATAATGGAGTCTTTTTTTTTTAAGATTTTATTTTATTATGTATACAACATTCTGCTTCCATATATATTTGCACATCAGAAGAGGGCACCATCTCATAACCATCTCATAACGGATGGTTGTTGAGCCACCATGTGGTTGCTGGGAATTGAACTCAGGACCTTTGGAAGAGCAATCAGTGCTCTTAACCTCTGAGCCATCTCTCCAGCCTGATAATGGGGTCTTATTTGTAAGTGATGTCACTGCAGTTATAATTAGTCAAGCTGAGGTTATATAATGTTTGAGAGCCATACTCTACCATGACTAATTGCCAAATATTCCTTAACACTGTGTGAATATACGTCACTGTGATTAGTTTAATAAACAAGCTGGCTGGCCAATAGCTGGACAGGATAAGATTAGGTGAAAGAGTCAAACTGAGAATGCCGGGAAGACGGGTGGAGTCAGGAGTCACCAGCAGATACAGAGAGAAGATGGACATGCTGTGCTGAGAAAAGGTACCAAGACACATAGCAAAGCATAGATAAGAAATACGGGTTGATTTAAATGTGAGAGCTATCTAGTAACAAGCCTGAGCTATTGGCAGAGCATTTATAATATTAAGGCTCTGTGTAGTTATTTGGGAGTGGCTTGTAGGACAGAAACTTCCACTAACAGCTAGTGTACTTTTGAAAACGGAATTTTCTGTCCGCATGTTGATAAACTACCAGATGCCGAGAGCACTGGGGCAGACACCCCCTAGCACATCAGAAGGAGTGTGACTTGCTGACACTTGACCTCAAGCTTTAAGAAACCAAGAGACCACAGTTCTGCTGTTTAACCCACCCAGCCTGTGGCATACCACCATTATAGCCCAGGAAACTCAGAGAGACAACAGCTATGAGGAAGTCTTGTCTACAGTGGCCTCATGGCTATGACAGTGGGTCTGTCTGCGACTCTGGGTGGTAGCCATGGGATAGACTGAGAATGTCTGAGACAGACAGACATCACACTGCACATCTCTTCTGGATGCCGGTGAATGTAACTTGACAGAGTGCAGCTCACACTACCAGCTGACCTGCTGAGGTACAGAGCCAGTGCTGGCCCTGCCAGCCTTCTGAGTAGCCACAGTCAAATGGTGACTCTCACCCGTCCTTCGCTCATGTGTGACTGAGACAACCTGCCTTGGTTCTGTCTGTAAGTTTAAAATGATGCTGCCCTAGTCTCACTCAGGCAACCCTGATGAAGAGCTGACTGACAGGGCCACCAATGCATACCACTTGCCATACTCATGTATATCTGGCTGCTCACTTCCATTTTACATACATTTTACCACAGGTACACTCTGTTCCCAGGGTCTTGTTGACAGCTGTGTCCTCTAGATCCATAAACAGGGGCCTCTGGTCAGCCCTCCATAAAAACCTTGCATGTCACACAAGGCCCTGGACACAGAGACAGGATGCCTTTGGTGCAGTTCGAGGCTCTGGGACCCACTGCATACTGACCTGGGTCAGCTCTTGCTGTCATGTCACTGGGGCCCCAATGCAACACAGAGTTTGGTCTGCTGGCACCAAGCTGTCCTGGTCTGCCTATATTTGCATACATGTTAGGAAAAGGACACACTTTCGAAAGGTAGCCGGTGACTGGCTTGGACACCAAAGACAGCACTGAACTCACGGATGATTTTCACATTAGTCTACCACACAGAGCCATTACGATTTAAACACTCGGGTCACAGCTCAAAGATAAACAGTCTCATGCAGGGGTTCGGTGATGTAAGTGGCACACAGCTGTGATATCCTTTGGCTTCAGAGTTCTGAGTTCCCTGTTTCTTATCCCAATAGCTAACTTACTGAGAGAATCACTAAGACCACAATGGATCATAATTTGGCATTTGTTTTGGGCTCATTCTAAAGGGGGTGTGGTGAAATCTTAAACCTGCAAGTTTTCAACTATGACATTATCTGGAAATAGGGTCTTGTCAGAGATGGGTAAAGAGAGGTCACCAAGGTGACCCCTAATGCAGTAAGAAGGGAAATGAGGCCATGGGAACACATGATGGGAGGAGCTGGAGTGTGTGAGGTAAAGGCAGACCATTCAAGGCACACATCTACAAGCCATGGGACATCAGATGTTACCATACATAAAGCACGTCCAGAGCCCACCAGCTAACTTCTGATTGGTTCCTTGCCACAGGGAAGGTATGTGATCTCCAAGTGACTGGGGCAGGTCCAGCAAGGTCAGAAGGCCAGAAACTCAGCAACACAAGCTGAGTCAGAGGCCTACGTCTGGCTGGGGCTTTTCTGCAGTCTGTCATGGTTGCTAAAGCAGGGAGCTGGGTGAGGGTCTGGTTCCTTCATTCCCCCTTCTAGGAGGACTGGTGACAGGACCCAATCATGGGTCCTTCCTGCTTGTTTATAGAGCATTTCCTTTATCGTGTGATTAGATCTCTCAACTCAGACACTGCTGGCTGTGTGGAAACTGCTTCTTCTAGGCTGGACAAGGCTAGTGCCACTTGGAAGCAGAGCAGCTGTGAACACTTCCATAGACCTGGGGATATCCAGCTTCTCTTGGGGGGTGGAGGGGTTAGGATGGGGCGTGCAGGAGACCACCTGTTCCTATGTAAGGTCCCCAGGGCCATGTGTCTTCCACAGTTATGTCTCGGCTCTGCACTTCTACACTCCTGTGGGTTCACACAGCCAGGCTGTCACAGCGATGACCCCACTGACAGTTCCAGTTCTCTGACTGACTTTATCATATGACCAAATGCTTACGACTGAAAGAGAGATTGATTTTGGTGCAGTTTTGAAAGTTCATCATGGAGTGGAGGGCATGGTGGAACAGAAGGATCTGTATCACTGGAGCCATGAGACTCAGAGAGAAAGTCTACAAAACCAGCATATGGATGACACCGTTGCTGTGTTCACAGCCCCCTTCACTTTCTGTGCAGCCTGAGAAGACCCTCTACCAGCACAGACTCCACCAGTGCAGAGCCGAATGGGCACACCCAGACGCTCCACCAGCACAGCACACATCTCCTTTTAAGTTGTTGATGTCGTGTGTCCTGTCACAGTGTCAAGGAGGCTAACGGATATACCATCTTTTCAAAGTTAAAGCAGAACAAACACATTTTCAGACAGATAAGAGATGAAAAGAATTCATCCCCAAGAGACATTCTGCCACAGTCCATTTTCTGTCACTGTAACGTAGTAATCTAATTTTAAAGAAAAGAGTCTGACCTCGGCTCATGTCTATTCCAAGGTCAGAGGCTGCATTTGGTGACTGCTCCAAGAAAGTGCAGGGCAGCTTGGGGTATCATGCATGCATCACTCTTCTGTGCCCCCATCTTGTCTTATATAAAGCCACTGGAATTCAGGCTCTGACTTACATAATCACCTCTTAAAGCCTGCTAGTCGTCTGACCTTTCCACCTCTCAGTGCCTACAGTGGGGGCTGAATTTGAACACAGGAGTGAGTGTCTGAGGGGCAACCTTAACCCATTTCCAAGCTACACACCTTCACTATAGAGGGCACCAGACAGAATAAATATGTGGACATCTACAGTGGATCATAAATTATTTCTCATCTTTAATCTCTTTCAAGACTACGGACTATAAACAACAAATGCAACTATATACAAGGAGACTGTAGTTCCTGGCACACTTAAGCTAGCTCTGGTGTGAGTGTCAGCTAGAGGTCCCTCTTCACATGTCTGCGCTAGTGATACACGTTTCTACTTAAAACAGGCTATGGTGGGAGTATTTAGCACAGAAACAGCAAGTGCTACATACCAAGGCTTGGTCCTCAAGAGAGATGTGGTTAGGCAGTTCCCAACATGATACATGAGTACAGAGAATAGAAAGGGGTGGGGAGGAGTGAGAGTGGGGGACGTGTGAGTACAGGGAAAATACCAGGAGCACAGAGAGAGAGAAAGAGAGGAGAGAGAGAGGTCTTAGAATACTTTCAAGGTTCTCTTTTTACCTTTCATTATTTCAGGGGTATGAGCATTTTGTCTGCATGTCTGAATACATACCAAATGTGCCTGGGGCTGTACTTCATGCGTCTGGTGCTTGTAGAGGCCAGAAGAGCCATTGCATACCTTGATGGAGTCATAGATGGTTGTGAGGCTCCATCTGAGTGCTGGGAATGGGACATGGTTCCTCTGCAAAAGCAGCCAGTGCTCTTGACCACTGAGCCATTTCTCCAGCCCCGATTTTCATGGTTTTGATAGAGTCTTTCTTTTCCCTTAAATGTAATATCTCAAAACAGCCTTGCAGCATAAGGTTTTTTTTTTTTTTTAAATCTCTGGAAAATTAAAGATTAAGGGCTGCATAAGCTTATGTGAGGAAATAATTGCCAGGGAAGGTTGTGGGATTCTTTGGGTCACAAAATGACCTCCTCGGGGCTCTGAACATTCATTTTCTCTGTAATCTCTGCTCTGTCCTCAAGAGGAAGGAGGAAGCCACTAGAACGGAGTTGGTAAACAGTCTTGGATCTGAGGGGGAAACTGGCTTGTGATATAGATGGCATGCTTATTTTCATACCCGGAGAAAAAGCTTAGGACTGTGAGAATAAGTAAGCTCAAATTGCACACCCAATGCCATTACCAGGAGGATGACTTCATATTCTATACACTCTGCAAACAAACAGGCCTTTCCATGTATAAAGCGATGCCAGCTATGCCCCTGGAGTCCTGCTGAAAATCGACAACTCCCCATCTTAACATGGTGAAGGTGCAGAAGTAATGGAGGGTCATGGATTCGAGAAGTATGGACTTTCAGAACTAATTCATCTTAGGAAGAGAAGGATCCAGATTGCAGTGGGGCTCTCGGGCTTCTCAGGCTGAAGTTCAGCTAAGACACTGACTGGCTAAGCATCAGTGGACTGAACGACCTCCCTAAGCCTTGCTTCCTTCATCCATACAGTGGGCATAGTTGTTGTCAAACCTGATGGGAATTAGTCAGCAAGTGTCCATCTGCAAACAGGAGGTGAACTGGTCAGCAAAGCCTGGAGGCTGACCCTGAGAAAAAAGGAGCCAGCTGCTTGCACTCTGACACATATTTGCTAAGAGCCCATGGAAGCTAAGTGTACCCTCTGGAGAGCTAAGGATGGGATTCTGGAATGAGGACAATAGCCAACTCTAAAATGGAAATAACAAAGAGCGGGGAGCGTCCTTTGTATTAAGACGGATGCAATGTTCAGAACAAGTAGGCTCCTTACACACCACAAAGCAACCATGATTAGTTGGTATGGTGGCATACACCTGTACATCCAACACTCAAGAGACAGAAACAGGACTGTGTTTCAAAAACACAAAACCAAAAAGAACCAGAAAGTAGGGCCATCAAGATGTCTCTGTGGATAAAGGCACTTGCTGTCAAACCTGATGACCCAAGTTCAATTCCTAGGATCTACATGGTACAACTGAAACAACTCCTGATTGTTGTCTTCGGGCCTCCACAGGCAGACTGTGGCATATGTGTGCACATACAGAGAAGTAATAAAAAGTATTTTCAAAATCTCAAAAAAAGCAACAGCAATCATCATTACTGACTGTGCTGACTATGATTAATTCAGTCACCCAACACAAAACAGGGAGGGTGGGAAAAGTCAAACTCACACCGTCACACAGGGTACCAGGACTGATGCCTGCATTGGCAACACAAGTCAACAGCTTAGTGTTCAAATTTCTCCCACTCGGGATATGCTCCCATTAGGTCACAGGGTTAAGCCACATTGGTGAAGAGCCAAGCCAAAGTCAATGTAGCCACAAGGAGCACAGCAATCTGACTTCCGGGAAACACTACAGAGAATTTTTATTTGCATCTACACAGACCCTACTCTGCAGTCAGCTTGCTTCAGCATCCCCAGCTCTACAGGTGTGGGGGAGATTGATTAATCTTTCAGGTGAAGATGTTGCTGTAATCTAAGGCGGGCACGCCCAGTCTTTCAACCCCACGCATCCTCATTATTGTAGCTGCTCATCTCCTATAGCTGCTGTACTTCCTCTCACAGGAAAGTCAGAAAGAAATGCAAGGGGTCGTCCTGTCCTTGTTCCTACACACACAGGTAACTTTCCATCCCTCAAAATCTAGAGGCTGGACCTCCCCCATTCTTGCCCCCTTCCCCCGCCATCCTTTTGTTCTTGTTAGAGTGGAGACACTGTCTGCAGTGGAACGTTACTGCGGATGCTTTTCCATTTGTATGTATTCATGGTTGTGTCTGTGGTGACAACTTATGATAGGGTTATTCTCGATGAAGGATGCTGCCCTCAAACCAAACTTTGAGCCCAGGACCTTCAAGGAAAACAGGTGGTTAGCACAGAGGGGCAAACAGAATGTGAGATGTGACTGAAGGACACACAAGGTCACTTGGAGGGTAGCCTTGCTTATTACAGATCTGCCTGCCAAGCATTTCTCAAGTCTGAAGTTCTCTAGCCTGCCTGTGAGGAAGCTAAAGTCCCACTAGTGTGAATGGCCACAGGAGTTTCCAGGGGGTTTCAGGCTACAGCCTAGTGGAGAGCTCTTGTCAACAGATGGGCAGCACACACGTCTCTGGAACATGCAAAGAGACCTGAGCACAAAGAACCACCAAGCATAAGAATCTATTTCCTCCATTCCAGCATCATGACCTGCTAGGAGAGGGGGAAGCTGTGTGTTCCCCAGTCCCAGACTAAAGTGCCGACCGGTGAGGCTATGCTCTTGCTCAGCTGCTGGGCTCAGCAGCCCTGACTACACCAGAGGACAGGGCTTGGGGAGGTGAGCCAGATGGTACACTTCAGATGAACCATCTCCCTCCTGCTTGCACAGAACCCTGACTCAAGATGGGAAAGAAAAACACATAGCATGCAGACTGGAAGCCCAGGAGGTACCAGAAGCACAGAACAGACATTAATGTTTAACCAAGTGGTCATCCACACAGTCTGCTAGAGTCACTAGAGGCCTCTTACCTGGTGCTTTCCCATTCTTGCTCGTCTTTGTCCTTCTCTTCCTTCCCGTCTCCCGTATGTGGGTGTTTCTGCACAATCCGCATTCCACCAGCCTTCACTGAAATAAAAACAAAGTCGGGTGACCAGGGTGGAGGCGCACCTGCCCCAGGACCTGGTGCACCTGATGGAAGGCTGTCCTTCTTGAATGGACTCCAAGAACAGAGATAATCATAAATGAGGGGAGGGTAGTGTGATGTAGAGGAGACTGGGCCTGATACAGTCCTGGGTGCCCTTTGACATCTTAGAGACTTCCCAAGGCTCCTGAGTTCCTTTCTGATCACCTCTTAAGTACTAAGAATAGCAGTGTGAGTAGAACATAGGCCACGTGACAAAGTGGCTACTCTAGGGTCTATATGTCATACGGACATAACACGGGCCACTTAAACCCCGCTTAGTGACCTTACTTCTTTAAACAACAGTGATTTGGACATGGTGACATAGCCATGGCTGCCCAGTGAGTTCTGGGAATTTCCCTAGCACTGGGGTTACAGACATGAATCATGCCCAGCTTTTGGGTGGGTGCCAGCAATCTGAACTTAAGTTCTCAGACTTTCAGAGTAAGCACTGGGCTGACACTGCCATTTGCCCAGCTCCAGATGGGTTCTTCTCAAGAGACGGCTACTGGGTGAATCTCAGAGCCCAGCCATGGGCCACAAGGCCATTCAGAACAACCTTTCCCAAACTGTGCTACAAAGGCTGCGGTTCCCAGGGGTCATGTTCTCTTTATGGAAACACACTTCATGTACTACAGAACTCACCTGTGTAGACTGTCTAATACAGCCCAAGTACATTCAGCCATGAGACCATTGCTGTGACTGCTTTTCCTCACCCCGTGCAGAAATCCCATCCCCATGAACAGTCTTCCCTGCCCATCCCTCCTTGGCTTCTGAGTATCATCTTTTAGTAGCCTTATTCCAGGACATGGGTTTGCAAGTACAGGCCCTATGCTCACCAAGCCTTACACCATGATATGGAGCTGAAGTTCTTTGAAGAAGCTGATTGATTCTAAGACTCCGGAGAATGCCTGATCTAGCCTGAGCTGAGCACTGGAACAGTGCACAGATGGAATCCTGCAGGCTGAGAGTTAAAACTACTTTGGTTACATTCAGCCATCGACTTTCAACCTCTATCTCTAACCTAATGTTCTCAAGACTTGGATGACCTTCTAGGATGTATTCATGCTAAGCACAGCACAGCAGACCTGTAGCCTTCACTGGACCTAAAACTAAGAATGAAGTAACAGCTGAAGCCTGTAGGAAAGATTTCCCACTTGGGGCCAGCCCACCTTCCTGACAACTTGACAAGGCATCTGCTGACTGTACTGACTTGTGACTTCTTTCTGTGGCTACAAAAGCTCACTACATCTTTCACAGGGGTTGTGACAGTCCCCCAAATCTGTGTTCCTGAGATACAGGTATGCCAATCTGGCTCAGGATAAACTGTTTTCTTTAAAATAGAATTAGTTTCCAAAGCATGTTCTTGCCAGCACATAGCTTCATAAACGGGGACCTCCTAAGATAGGGACCTCCTAAGACAGAGACCTCTAAGTGTGGACAGAGTAGTGGCACTCAGAGCCCTCCCCGTCCTCCCGAATATCCATAGCTTTCTACAACAGCATAGCCACTCCCATGGAGTGGATTAGTCAGCTTGTCACTGGTGTTCCTGGTTTAGATGGACTCTGCTGGGTCACAAGAATGGACAAGTTTACAGTGTGGATGGACAGCCAGGAGCAGGCGAAGGTCTTCTCAGGTTCATCCTTGGATTTCCCTGGGAAACATGGCCAGCCTTAGGTTAGGAAGGCAAGGATACTGGTTTCTCAAGGGACTTGCTCTTCCCTCATTTCTAATCATGTGCTGTTTCCGGCACACCTGTCTTACAATTGCCTGTCCCACTCTTTTGCCATCTGAGGTCTTTGTGCATCTACTCTTGCTGTCTGCCTCTGTCTGCTGACCCTGAGCTTGATGGCTGTGGACCTTGTGCCATCTTCCCTGGGAGCGACACCACATGAGTCTTTCCTGGTGGACACAGTAGCTCTGTGGAGACGCTGCACCCGCTTCCCTTCAGGCCCTGACACACTTCCAGTGGATTTCTTAGCATGGAAAGGGCAACAGCAGATGTCATGGTTTGAATGTGGCATGTCCCACTCGGCTGTGTTTGGAGCCCCTGGCCTCCAGTTGGTGGCTCTGCTTAGCAAGACTGTGGGCCTTTGAGATATGGTGCCTAGCTGGTGGACATAAACAGCTAACGGGGTGGGGGTGGCTTTGAGGATTATCACTCAGCTCTGGTAACAGTCCTGGGCACTGTTTCTTGATCTGCCAAGTCTCCAGTCACCACACCCTCTAGTCACCTGAGCTCTGCCATGCCTGCCTGGCTTCAAGAGGCTGAGATTGTAAGCCAAATCTCATCTTTCCTCCTTTACCTTGCTTCTGGCGGGTTATTTTCTCATAGCCTAGTAAGTCGAGAAATGTACCATATAATGTATATTTCAACTTAACCGGCACTAAAGGCATTCCTGAGTTCACAAATTCTTAGACTTTTATTTCCATCTGGAGCCTGGGCTAATGGAATTCGGCTTCTTGCTGTTTCACTGTGCCGCTGGAGAGGCCCCTCCTCCACAGTCTGACCTCTAAGCACCCAGCTTTACGTGGGGATGTAGGAGTCCCACACCCCATCCACTAAGGCCCATCTCATGTCTCAATTTCAGATCCTTCTTTGTTCCTGGTCCTTAGGGATTCCCCTCACTATGAGTTCAGATTGAAAAATTAAAGAGACAGCATTTGTAGGCAAATTTTTAACCTAAGACTTCCATCCCCACTTGAAGTGGAGACTTAGATCAAAATTCTGTGGTGTGTTGTGGTTTTCTATGTGAGAATTGTGGACGTTTTTGACAAAACAAAGAGTCTAGAACTGCCCCATAAGTGCTGTTCAGAATATACTTCCTTCTTCCTGCCCATGCCCACCAGAAAATGCTGTTTTGTCACCAAATACATATGGTGAAGTATTAATAGTCATAGTTTTAAGATTGTGATGACATTTGCCATCAAATACATATGGTCACCAAATGCATATGGTGAAGTATTAATATTCATAGCCTTAAGATTGTGATGTGTATGCCATCAAATACATATGGTCATTAAATACATATAGTGAAGTATTAATATTCATAGCCTTAAGATTGCGATGGTGTTTGCCATCACTGCCTCTAAAAAGATAAGTTAAATCTGAAGGTGAATTCCAACACAACTGCACTTGTGCATCGGCGTGTACATGCATGGAGAAAAGGTCATGTAAATCCATCTGCCATCTTGGACTTCCAGCCTCCAGAACCACGAGAAAGAAATGTCTATTGCAGGAGCTGCCCAGGTGAGGCATTCTGTTACAGAAACGGTGGCAAAGGGACCGTCACTGATAAATGACGTCTCTGGAACATTTCAGTGTGGCAGTTGGCAGATGTGTTCCACAAAGTGACAACAAGTGAAAAGGGCTGTGCCATGAAGGCAAAGAGAACTGATAGTGAATGTCAAGGTGACATCTGAAACGGTCACATCCTTGCAGGTGTCCCCAGAACAGCTTGTTCACTCCTCTGCAGAAGCCCATGGTGCCAGAGCCCAGTCACCTAGCATTAGCACTTCCATCTAATTTAGTTTCTAAAAACAATTAACTCCATTAATCCATCTCAGTATGTTTGTGATTAATGCAGCAATAAAAAGTGCCAATGGTAATAATAACTCAAGGCAGAGGCAGATTTATTTTAGCTTGCAATAATGCCAAAAGTTATGACAGCATGTTGCATGGTTCTATCACCTTATCTAGAATTCTGTTTGAAAAACTAGAAATCTATGGACTCATTTACAGTCAAATGTTCTATCACTGAGCTATATTTCCCCTGTGGAATCATTTGCAAATCTAGGTTGTTTTGTTTTGTTTTGTTTTTTTCAGAGACACTCAGAAAGGAGAATTCCAGATTTTTGTTTTGTGGTTGTTACTGAGATGAGATTCACATTTGAAGCGTGACAGCTTCCTTTTAGGCTGAGCGTAATGCTGAGGTTAAAGACTGTATGCCCAGCCTTCAGATTCAAACCCCAGCTCTGCCCACTTGTGCAAACGTATATACATGTGTGTCTGACACTCTCTGTGTCTCAGGGCCCTCTATTTGTGAGGAAACATGTCCAGATATCCAGAGACATCTCAGGATAACTCAATCAGCTCCCGAGGCATCTCCTGAGAGAGCCTGGCGTATATGATACGCTCCACTCTACCAAGCATGCACTGAAGTGAGGATTCACAGCTCAGAACAATCTCAAGTACTCAAAGCCTGTGTGCCTGAATATCTCCTCACCGTGGAGGTAACAGAACCCACAGGGAAGGAGACCACTGTGGTGCTGGCAGGTGACAGTTGGCAATCAGCCGACCTTCATCACGAAATCATGGCTAGGTAAGGACGCTTCCAGTGACTCTCAGATCCTGGGTAATCCTGCCACTTCTGCCTGTTTATTGTCACGATGTTCGAGGCACCATCATCACACTTCAGTCACCCTGTGCTAGGGCCCAGTTTCCCCCAGGGGCACACAGTCTGCAAAAGGCACAGCTGGACCAGACCGATCTAGATGATCTATGTCCTTAATCACCAGGAACCCTTCCAAGCACAGAATGCAGACAGATTACAGTCAAGTCCAGATCATCAGATCACCTGCAGGAAGGGAAAAAGTTTGAAATAAAAAGCAATTTGTGGAACAACTGTCCAGATGGAAAGAGGGTAGACCCGGAAGCAAATGGAGGGGGCAGTGACTAACTACCCAGACATCCCTGGCTAAAGTTCCCTTCAACTGTCATAGTGCTGAACTCAGAGGGAGTCACTGGCAGTTATTGTTAAGGCTCAGCAAGAGGCTGGGAAAATCTGTAGCAGGATGGTAGATGGAGGAGAGAAAGGTCTTTCAGGACCCTGCAGGATACTGGGCACAGCATCTGATGGGGCGGGGGTTTAGCTATTAATAACACACACCATGTCTCAAAAGCTTGAGTGCAGATCATAAAGCATGTTGTGCAAGGGCAGCTGCCCTTGTTGTTCTTTGAGAAGAGCGGTTGAAAATGGTATCTAAAGTAGGTAATCCACCCTTAAGAGTTGAAGGGCTCTGACGACTGTTTTGGTGGGGAGAACAAAAGAAAGCGACCAGCACATTGTAGGTTAGGAATTAAGCACAGTGCACTGTAGAGGCTTGTAAGCAAGGGGAGCTGGAATTGGACCTCCTCTAGGATATGTGAGATAGGTGGGGGGATGTGGGATACGGGCTTGAGATGAAAGGGAACGGGGCAAAGGAACGAATGTAGCTTATCTTTATTAGGAGTGTCTCTATGTCACCGGGCAGGGAAGGGGCCTCCCCTCCATGGTGCTCATGAAACCCAGACTGTGAGCTCTGTAAGGAAAAGGTGGCGGAAAGAGGGCAGAACCAAGTGCAGACACTGGGTGTTGATGTCTGGCCTATCAGCTTGTCAGCTGTGGGAGATCCCATAGAACCCTCTGCCCCAGACTGTGTAGGGTTCCAACAGAGGCTCTCTGTGATATGTGCTGAAATTATCAGTCCCTCCCTGATGCCCTGATCCTGCACCTCAGATAGCTCATCACTAAGGAAGCTGAGAGGAAAATGAAAACTCTCTGCACTTAGGATACAGGATGCTGAGGTGCTAAGTGATTTAAGTCACACACGGCAACTCCTTTCACTCTCCGGGGCTGAAAAATGAAGAGACAGGGTGTGGTCTAGGAAGGTTGTGTCTATCTTCCTACCACCACTGTGTCTGAGTGCAGAAGCAGCCACAGAGCAGCCTTGTGAGTCAGAAGAGAAAGCAGGACCCACTGCTGGAAGTGCTGGGGAGAATTGGCACCAGAAATCCTGGAGGCAGGGACTGTTAGGTGTTGGTTGGTGCCACTTCTGGACTCTGTTGCAATTGGCTTAAGGCCATTTAGCTGGGTCATGGGCAACAGAATGGGGAAGAGTAACTGTGGTGGACAGTTTAATGTCCCCTTTCCCCAAATGTGTTCTATGGCAAGGCGAAATTAGGGTTGCAGATGGAATTAGAAAGCTAATCAGATGAATTTAAGATTACTCTTTATGAGCCAGGTGGAGCCAGGGGCATAGCGGGGATGGAGGAAGGGGCCACTAACCAAGGCATGCAGATGAACTCAACATGGAGAAGGCCTGGAAAGAAGGCTTTCCTGAGAGCGCCAGAGGATGCTAACCCTGCTCACACCTTGACCTCAGCATTTTGAAACCTACTGTGAACTCTTCCCAGACTGTGCAAGAAGAAAGAACTGACTTGTTTTGCATTTACTGAGATAAAAAAGCAAAGGGGCATGACTAAAAAGAGCAAAGTGCACCATTTCCCACTTGACTTTAAATAAACGCAATTGTTTGTCTAGTGACTTTAAGTTCATAGTGGTTTAAAACCACCAAGTTTACTATAATTACCTGCAGTAGCTACAGAAACTCACACAGCGAAACATGCCTCTTATGGGCCCCACCAGACACCTGATACGTCTACCACATTCACCCCTCTGTGGCAGCCTGAGCAGACATGGCAGCATCATGGCACAGAGAGTATCTAGGACTCACACTGCTCCTTGCTGGAGGCTCAGCAGAAGAAAAAGAAACTTTGATTTCTTCAGCTCATTTACTGTACCTAAAAGAACTGTTTTTAAAAAGTGAATATTCCCTATGTAAACAGAAAGATGTCTGAGATATGGATGGGAAAAGGCCACCAACCCCAGTTAGGACACAGAGCGCAGCAGCTGAAATGAATAGGGCACACACAGAAGGTTCCAGAAGGGGAAGAGAGCCAGAGCTGTTTAAGGGACAGAGGAAGCAACTATAACTGCATTAGAAATTCTAGATCAACCCTGGTGGAAACAACTAAGAGAAACCAGTCAGTAAAGCATCGTCTGCCCCGTGGCATGCTGGGAGTGGAAGCAGAGGGTGCTTGCTCCCTTCCACCTGTGGTCACTGCCTGGATTCACTAGCTGAATATAGAACCTGTTTTCCATGTATGTGACAGGATGCTCTTTGCAATAAAAGGCGGATTCACTCTCCATTTCAGCAACGGAACAGTCTGAATAACCCAAAAAAACTTCCTGCAAGGAAGTACTTCAGGGTCCATTATCATCCCCAGGCTTTAACACATCCTGAATCTGTGTCTGAACAATTAATGTAATGGAGCAGGATTATTGTGTTGCTGAAAATGGCAACTTGACATAAACAGTCACGTTTATATTTATTTTCATTTGACTTAGTTCTGTGGTGGAAGTGAGGACAACTTTTGGGGGGAAAGCCTCACAGAAAATCAACAACACTGGACAGGATCTCATTACCTGATCTGGAGCTCTGACTCCTCTGGGCAATGGGTGCATGTGTTGGGGGCTATAGGCCTGAGACATGTATTTGCCAAGCAAATCTTTATCCAGTTCATAGGGGGACTGGCAGGGATGAGTACATGTAGCTTGGGCAGCTGGAAAGACCATGGCTGCTGTTAAAACTGAACACGGGCAGCTTCGTTATACGTTGCTGCTTTAGTAACAGCAGTGAAATGGACTGGCTCACCCCCATTTCTCCGTACACATTTTCTGAGGAGAAGCAGCAGTGTGGGCTACAGTTAGGGCTGACTGGCATGCTTTCAGGGAGGTGTGTGCAGAACACAGTGAAGTACCACCTATCACAGGAAGGTCTCTGTGCAGCACCGTCCATCCACCCTCCTCTTTGCAAACCATCTCAGTAGTCTCAGAGCTTGGGTGTGGTGTCTGTTGAGTGATGAATACTGTCAGGCTGCTGAAGTCCTTCAGGCCAGTCCCCTACCCTCATGACCAGCTCTTAGAGGTTATCAAGTCACCCCAAGTAGCTGTGCCAATGACTTAAATGGCACTGTTGGCTTGATGGTAGGCCACTGTAGTGAAAGTGCCTAGCACTTGCATACTTGGTGGTATGTTGTTACATTGTCCAGACTCTAGTTACAGTTTCAACCTCTCTGAATCTTTACCAGTGCTAAGGAGGATGACAGGGAGGCTGCCGAAAGCTAGGAAGCCAGAAGAGTGGGAGAGGCAATGAGGGAGACGGGGCACTGTAGGCACTGGAGAGGCCCATAAAGAGAAAACACGAGAGAGGACAGCAAAAGAGTCATGGGAAGAGAATTTTATTATTTCCAATTAAAGATGTAAGCACAAGTCTGTTATACAACGTAAGCACTTAATGAAAGTGTTCCCGAAGTTCTTAAGGCAGTCATTTTGACTTATGAACTGCGTTCTTGGCAATCCTTTATTATTCTTTAATAGCGGGTGGCCCTTTCTTCTTTTTAAAAATGTTTATTCTGTAGCGCTGCTGCTCTCTAGTACTGCCAGACCAAGAAAGGCACACTCTGGCCTTCCTGTCACAGAAAGGCTAAGTCCAGGAACTTGTGCAGATAGGGAGAAACATGCGCAGGAGGGGCACGGCTGAAAACCACAGCTTCTTCCCACCTGCACCTCCAGCTGGCCTTGGGATATCCGGCATGTGACACAGATAGCTACGGTTATTGATAGCTAAAGGGCTTGCCCTAAGGTCACCTAAGCTTATCTGTTTGATTAACTAGAGGAACAAACAGGCAAAGGAGCAAGAGTTATAACCCCAAGGCCGAGCTCAACCAATGGCTAGCCAGAGGAAGACAATCTGATCCAGCCTCTAATGTCAGGTGAGGAAATAGGACTCCCAGAGAAGCACAGTGGTATGCCTCCTCAAAACTCTGACTTGGAGTCCAAGGGCACTGCTACACAGGTGCAGAAAGGTGGTTCTCTCTGTAGGCACAACAAGGTATTTCATTTCTAATTCAAAAGTCTGGGTGCAAACCAAGGAAAGCCGGAACGCTCCAGTTTCCCCCATGTGTGCTTCTTCTTCCTCTGACACAAAGATGTGCATATGGATAGTCTCCATGTGCAATTTAATTAATGGTATTTTGACTCAGGCACACATTAATGAACTCCTTATCCTGGGAGACTCAACAGCATCAGGCCCATGGCCTTTGCCTGGAACCCTGCAGCGTGGGTCAGGGCAGGTAGCGCAGACCCACAGGTAGGTGGACTCAAACTACTCCTTTAGGAATTAAATGGAAATCTTTTTGTTGTTGTTTTGTTTTGCCTTTTTTAAAAGAATTTTTTCCATATAGTCTGAATGTGCTTTCCCCTCCCCCACTTCCCTACCCACTCAACTTCACACCTTTTTTAAAAACAGAAAATCAACTTTCTCTCTCTCTCTCTCTCTCTCTCTCTCTCTCTCTCTCTCTCTCTCTCACACACACACACACACACACACACACACACACACACACACAGACACACACACACAGACACACACAAATACACAAAACCAGAAACCAAAATACACAAGGAAAAGATTAAAAAAAAAAAAAAAAGGCCCAAACAAAGCAATAGGAGACAGGAAATCTACAAAGACTACCATTGAGTTCAGTTTGTGTTGGCCGCGTACCTACTGGGCATGAGGCCTGCCCTGAAGTGTGGTTTTAGTATACCCAGTGAGACCACTGGAGAAGACTACTTTTCCCTTTGCAAGTGGGTACCACTTTCCGATAGATCTGGTTGGGGGTTGGTATTATGATAAAGCATGAGGGGGACCTTGGAGGATTCCATGGCAGGTGAGGGTGACAGAGGCAGAGGGACAAACATGCCAGGCAGACAGAGCTTAAGTGAGAAGTTTTATTAGAAAGGGAAGAGGAGATGGTAGATAAGAGAAAGGAGGTAAAGAGACTGAGAGGACAGAAGAGAAGAGGGAGACAGGAAAAGTCTGTCTGCCCCAGGGGAAGGGCGGGAAAGAGGGCATAAGTGGGCGGGGTCTTTCTTTTAAAGGGGTCCTTTGCACCTGGTGCAGACTAGTACTCATGGAATCCTGGGCTGACCAGAGCACTGCCTGAGTGCATTCTGCCAGGTGACAGGGGCAGCCAGCATAATCCTTACAGTTGGAACCAGTGTCTTAAAGGAAATCTTTCAAGGGTGGCTTTGTTTTGTTTGAAGTGAGGATTGAACCCAGAACCTTACATACTCTTACACAAAGAGTTTGTTTGCATAGCAATGGATCCTGTTCTAACTTCTAAACCCAGCAGCTGCAGTGTGACTTTTTACTACAGAAAGAAGGCACAGATGTATACCCCAGCCAGCACATTCCTCTAAGGTTTGCTGTTTGAAGCCCTGGTTTATAGCACCAGCATGTGCAGTCAAGATCTGGAGGAACTTTAAGTAGCCGTGGCTTCTGGGACCCGCAGGCTTCGAGCTGGCTCTCAGCGATGCTTCTTCCACAGGCATCCTTGCCACCTAACCCCACCAGGGCGGCCTCGGGGAGGAAAAACAGGAACCGAGTGGAGGCGGCGCCCAAAGCACACAAAGGTTGCTTGCCATTTCCTAAGAAAGGTGGCTCTTTCCTGGACTTAACTCCCTTGGCTTGGAAGTTCAGAGTTTGCTTTAAAAACTCTGAACATAGTTTTAACCACTGGACGAGAAAAGAAAATGTGAGGAAAGGAAGTCACGCCGGGTGATAAACGATCAGAATTATTTCCGCTCCTTTGGTCTGTCAGTGTGAAACGGTGTCAGCCCACGATTAATCACCATGACATAACGCTGCCTTTTAATTGTTGGGGACTCACCCCAAACATCTGTGCAATCGCAGGAGAAACTGCCTACGTCTGAGTTTTGACTTGTACAACTGGTTTTAGCGCGGGCACTCGCGGCGACTCCGCAGCTGGCTACGTGTCTCGCTCACCTGGGACCCGCGGGGGGTCCCCGCTCACCTGTGCGCGCGTGCGCATCGCACTGGCACCGGGACACGGGGACCCCGATCCTGCCCTGTCCCCCGCCCGGCGCCCCGAGACAAAGTGCAAACCCGTCAGTACCGGCGGGCGGGTGTCCGGCTTTGGTCTCCAGCTTCCCTTCTGGAGGCGAAGACATGGCGGGAGCCGCTGGCTTTCCGAGGGGCGACGGCGACGGCGGGGTGGGCGGCGGTGCACGCGCGCGCGGGACCCAGGGGAAGAAGGCGTGGGGCGCGCGCAGCTCGGGGACGCGCACTGCTGACTTGGCCCGAGGGCGTGGCTCCGGGAGGCTGCGTGGCACGGCCCCGCCCACCCGCGCTGGGCGAGCCGCCCCACCCTGCCCCGCCCGGCTGTGTGGAGCATGCGCAGCGACCAGCGCCACGTCTATCTCCTGGCCGCTGGCGGGGTAGGGGTGACAAGGCCGTGGAGGGCGCGGGGCTCCGCGATTGGTGGGGAGCTGAGCTAGCAGGGCTCTCCTCAGGCCGAGATGTCACTGAGGGAAGCGTCGCCCGCCGCGTCATCTCTCAACTATCAGCTCATCGCTCATGGCTCCTTGGCCCACTCTGCTGTGCGCTGTGCGACTGACTCATCCAGTGCCTCTTCAGAACGTGCATCTCTACAGGATCAGCAGTGGCAGTCTCCTGTCTTTAGGAAAAGGCGCACCACCATCCCCTTTGGGCTGCATTTGTACCCTTGACGACACAGCTATTCGAAGAGGCCGGTGCCACACGCCTCTGCTCTCCTCACCCCACAACGTCTTGACTAGTCCCCTCCCTGACCCCACGCTGCCAAATCCAAAGGTCACTTGTCCAGTGTCCTTGATCTCTTAGTAGCACTGGGGACAGCTGCGGATCCTCTTGAGTTTTAGGGATGCTGTGCCATCGCCTTGTCCAGTCCGAGGCCACCCAGGCTGCCATTCTCTGCCGGCTTCCTTGTAGACTTGCAAATATTTGCATCTCGCAAACATCAGCCTCAGCTCTCTTTTCTACCATTTCCTTGGGTGCTCTTTCCTGTAGTTTGAGACTGGGTAATTCATAAAAGAGGTACTTATTTAGCTCACAGTCCTCAAGAGGCAGCCAGGTGGATTGCAGGCTTGTATAGAAAACAAATTCCTAGTAGAGGAGGCTCCCAAGTTTGAAGCCCCTACAGACACCAAATGCAACCTGTAGGACACACAGCCCACCAGGCTCTTTTGTGATGGGGCCTGGCAAACCATCAGCTCATTGCTCATGGCTCCTTGGCTCACACTGGCCATTCTGACCTTTCCTTAGAGAGACAGGCCAATTCTTCCAGTCTCAGTATCTACCGTTTCCATTGCCGCATACCATCTCCTCCAGACCCTCGAAAGATCGATTCCTTCCTGCAACACAAGCAACTTGTAAGGTCGGCTGACCTGAGAGAATGTGCTCTTTCCATTGTTCAGGTTGCATGTTTGAAAGTACTTGTGAACCATGATATCCTAGAGAATACATTTTTGTTTGTGCAATGGAAGTTTTTATCACTGTGTATAAATATAGAAATTGTCCTGTGATGTATTTAAATAAGTCAGTGTATCAGTCAGTTCAACTGCTTTTTTATCCCAGGATGGCCTCTACTTTCTGTCTTCCTGTACTGCTGTCTTATGGGTAAGAACTTTTATATTCTTACTCACCACACAGAATTCTTTCCCATTGTTGATTTGGCTTCATAAAGGGAAGGTAGCTTTCATTCCTTACTTAGCTTCATAGAATTAAAGATATTTCTTTACTATGCTATAGAAGCTATAAATAAAATGAAGTATAATTGATTTGACATCCACGCATGTAATACATGGGGGGAAATTCCACACAGGTTCCAAAAGCCAAAGAAAAGTGAGATTGTGGCATATACACACAAATGCACACATGCACAAACACACTCATGCAGGCACACACACAAGTGCACGTGTGGGCACAGAGGCAAGTAATCCTTGAAGATTTCACTTGGGTTTCAACTTGTCCTCAGTCACAAAGTGATTGAGAAACCATCCAGGGGATCTTCAGAAGCGCTCGATAGCTGTTAAAGAACATGGAGTCAATTTCATCGCCATATGAACTTATAGTTTAGTAAAATACTTTTGAAGAAAGAAATGACCAACCTGAACCCTGGAAAGTATTCCTCTTATCTTTATTTGGAAGTGAGGAAACAGAAACTATAAAGAAAACGAGAGTCCTGGCACTATGAATATTGATTCCCTGCAGAACTCCAAGCATGTTGTCGATTATTTATGAAAAGATGGTTTTAATGGAGAATGAAGGGGAAGGGCGTGGACAAATGGCATTTCCAGTCTGTCCTCTGAGCCATGATTTGACCTTGTGGAAGTCTCTGATTATGATTCTGTATTGGATTTAATAATACTTATCATAGGGATTCAAATACTGATTCAATATTATGGTTTAGCATTTATCTCCTTATATAAAATTTCTTACAAGGGTATATAAATTGCTATAAGCATAAAAAATAAACACAACAAAGATGTTGAGGATAAAGAGGCTTTCAGCCAGACAAATTCATCTCAGGGGAGCCCAGAATCTAAAATTGAATAATAAAATTTTTTGTTATTTTGTTTTTAAAGAATCTATCCAGGAGACAGAGCTACTAAGATGTAACTTTGCCCTAAAAAATACATAAAACACTTCCGGAAGGTTCTTTGGCTGTGAGCCCATCAATTTCAGAGAGCATGGATTTAGACAAGCCCCAGGAGGGTGTTGAGGCCATCATGACCTTTTCAAGCCCCCTGTCTCTGCTGGGACTTTTCCTATGTGGGTAGACTAGAAAGAAGAGTCAATGAAGGGGGACTGTAGACATGTTTGGACCCATTTAGACCACACATCAATTTATGAGTTCCAGAAAATACCGCCCTCCCTGAGGCTCAGTGCCCAAGTCTTAACACAGAGTTCATAATGTACCCTCTAGAATGTCTCTGAGATGTATGCATTGATAATATGACATACTGGGAACACTGTGTAAGCCTTAAGGGTTGAACATAAGTCTACCCAAAGCATGTTGCTTGTTTAGAGATTTTGGAGGAAAAAAAATGAACAGGGTAGAATGTGATGAACTCACATTCTACATAGTCACAGGCTCCCATTGTTTTGTGCTGGTTCAGGGAAAGGTGAGGATAAAGGTGTCCAAGGCCAAGAGCACTTGATTTTCTACTTGGCTAGAGGTGGGAGGGTGTTCATACAGAGGAAGCACAGGGGAGAGGCATAGCAGGTGGAAGACGGAGGACCACATGCTCACCACACCTGATATGAGAATGTAGTGAGTAGACATAGGAGGTCCTGTCCTAAGTCCAGATAGCTGCATCATCTTTGTACCTGCACTTATTACCTCAATATCTCCCATCTCGTAGCTACAAGAAAGCTCTAATGTAGCCTTGAGACAGAGTAGGAAACAGTAAGATCTTAGTACATTATAAGCGTTATCTCCCAGTCATTCTGTAGAAGCCTAGCCTCTTCTCACCGCCACCAGGTTTCCCCAGGATGGTTTGTGAACTTTCGTAGGTCAGCCCTGTGACACTGACTGAAGATTCAGAATAAAGATGAATCTGTGACTGAGGTGATGATGCACCAGTTAAAACCCTTGCTGCTCACATATGAGGACTGGAGTCTGGATCACCCATGACCTATACAAGTGCCTGATGGATATAGCTGCCTTCTACAATTCCAGTCTCAAAAGGCAGAGTTGGGATCCTAGAGCAAGCTAGCTAGCAAGACTAGCTACTTGGGTGTGCTCTGGGTTTTTGATCAAGAGACTCTGCTTCAAGGAACAATGTAAAAAAGCAATGAAGGGTGATTATGCATCAACCTCAGACACCCACATGCATGCACACATGAGCATGCTCACCTACACACGTGCAAATGCATAGATACACATACATGTATGTCACAGGCACAAAAGAAAAGTAGAAAAAGAGAAAAGGCTTAAGAACAATGGAGGCCTTGGGATTATCAGCACATTGGCCAGTGGACAGGAGTGTCAATCAACAGGTGAAATCTAAAGTCTTTCCTGCTTCTTCAGCCTCACAGCTGCTGGGCAGCCCCTTTGATAGGGGCTGTGTGGGCTCTGCTGCAGCCCCAGATGTTTGACCTCAGCTGTTTCTGGGCCCTGCTCTGTACGTCTGTGTGGTAGGTTGTGAGTCTCAGAGCTCTGGTCAGTTAGTGTACCCCCTTCCCTCTCAGGGCTCCCCTGAGAGGAAGAGAGAAAGAACTCTGCCGGATACTGCTGCCACTTTGTTCCTTCAAAGCTCTGTGCTGTGCCCTCTCTCAACTTGCCACTTGGATGTGGAGACTACTTTCAGAAAACAGAGACATGTTCTGAGTGCATTTTGGAAGAAAACTACAAAACAAGGCCCTTTGTCAAATCTACACAGCAGAGAGATATCTGAAGAGAAAAAAAGCAAGCCAGCACTTGGTCAGCGGCCCACCAGCCCATGGAGTTGGCCACCGTGCCCTTTTGTGTGCCCACCCAGACTGCCAGACAAGGCTGAGCAAAGGTCTTTTTTTCCCACAATCTCATTTTGTAGAGTGATTCTCGGCTAATGTTGGATGCTTTCCTCATTAACAGTGGCTGTAGGGTTGGGGAGGAAGCTCCTGGGACATTGTCCTCACACTAGGCAAGGGAGAGCATCCTGTCAGTGTGTCTTGTCACAGGAGCTTTATCATCCCACTGGTAGAGAAGGTTTTGAAATATGGCAATTTCATAAGGTGAAAGTTGATGTATTGGTGCGGTCAGTTGTTTTTTAGTAATCACGGTGAACCAGCTGACTATTTGTGTTTGGATGTGATGTGAATGTCTTCAAGACTTCATGTATGGAAATTCCATCCTGGTGAAAAGGATGGTGACTTGACATGAGGTTGCCACATGGAGATGGGCCATTCAGGAAGGGATGGAATTCATCATGGTAGAAGACATACCATTGCATCTTTGTAGATTTATAAAGATAGGAAGAGAGTTGAGCACACACACACACACACACACACACACACACACACACACACACACACACACAGATGCTCAGCTCTCATCCATGATGCACATGCTGGCTAGAGACTGCCAGCCAAGGTCATCGTTAGATGAGACCTCTGGATCTTATGTTGTGAGCAGAAACAGCTCTTTCCTTCCTTTTAAAAATCCCAACTCAGGTATTTCCTGTTAGTCATGAAAAAACAGATTAAGACGATATTAAGTTTAAGTCCCATAATAGTTGCTAAGAGCCTATATTAACAAGCTTATCTCTGGATGTGCTTCTGGAAGATATTTCCTGTGGCTTTCTTCATCTCTTCCTGATTCTCTATCTCCTGAGGTTAGAGGTGGCAAAGCAATATTCCTAACAAATTTAAAGCCTATTTTCCTGCTGAAATTACTTGGGTTTCTTTCAAAACCATTTTTCTTCTCTGCTGGTGATTTCCCATCATTGATTAATTATTCTGCTCCCACCAGAGTGTCTGTGTGACTTCCCAGGCTGGGGAAGGCTGTAAATAATGACTTCTGTCATATCCTGGTCCTCAGTGTCTACAACAAAGCCTGTTTTGTTCTTGTTCAATACTAGAAAAAGTTCAAGCTTGGGAAATACAATTGTTGTTAATCCAGATAAGGACAAATCTCCACCTGTCCTTTAGGGGTAGAAGGACCCTCTGGGTGCCATTCTGAAGCTTTTCCCTGGTACAAATTAATAGACTACCTTTGGCCACGGGAAAGGAAAGAAACAATTTCAGTAGCTCATTGGGTGCCTTCCCATCTTCTTTATGGTAATAAAGAGCCGAGGGCCATCTGGGGAAGAAATGCTACACTTGAGCATTCCATGCAAGGTTGCGGAAAAGATACAGTGTAACAAGACACCACTCAGCAACAAACCACAAAAGGATGCTCCCTACCAGTCTTAGGTTTGCTTGTCTACTGATTTTTTTTTTTTTTTCGTTTTTGTCACTAGGGAGTGCTGTCATCTTCATTTTCTTTCCACTTACCCATTGAAAGAGAACATTTTGAAACCTTATGGGAAGTTTTGCACAACACAGCAGGGGTGTGCCTGAGGTTAAGGAAAGATTTCTGTGCAGCCTCAGCAATGACCAGGAAGTTCTGGACATGGCAAGATTGTCCTCTCTCAGGAAACTGCCAGTGGATGACACAATGTGGCCCTCTATTTTAAGTGTTAGTTTAACTGAGCCACAGATAGTTGGTCAAATGTGATTCCTAAGGTTTTGTAGAGATAGTTTTTAGTTAGATAGCTTTTAGGTGTGGTATGGTTGGGCTCCAGCAAGCTCAAGTACAAACACAGGCAGCCAGCTGAAAGTATTTATTTTCAGTCCTGCAGCCCAGACCACCTCTATTGCAACTGTTCCATGCATTGTTACAAAGCAAAAACCACCATTGGCAGCATGTGTGTGTGCCTTTTACAGCATTTGCAGTTGTCTTCTTTAGAGTGGTAGTTCTGAGAGCATGGTCCCCAGCCCAGCAGCATACATGTCAAGTTCTCATCCAGCCTCAGGCCTATCGAGTCGGAAACTCTGATACTCTATGATGCTCATTGGTGATTCCAGTCTGTGGTCAGAATTCAGAGCTACGGAACATCTATCACACCATCCGTAGCTTTCAGGGAACTTGAACTTTCAGAAAGTGTGTAGCCTTCAGGAGCTTTGGATTCCTAGCTTCTCCTTACTTTTTAGAAAGTGTTTGCTGTATGGGAGATGACAGATGTGATGTGATGATAGCGTAAGTGACTGAGAATTTTTTTTTTAACCACAAAATGATCATTAGTTGATTCTATAACATATAGGCTGATATCTAGCTCTTTGGTATATGAACATCATACTCATGTCCCTTTTTAGGCTAAATTTTGTTAAGTTCACTTTTGGTTACAGCTCAGAAGATGGTAACAGGCTGTGTGTTAGTGTGATTAATTGTAACAGCTCCCCATGCTCTCAGAAGGCAATGAATGAGGCAGGTTCATAGACAACCACAAAAGATACTGGACAGGCTGGGACATTCCTGCATCCATCCTGGCTGGGATGGTTCATGATACCGCATCTTAGGGTATTTCCCAAGTGGGCTCGGTTGCAGCTCACCTTTTCCTATGTAAGAGAGCACCACAGCCTGGATATTTCACAGAGCAAGGGATTTATTTCTTACAGTTATAGAGGTGCAAAAGTCCGAAGTCAAGGTGAGGCCTTGTGTGTCTTGTAACATGGTGGAAGGCAGGGAGCCCTGAACTTGCTCTTACACAAACAGTGGTGATAATGAATGTACCCCATTGATCATATTAACCCCCTCAGGAGGGCTCTGGCTAGAGTTGTAATGGCCTCTTACAGGGCCTGCCTCGAAATACAACGGTTGCATTGGAGGTTAATTTTCCAATGTGTAGACTTAGAGGGTCACATTCAAACCACCCCATGCTCCTAGAAAGAAAAGAGGTCACACCATGGACATATATGAAACTGAACTTAGAAGTTTGGGATATTGGAGCCGGTTGGTGGTGGTGCACGCCTTTAATCCCAGCACTCGGGAGGCAGAGGCAGGCGGATCTCTGTGAGTTCGAGGCCAGCCTGGTCTCCAGAGCGAGTGCCAGGATAGGCTCCAAAGCTGCACAGAGAAACCCTGTCTCGAAAAACCAAAAAAAAAAAAAAAAAAAAAAGAAGAAGTCTGGGATATTGAAGACACAGTCAGAATGAGGCACTGCGAGCTGCTGGGCTGCTATTTGAAATAACAAGCTTCTCTGGTTATATGGATGGATTATGAGTGAGAATGTTCCAGACTTCAATGAATGTTTAACTAGACTAACTGTTCTTTCTAGACACTAAAATTTGAAAAAAGTTGACCAAACTGGTTCTTCCTGTGTCATCTTCCTGAATTATCACTTTGAGACTTGACTGTGACCCCCAAACAGTTGGATTTCCTAATGAATCTTTGTCATGTGATCAACTGGAGCACACAGGGGCCCTACTTGTGTTAGCTTTTGTCACCATGACATAGTCTTGAGAAAATAACAAGACAGAAAGGATTTGGTTCTGGCTTATGATTTTAGAGGCGTCAGCCTTGGTGCCGGACTCTGTTGCTTTCTGGGCCTTTGTATAGTGAGGCAAAACGTTATGGCCGGGAGTGTGCAGGGAGCACGTGGGAGAGGAGGCTGCTCATCTCTGGGTGTGCAGGAGGCAGAAGAGCAGGTGTGGGCGTCTGCACTGGACTTCCTTCTGCTTCTGTTTCATCTCATCACCCCCATCAGATGTGGGGCATCTGATGGCACCCACATTCAGGACAATGCCCCCCTCCTTACTACTCCAAATGTTAATCATCTCTGAGGACACCCTCTCAGATACACCCAGAGGTGTGCCTCCCTGTCCCGGTCCACTTGTCTCCTTGCTATCAAATCAAGATTAACCATCACTCCATTGTTCTGGTTGATCAGGAAGAAATTCATCATTAGACTGAATTCCGAATCTTTCTCCCTTCACCTCATGGGTTCAACAGTTTCATATCATGTTTGAAATGATTATAGATGATGGAGCTCACAGGTCACACCTGCTACATTTGGACAGTGATTGCTAACACTGCCTCTTAATATGAGAGCTGTAGATGTTGAGGTAAGCTTTCTTCCTTCTTCTTTATGGTAAATCATTTGTAAATTGTATTTGCTTAATGCTTTGTCAGAAGTGGTAGCACATTAGTTCTATTGGGCATTTAACTTTAATGTTTGCCTTATTTTCATATGGAATACATGCTGATGTCTGTGTGGGAACCACCAGATAAGTCTGACCTGGTACCAGAACATATGAGTTCCATACAGAAGGACTAGTTCATGTCTGAGGCCCTGCTTTCTACCTGCTCCTTTACCTTTTACTGTGGGTGAGGCAGAAGGAAGGCTGTCACCAGGTGCTGGCATCTTAGTCCTGGACTTTCTGGCCTCCGGAACTGTGAACCAATAAACTTCTGTTTTAGTTATTTTTCTATTACTGTAATAAAATACTATGACCAAGGTAACTTTTAAAAGAAAGCTTTTAATTGGGCCTACACTTTGTGGTGGTTTGAAAGAAAATGGCCCCCATAGGGCGTGGCACTATGAGGAGGTGTGGCTTTGTTGGAGGAAGTGTGTCACTCTGGAGATGGGCTCTGAGGTCTCCTATGCTCAAGCTATGCCCCGTGAGACAGATCACTTCCTGTTGACTGTGGATGAAGACGGAGAACTCTCAACTCCTTCTCCAGCACCATGTCTGCTTTTACACTGCCATGTCATACCAAGGTGATAATGGACAAAACCTCTGAAGCCATCACCTGACTTAAATGTTCTCCTTTGTAAGAGTTGCTGTGATCATCATGTCTCTTCACAGCAATAGAAACCTTAATTAAGACACATTTTCAGAGGGTTAGAGTCCATGATGGCAGAACATAGGCAGTATGGCAGGAACTGTTGAGAGTATACATCTTGATGTGCAGCCCGGAGGCAGAGAAGGTACAGGGAATGGATCCAGCCTTTTGAAACCTCAGATCCTACCCTCAGTGACATACCTCCTCCAACAGGTGACCAAGTATTCAAACATATAAAACTTTGCAGACTGTTCTCATAATTTCCATTATTATAAATTAGGCAGGCTGTAGTATTCTGCATATATGCATGACTAACCCAGGGCACCATGAGGCCCATGTAGTCTTGAGTGGCCTCAGAAGCAGCTCCACACTCACAACCCTCAGCTGAGCTTTTGGATAAAACCTTAGTCCTAGTGACAGCTCAGTTTGAACTAGTGAAAGAATGAGCAGGGCGCCTGACATCCTCCTCTGGCCCTTGAATGTGCATGCACAGGTGTGCACTGGCACACACATATATAAGATATAAAATGAAAAATATCACATAAGTAACATAACTTTATGAGTAATTATATGTAAGGTTAAAAATGTATAGACAAAGCATTATGAGACAAAAAACAAAAACAGAACAAAGAAACAACCCCTTCAAAAAATACTTCCGGCCGGGCATTGGTGGCGCATGCCTTTAATCCCAGCACTCGGGAGGCAGAGACAGGCGGATCTCTGTGAGTTCGAGACCAGCCTGGTCTACAAGAGCTAGTTCCAGGACAGCCTCCAAAGCCACAGAGAAACCCTATTTCGAAAAACCAAAAAAAAAACAAAAAAAAAAAAAAAAAAACTTCCAAAAATACCTTTGAGTGATGGGGGAGGTCCTTCTGTGTATATGGTTGTCTTATTGGTTGATAAAATAAAGTACTGTTGGCCAATAGGAAAACAAGATAGGTGGGACGAGTAGTCAAGGAGGATTCTGGGAAAGGCAGGAAAAAGCACAGAGTCACCTTGTGAGCCCGGAAGACAGGATGCTTGCTGCTGGCATCTGATAAGTCAAGTCTTATAAAATATATAGATTTATGATAATTAAGACTGAGCTAGCAGATGAGAAATCCTAATCATTGGCCAAGCAGCATTTGTACCTAATATAAGTCTCTGTATGTTACTTGGGACCTTAATGTGGCAGTGGGCAGAACTCAGGGGGCCTGGCAGAAAGCGCCCACATGGTGGCTCAGCTCAGGAGGATGGAGTAAAGACTTATTGTTACATCTGAGTTCATTTTATGTTGGCGTCTACTGCTGGACTTGGGGTCTGTCCTTAAGGGTGGTTTGTGTATCCAGTAAGAATCCTTTGTAGAAAGCTGATTTTTTCCTTTGCAAGAAGCTATCGATTGGAGGTAGCTTCTGGATTTGGATGGGGACTTGTGTCTACTTCTTCTCAGTACTGGGAACCCCCACCTAGCTTAGACCTTTCCAGGCCCTATACATGCTGCCACAGAATCTATGAGTGTGTGTGCGTGTGTGTGTGTGTGTGTGTGTGTGTGTGTGTGTGTTGGTCTTGTTGTGTTTGGAAGCCTTATTTCCTTGGTGTCTTCCATCCCAGCTGTCTCTGTCTTTCTGCTTCCTCTTCTGCAGAGTTCTCTGTGCCCTGAGGAGAGAGATTTGATGGATATATCCCATTTAGGACTGAATGCTCCAAAGTCTCACACTCTCTGCACATGGTCTAGTTGTGGGTCTCTATTGGGAACATCACCCTTCATGTATATATTCATGTATATGTATGCATATATACTATACCATATGAATATATACTGTAATACTATACTATATATAGTTATCCTATATATGCTATGAGTTATAGTGTAACTATATATAGTATAATTATAGTATAACTGTAATTCATATGGTATAGTATATATGCTATATACACACATATACATGCATATATATATATATATATATATATATATATATATATTGATATCCAGAGAGAATCAGTTCTAAGGTCCCCTGAGAGATATGAATATCCTCACTATAAAAGTCCCCTACATGAAACAGCATGACATTGACATATAACCTATGCATATCATGTTAATGCTTTCAAACAATGAATAGTTATTTGTAATACCTAGTACAATATCAGTGCTATGTAGGCAGTTACTATGCTTTAAAAATTTAGATCAGTTTTCACTTTAAAACTTCTTGAATATGTTCAGACTATTGTTAATTGAACCCATGGATGTGGATCCAGGGATACTGTCACGACATGAGATCACATGTCTCCACCTCTTTCAAACATACCCAGGCCCCAACCCTCCTCTTCTAGGCTACACACTGTTCTGAAAATGGGCAAATGTCTCACACAGATTTTCATGTCTTTATGTACAGTTGTTTTATAGTACATGTAGGATCATAGTCTCATGCACAAAAATAGGCTAATTTTATGTGAAACAAATTGTCAGAAAGTGCTCATTTTGGACTAAAAGACTGTGTCTATATTTTTACAATGAAGCTATGCACATCACAGATTCCAGAATCTGGACTGTGTACAAACTCAAGCTTAAACCTGTATGCAGTCTGTTGAACAGCTCTCATGTTCCATCAGCTCCCAGAACCTCTGGTGGCCTGGCAGAGAAGCCACCAACAACCAGGCCTATGCAGCTGTCACTGCCCAGTGGCCTTGCCAGTCCCACATGCTGTTGGCTCCTACTGCTTATTAGAACCTGCCAGTTGTTCAGTGGCCAGCAGAGTTGGGGGGATGGTTCTGTGTCCATCAGCTAGAGTTGTAGCAGTGGAAGAGCAGGACTAATGGCTGCCAGGGAGGCCTGGGTATAGATGGAGACCAGGATGGTAAAGAGAAATCAATCCAATCTTTGTTTTTCTCTACTTACCCACCTGTGTGGACTCTTGAAGACACTTTCTGTACAAGGGCATGAACTTAGAACAATCTAGACATGGAGTTGCACATAGACACACCTTCCTTCTTGGTGTTGCATCTACAGAGAGCAAGGACATCAGGAGCTCTAAGCCAACTGTTGAAGACTGTAAAAAATAGAATCAGGACCCAGGCTGGATATGGTTGGGTGAGAACGTCTAGTTGTGACAGACAGAGCTCTGCTCCTAACAGCTTCTACTTCAGTGAGTACTGAGTCTTGGAACTGTCTCCTGGAGTATGCAATCTCTTAACACTGCAATTACAAAAGCACTGGGCCACATTCACACAGCTGTGCTATGATGCAGGCTGCCTTGGGCTGTGTTAGACATACCTGATCTATACTATTGCCATAGCTCTCAGATTGGTGCCTGAAGCAGCAGAAGTTTATTGTATCCCAGACCTGGAGGGCTGGAAGTCTGACAACAGCGCATCAACAGATGTGTTGGCTTTCCACACTGTGACAAAATGCCCAAGACAACAGACTTTATATATAAAGGTTTCTGTCATGGTTGCTTGGCCCTGTTGTGCCTTCAGCTGCAAACTAGATCATGACAGAACACATGGTAGGGGAGTTTGTTTACCTCATGGGGGCTGCAAGCCAAGATGATCAACATGGAGAGGAGGGCGTAAATATCCTTTTCAAGAGCACACCCCTTCAGTGACCTCACTTCCTCCTACTAGTCTAGACCCCCTAAAAGTTCTATGATATTCCAAAGTGCCCCAGGGGGGCACCAAGCTTCTGACACAGGGGCCTTTTGGAGGTAGTCAAGCTCCAGACTATAGCAGCAGTGCTGGTTCATTCTGAGGAAGAGTCTGCTCTAACATTTTCACTGACTTGTAGGAAGCCATTTTTTCCTTTGTGCATTCCCACTAATGCACACCTCCGTCTAATTTCTCTGTGTTACCAAGAAGCCAAATTGAATGCGGCCTCCTCTTCAATGATCCAATTTTGGGCTTTGTCACCTCTGTAATGACCTTAGTGCCCAAAACCTCACATTTGGCGGTCCTGGGAATTCCTGAATCCAACATATACCCCTTTGTTGGGGCGGGGGTGGGGTCACAATCAAATGTATGTAACAAAGCTTTACCTAAAATGGATTTTAACACTCTGCCATTAGACAGAAGTTACAGCCAATGTTTGCTGGGTGCTCTCTGTCCATGCTAAGTGTTTTATGTGTACCTTCAGTTTTATTCCAACCTTTGAAGAAGTTTTATAACATCTGATTTAGAGATGATAAAACAGAGGCTTAAAGAAACTAGGCAACCTAGGCACACTCTACAGCTGGTAAACTGTGACTTCAGTCTAAATTGGAATGGCCCCAGAAGCAATGTTACTCATACTGGATGTTCAGTTGTTGGGGGACAATTAACCAACATTGAAGCCAGTATTTGTTTAATGGCCTTAACATTTCTTCTTATGTAGCCAGAGTTCATGTGCCTTTTTCTCAGTGGCAGATGATCATAAAAACCTAGTTTTTACCACCCCACTCCCACCCCAGGAGAATACTTCCTTTCCCTGAAAAAAATGTCTAGATATTTTGACCACAAGGACCATCTCTTTAGAGCCCGTTAGTTTTCTAAAGAGCATCTTAAGGTTTCATTGCAAACTGGAGGTGAAATTGAACACTGTCCTCTGCAAATGAATTAGCTTAATGTACTCCTAGTAAATAAAGCCCCACGGCTCTTAGGAATGGTGTCCTGTTAAGCCAAGTTTTGTCCTTCCACGGAGTTGTAGCAGAACATAAGCTGAACTCTTTTTTTTTTTTTTTTTTTTTTTAATGGTGAAAAAGAGTATATTTGGAATTAGCCAGCTGGACTCAGTTTAGATGATCCCAATTTTGCTGGCAACATCCAGAGCATCATAATCAGGAGCCAAGCGAACATATGCCTTCTTCTCTCCGTCAGGCCTTATGAGGGTGTTGACTTTGGCCACATCAATGTCGTAGAGCTTCTTCACAGCCTGTTTGATCTGGTGCTTGTTGGCCTTGACGTCCACAATGAACACAAGTGTGTTGTTGTCTTCTATCTTCTTCATGTCTGACTCAGTGGTCAGGGAGAATTTGATAATGGCATAGTGGTCAAGCTGAACTCTTAAGTAAATCACACACTTAGGTTATGGCAACTACCATGACCAAAATAACACAAGGTAACGGGAAGTGTGTGTTACCTTGTGCATGAGTGTGTGTGTGTGTGTGTGTGTGTGTGTGTGTGTGTGTGTGAGAGAGAGAGAGAGAGAGAGAGAGAGAGAGAGAGAGAGAGAGAGAGAGAGAGAGAGAGAGAGAACCTTTCTGGGGTCTTCTGGTGAGAACCCCACCCCCACCCCCGTGCAACGGGATTCCTGTTTTACTAACGGTAACTCTCACTCCTTTGACATTGCAGCTGGCTCCTGGCTGGCATCATGGGCTCTCATTCACTAGAGAGGGTTCTACAAAGTAGTGGTTGAATTTCCTCAGTTGTGAAACTGCAGGTCTTACCTATGCAACCAGGTGACTTTCTATGAGAGATAATTCTTGCAAGTGTTGCCTGACTGAGCTGCACATGATCCTGGACACCTCTATGAAATGACCCCGAGCCTCTCTGCTTCAGAGCCTAGCGAGGGAGACAGAGGCCTCTGGCAGCTGTGGAGAGGAGCAAGATGGCCTTGGTTTCCTGCCCCTCTATATTCCGTTTTGCTCTTCCTTCCCTTCCAGCTTCTGTGGATTCAATCTACCTTTTGTCTGAACCAGAAAGGACCTCAGGCTGAGAGCAAACTGAGTCATTTGTTTATGGTTAGGTGAAAGGTCAGGATCAGGCGGCTGCACCTGGCAGGAGCAGCCTGTCCAGGAGCAAGGCAAGAACATTTTTAAGAGCCTCATCAGTTTGCAACCCTAGGACCTTGAGCATGGAACATGGTGTAGTAGTCCCTAAATTCCAATGGGTCAGCATCCCAGGAAAGAGGAATGTCAGGTCTGCATGCTCTACCTGCTATAGAAAGGCCACAGCTAAGCTGGGTACACAGTGGAGTGAATACCATCACTGGGAAAGGCCATTCTGTGTGGATGGGGGCCCTTGGGTCCTGGGAAGGAGAGGGGACTCTGTGTATGGCCCTTGTTTTTCTGAGGCTCAGCTACCACACAGAAAATCACCCAGAACCTTTGAGACTCTTCTTACTGGGCCAAAATGGAGGTGGAAATTCTCACAAGTGACTTTTTTTGTTTAAACATTGTTGACAATTGTGCTTTATGTCAATTTGACACAAACTAAAGTTGTCTGGGAAGAAGAAACCCCAATTGAGAAAAAGCCCCACTAGAATGGTCTGTGGACAAAACGGTAATGTAATGAATTTTCTTGATTGATGATTAATGAGGAAGGGCCCAGTTCACTGTGGGCAGTGCCACCCACAAAGTGGTAGTCGGTTGCTATAAGAAAGAAAACTGAGTAATCCAAGAGGAACAAGCCAGTAACCAGCATTCCTTCATAGCCTGTGCTTCAGTTCCTGCCTCCAGGTTCCTGCCCTGACTTCCCTCAGTGACAGATGAAATAAACCCTTGTTTCCCAAAGTCTCTTTTGTTCATAGTGTGTATCACAGCAATAGAAAAGTAACCAAGTCACCACTTTATCTAATATTGTAGCTCCTCTGCGTGATCTTATAATGGACTTCTTGCAACTGTTCTACCTTGAGCCACCTAGTATCCTGGGCACAGCTGTGAAATGTCCCCCTTAGTGCCTCTATTTCTGCGCCTTTCGTTTCCAACGTGTATTTGTTGTACAAATTGATGGGATTTAGTGTGACGCTTCTGCCTTTGCACATAATCTGCATTCATTAAACCTAATCCCCTTTTTATCTACCCTTCCCCCTCCTCTGTTTGCATCACAGCCTCCATCTTGGTAGCTCTTTGAGTTAATAAGTTAATCAAAGCCAAGGAAAGGCCCATGAGGTTCCCTGCTTGGGCATGGGAATCCACTCAAGGTCCCAGGATGCCCCTGTTTCAAGGTTATACATTTCCAATTCCTTGCCCTGCCGTCCACTGCACTATCCCATTACCTGGAAAAACAGGCTCATCTCAGTTGTGAAACTGCAGGTCTTACCTATGCAACCAGGTGACTTTCTATGAGAGATACGTCTTGCAAGTGTTGCCTGACTGAGCTGCACATGATCCTGGACACCTCTATGAAATGACCCCGAGCCTCTCTGCTTCAGAGCCTAGCGAGGGAGACAGGTTTGTTTAAAGCACAGGTTCTAGTAAAGGGACCAACTCCCCATTTCGGCAGCCATGACAGTGTTTGTCTGACCTTGTCTTAGTCACTAGAGGTTAGGTGCCTGCTTCGTGACAAGGAACCCTTATAAGATCTCTATGCAGACGCTTCGAACTGTCTTTCCTAGCCACCCGCCATGGTGGTGGATGAAAGACTGAGCTAACATGGGGTTAGCTCGTTAACCAACTATAATAAAGCCTCGTGCAGTTTGCATCAAGTTTTCAACTCTGTCTGGTGATTGGGGTGACTGAGGTCCTGGGCCGAGATCCTGGAGGCCTGAGCTTCAGGGGTCTTTCACTAGAATGTCCATAAAATAAAATGTTTCTGGGGCTGGAGAGATGACTCAGCAGTTAAGAGCACTGGCTGCCCTTCCAGAGGTCCTGAGTTCAATTCCCAGCAACCACATGGGTGGCTCACAACCACCTGTAATGAGATCTGATGCCCTCTTCTGACCTGCAGGCATACAAGCAGGCAGAACATTGTATACAAAATAAATAAGTAAGTCTTAAAAAATAAGTAAAATAAAATGTGTATAAACTGATGACATGACTGCTCCCTGGAATGGTTAAGGGGGAGATTTTTATTGTAGATTTATGAGTTAGAGAACAGTCAGAGGCATCTGCAAGAGTCCAGACCAGAGAGAGGAAAAAGTAGACTAAACATGGCCAGCAGCCTGGGTGTGGCCAGTGCTATCTGCAAGACAGGGGAGAATAACAGGGAATGGAGAGCAGAGAAGTCAAGGTGAGAGAAGCAGGAGCAAGTGGGTGGGGAAAAATCGTGAAACTAGCAGGGTGTTAAGGAGAATGAGTATGGGGGGGCAGAAGGCTCTGGGCAGGAGGGGTTTAGAGTGGGGAGGAGGTGAGATGGGCTAGCTAGGGTGTTAGCAGACAATCTGAAAAGCATAACAGGTATTTGTGATACCAAGGGAACCTGGAAGCTAGCATACACTTTGATATGCTAATAGTCACCATGGGGAGCCATTTGTCCCTTCTGCTAGGGATAAGGAAAATGACTTCTTTTCATAGATGGGAACAGTCTTCACAAGTTCCTGGTGTATACTTGTAAGGATTCAGGCATTATGCTGGCCTGCCCCTGTCACCTGGCAGAATGCACTCAGGCAGTACCCTGGTCAGCCCAGAGTTCCATAGTTGTGTAGTCAGCACACAGGTGCAAAGGACCCCTTTAAAAGAAAGACTGCCACCCATTTATGCTCTTTCCTGCTCTCTTCTCTCACCCCCTCTCTCTCCCTCCTGCTGTTCCCCTGGGGTAGGCAGCACTCTTCCTGTCTCCCTCTTCTGTCCTCTCTGTCTCTGTGTCTCTTTATCTTTTTTCTCCTTTCTCCCCTTTTTCCCTTTCTGATAAAACTTCTCACTAAGCTCTGTCTGCCTAGTATGTTTGCCCCATCCTCATGGAATCTGCCAAGGTTCCCCTGGCGATTTCATAACAATGCTGGCTTTTTATCTAACCACCAGAAATCCTCCTGTCGTCCAGGTTAAGCCCAATTCTGGGTATTTGGATTGCCTCTTGGAGTTTAGGAAATCGGGGTCTCCTTTGGACCTAATAGTTTGTATCTTTGAAAGACAGGAAGGGGACATTATTGTTAAAGAGACAATTAGACAATATCTTAATAACATGCCATCAGCAGACAAGTTCATCTTATAGCCAGCCCAGCCCAGCTATGGGGGTGTTAGTGGGCATTCCCTTTCCCAAGGCTTGGTTTCCTCATTATGGAGTCCCCTGGGTGGGAGTATGGAACTTGACCTGACCAAGGCCAAACGAGCTGGCTCCTTAGTCTCCCTTCCCTGTTGGTTTGTGGTTATGGGAGTGAGGTTTGGGTGCCACCTAAAGTGGTCACACCCAATGTCCTTGAATTCTTTGCTTTGACAAAGTGAGGTTTAAGCCAGGCCGTGGAGGCACACACCTTTAATCCCAGCATTCAGGAAGGCAGATTCTGAGCAGGCTCTTGAGTGTGTGTGTGTGTGCCTGTGAGCACTGTGAGCAAGCATATGTGCCTTTGTGTATGGGTTCCTCTGTGTGTGTGTGTGTGTGTGTGTGTGTGTGTGTGTGTGTATGTGTGTGTGTTCGGGAGCTCTTGTGTTAGGGGGGAGCAAAGTGAGGTTTAAATATTTACCTGAGGCTCACAGATCCATTAACTGAGGGACAGTTAGGGTACAGTAGGCTCCATTTACACTTGTGAAGTAGAATTCCTGAGAGGAAACTGTGTCTACAAAGGCCAATCAAATCTTCAGTGACTGTGGAGAGTCTGGGCTCTTCTAAGGTTGGGAATCTAATTACAGTTTCCCCTGGGCTATCTTTACCTCCTCACCTCCACCCTAAGAACCACTCCTTGCCCCATTCTGTGTCAGACCCAACTTCCTAATAAAGAAATAAGCATTTTTGGAGTATATTAAAGTGTTGCGAGTGACCTCACACTTTCAGGCAAGAAAGAGCACACGTATCCAGAGGTCAGGCTCCCATATGTTTTCGGGAGTAATCCGGGAACCAACACCACAGCCTCATCCCCAAAATTCTCCAGATCAGCAGTCTTAACCTTAAGGCACCTGGTAACCAATATTGATTTTAATGCCTCACCTGAGGCTCCTTACAGTGGGAGGGTAAGTTCCCATTCTCTTAATGGCAGGAGACATAGAAAAGAGCAAAGTTTAAAACACACAAAGACAGACTTGAACGAAGAAAGGAAGTGTGTCAGACCTCAGTGAGGTAGATGTTCCTACCTAATGCACCAGGGGTACCAGACAGACACAAAGGAAAAGATGGAAAAGGAGGAGGGTCCCCGAGCTCACCTTCTTGAGGACCAAGAACATGAAACACGCCCGGGGCCAACTCACCGAACAAGCCACAGAAGAGGGGGCACCTAAAGGCACTGCACCTGCAGCACGAAGAGGAGTCTGAAAGGGTGCTGGTAGTGAAAGTGAAAGTGCACTGCCACTTTCCACCCGCCAATGCACCATCATCAACCAAAAGCAAAAATCAGGGCCCCAAAAATCCAGCCGCAGTGATGGAAAAAAGAATATACCCTGATTCAAGTGGGGTCGAGACCCATGCCAGCACAGGGTCCACAAGCCCCACGTCTGTGCACCAGATGTTGTGGGTGTCCCTGCACGGACACCCCTTGAGGAAGGGGGTGAGAAGATGCAGTCAGTACCAAGGACTCAGGCACTGGTAGTCAGTGAGTAGCAGAGCCTGCTGCAGACTCATTTATTAAGGAAGTTAGGCCTGTCTTTATACCCCCTCCCAAGGTCCTATTGGCTCAGGCGGCTGACTCTGCTGTCTTGTCCTTTCCTCATTGGTGTCTCTGGTCAGGTGACTCTCTGGATGTAGAGGCAGGCTTGGCTCAGGGAGGAAGTGCCTGCCGAGAATGCTCATACAGGCTGGCCTGGGCACCTCAGGCTTAGGTAGGCTGGCCACAGTTTCTCTTACAACAAAGCCCTACCCTCCACTGATGGAAGGGCTAAGAATGCTAGCCAGTAACAACTGAAGTCTCCGCTCTTATGGCAGCCCACCTCTGATGTTCCCATATATTTAAAAAAAAAATGCCTTGTTTTATACCTTTCTTTGTTCTGTTACCATAAAAACTCCACGAAACTCCTTCCACGAAACTGTATTTGGGATTGCCTAAATTGATGTTCTTGGGGGCATGGTCACTCATATTTGAGCCTCAGAGCAAAGCATCTCTCATTCCCTTTAAGTCGAGGGCTTCATTTTGTATCAACACACTTTTATCCAGGCCTTAGCCTTCTGCCTGGAGGTCAGTGCAGGGTGAGGCCCTCTGTCTTTAATCTATCCTTTGTCTATGACCTGATTTTCTGTAGAGGATCTCTTCTATCCAGAGTGTATTTAATTCATTTGGCTGGGGAACTTTGTTAATGATATAGAGAGATAACCAGTCATGTAGTTTATATTAGAATCGAGGATTTGGCCTCCCTCAAGAATACAATCTTAACTTATTGTTTGAGGCTCCATTGCTTTTGGATAAATACAGAGTGTGTTTTCTATTTCCTTATTCCAGTGTGCAGCTTTTTCAAATGGACTGTAACGGAGCTCTCTCTCTCTCTGTTTGCGTTGGGAGCCATCTCAGGTTTGCATCCAGAAAGCCTAATAGTGCGAGCTGCAAACAATCCTGTGGAGGCAGAGGCATGAAGAGAAGTTGTTTCGTGAGCATTTTGCAAAATAACAGAGGGAGGCTGCTGCTTGAGTCAATTTTGTAGGCGGGGTATTGCTTTTGTCCACATAGTTGGTCATTCCCTGGGGGCACAGGTGACCATCAATCTGCAGAACTACCTCATATGTGCCATGGAGACTCCTTTTGCATTGGTGTCTTCCAGATTGAGCTGCATTTCTAATATGATTTCCTTCCCATCTCCCCTCTAGCCTTGATATGATATAAAGCTGTTCAAAGACACAGCAAACAAAACCAGAGCAAAGCAAAGAAACCTCCGAGAGTGGCTATCTCTCAGACCTTACTCAGTACTATCTATCACTTGGCCAGTTTCTGCATGGGAAATTTGCTACATTGTTATCTGTATATTGTGCCAGGCGACAGAGGGAAGTCTTCCTCTAAAAGGTTCCCCTACTGTCTTGGGTTACCGGATAAACAGTATCAACAGAATAAGTAAGCATGGTCTGGCAAATGAGATGGTGTGGCATCTCTGTTTCCTATTGGTTTTGGGCATCCATCTTTTACCCAGTGCCTCGTGGCTCCTAGGTTCCTACGTGTGCTGGTTCTGTTCACAGAGCTGATTGCTGAAATCTTTAGCTCTATTTTCAAAGAGGGGAAGGAAGTAACTTGCCCATAGCCAGCAAGTGACAGAAACAACTGGAAACGGAAGTTCTAAGCGCTCAGTTAAATTCATTCAAGGACCAGAAGAAATGTTTCCATTTCTGTGCTACTTTCTATCACCTCTAATGTGGGTACCTCTTTAACCAGTATTATAACTCAGGAGTATTCAGGAACTCCCATCTTCCCAGGCAAGGATAAGGATCCTGGAGTGGAATCCATCATTGTGCACCCTACTGTGTTGATTGGACACTAACACCGTTGGATATCTGAGTCTGTTGAGCAAAGGGGACAATCCTTTCAAGCCCATTGAACAGATTAATGCCCTAGGAAGTGTCTGTCTGCTAAATCAACCTCTTGCTCTACCTTGAGGGAAAGTAAGTCTGACAACTTCTCAAGAGTCAGTGGGAATTTTAGACCCAGTTCCTCATTGGGTCTCTGTAAGGTTTAAAGTGATTATTACCATAAAGACTGTGGAGATAAGAGCAGGCAAGAAACCATAAGCACACATCAGGGCGGAGCAGCCTGGTCTCAGAGGACAGGGAGGTGCCTAACGCTCCTGTCCATGTCTCTGAGTGTAAACTCAGACCTCCACTCCTACCAGCACTGACAGCAGAGACCACAGAAACCAAGGACTGGACCAAAACGCAAGACTTTGAGGTTAGTCTAAGTTTCACTGGTCAGAAGCCAAAAGGATTACAGAAGAGCCCAGGGAACTTGCGGGTTCTGCTAGGAAGAGGCACAGAACATATCCCAACAGAGGCAAAACATTTCCCAAATGCATCCTGGGGCTGTAGACACTGTGACATCAGTGTAGTCACAGTTGAAGTGAGCGAATGCTGGTGACTGCTGAGGCCAAGCATGGCGCTCCCACACACCTTTACCTCATAGACAGTTTCAGACATGGGGAAGATGGTGTTTTGAATCACCTTGTACAAACCAGGTGCCCAAACTGTGTGCTAAAAAACAAATAACTCAATAAAGACACAACAATTGCCATCTGTCTGCCTCCACCAAGCAAGAAGCATTCTCTTCCTAAGCAGGAATCTTCTTAGAGGTCAAATCTATTACTTTTGGTTACATTGGTTACTTCCTTGTTTACATTCCTTCTCTTCGCTGCAATCCCTTGTTTGTCTGGGCCTGCAAGAGCATTTTGTTGCTGACTACTAAAAGCAAACATGCTTGAATGTTGCATGTTTGTGAATTTCATAATTAAAAACATTCCCGAAGGATTCCCTGCTAAATCTATACATTTCCATCTATTGACAGTTGTTGCAACGGTATTTCTTATTTGGTCAATCAGAAAACTACTACAGGAAACAAAGACACAGGTGGGATTGAAGTTACTGAGAGATGACAAATTTTCTGCTGTTTCTGTGTTATCTTATTGAGCACTCCATAAAAATCATTGACTAACTATAATTACATGATGAAAAATGTACACAGAGTGACCTGTTTCAGTTATTCTGTTTTTTTCTGACCATATATTTTGGTCTTAAATAATATGTGAAGCTTTAAAATATACATGGCTGAAATAGCAACAGTATCTTTTGTGCAACACAAAGCATAGGAGACTCTTTCTCACTTCTGTAGAGGAAGCATCTCAGACAAACCCGAGTATGCTCTCTCCATCAAGGGTCTCAGAAATGTGCTAAACGAAACTCAGCATCAAATCTTAGAATATTTCTTGCTCTTATGTGCTTTGACAACCAACAACAAACACAACTATGTGTTTAAGACCCTTTTCACACAGCACCTACCATATCTGGAAATGGGCAGCTGGCTGAAGTCCCGCAGTGCCAATATACCAGGAGCTGCTGATAGCCTGGGCCTTGACTTACAATAGCTTTCTTGGTATATTCTTTTATTTTGGGGAGTAATGCCACTGCATTCTCTTATATAAAATGATTAGTTTTTAATTTATTTTTATGTGTCTGTATTGGTGTTTTTGCCTATGTGCCTGCATGTGTCCTAAGAGTATGCCTGGGTGCCCACGTGACCACTAGAGGTTATTTGAGCCCCTGAAACTGGAGTCATAGGCAATTGTGAGCCACTTGAAGTGAGTGCTGTGAACAGAACTGGGTCCTCCTCATGATAGCAAGCCTTCTTAGACGCTAGGCCATTTCTCCAGTTGTCTCCTATCCCTGACCTCCTAATTAGGAAGACCATGCTCACTGTTGCTTTTCTAGGCAGTCTTTCTTAGTGGGCATTAACAGGTCACAAAAATGACTTGTGAATATTTTCTATGGAGTAAGAAAGGCTATGTCAATCTTACACAGTGCTCCACTGGCCCTCAAATTCAGCACATGTCCATCAGTGCCCCATTCCCACCTCTTCTTCCCCAGCCCCTTGCTTTGAAGCTCTTCATATTAGGAGGTGGTGGCTTAGTTTCTTGACCTCAGGGTATATCCCAGTTTATGACTTGCATTAGATTCAATAAGGCAACAAATATGGCAGTGTAGTAGACCCAAGCCTGGGCCTACAGATGTCTGACAAATACCGGTTAACTCTCATGGTCCTCAGGTTGCCATGACAACAAGACCAAGGCAGCCTGTTAGAGGATGGAAGGCCTTATGTGGTAGTGCTAAGTCAGCCCAAGTCAGCTTCAACCCGCCTGTTTTTAGCCACCTGTCTGCTTCAGGCACATGAGCCAATCAAACTAAAAACCACAGATGAGCAGAACCAGCCATCAGACTCAGAACTGATGAGTCTGGTTTGCAGGCATGGAATCTGGAGGCATTTGGTTAATTAGGAATAACTAAAAGATACTCCCAAAGAACCCTAAGCATTTTGTAAATATAGTTAATGCTTTCTGTTGCTTAGTCAGCTCACTAAATAAATCTTAGTTCCGTCACTGTGTGACTCCCCTTTCCCCCTAATAAATCTTAATTTCACCCCTCACTGTGCCCCCCTGCCCCCACCCCATGACTCTCCTCTTGAGTTTCTGCAGAGTTTATCTTCCGCTGAACACAGGTGCTCATCAGTTTCATCAACACTACCTAACCTTATTTTCCAGTCCCCATTCCCACACAGAGCTGGAGAAGAAACAAGCCCAAAGGAATTTCTAGCAGAATATACCAGATTCTTGGAACTGTATTAAATTAAGCACAACAAATCAAAGTGCGAGGCTGCCACTGTTTGGCACAAACCTGACCCCATTCTTTCTCTTTTAAGCAGGGCATGAACATCAGTTTTTTCCTCACAGACATCCCCAAGTGCTGAATAGGAAAGGAAGATTGGCTCCGTATGTGTGGAGTAGAACTGAATTAATTAGAGGGACAGAAACGGAATGATTTTGGATTTGATCTTTACTTCTTCCAAATCTTTACCCTTTGACCCTGGCCCAACCATTCATCCTCTACAAATGTATTTCTTCTGTAAAATAAGAACATTTATGGTCACCCCCCCAAAGAAAACCCAATTATGTCTGCTCTACTTAGTCATCATTTAGAGGATGAAGTTCAACCGCCTTCGTGAAAATGCTTTATAAACTACAAAGGGATGGTATGCTGCAATGTGGAGTATTGCTATGACTGCTCTGGCTTCATGTCCACACCAGGAGTATGGACCTAGAAGACCAGTGTGTGGTCCAATGGCGGCAGGGTGGAAGCCTTACCTACTTGCTTCTCAATGTGCAAGAGTAGGCTGGCAGACACAGAGAACTGGAGGACGCTGACAAACCATAGCTGGAGCTCTGTCTCAGGTTTAGAAAGAAGCTTCCTGGGTAATGCAGACGTGAGAAGGATGTCAGTTATAGCAGTGAGATGCAGCTGTGCAGTGCCACCAGCATCCCAAGGACTTCTTCCTAGCATCCCTTAGGACCTCTGCTCAGGCAAAGCAGGATCTTGCTATGTTGAAAACAACTTCAGGAGAAGTCAGATTGACACAAAGTTAGTGAGTTAAGTAGAGACAAGTGATAGAACACATTTTGGATTTAAGCAGTGTTGTTTAGGAAACACACACACACACACACACACACACACACACACACACACACAGGAAAAGTACAGTGCACACCAACACATGGATCTGGAGAGCAAGACAGTGATAGAGAAAACACAAAAGTGTCATGTTTCATAGTCTTTATGAAAGAAATATGTATGACTTGTGGGGGACCGAATATCTCTGTTATAGAATATTTTGGGTCCCAGGCTCTGGCTGCCTCTGGGTCACCACTGTATTGTTAATTAACACTAAATTGTTACTGTTTACCATAGTCTCAGGGTAATATGCCTCTTATTTGCATCTGTATGTGCCTAAGTATCTGAATAGGCCCTCACCTGGGCAGAGGAGAGAGGTATGAGTAACTTGTGAGGACAGAAGGTTAGGAGCTAAGGGGCGAGCAGCCAAAACAGGAGAGAGCAGCGAGGGAGCAAAGAGAGAAATGGTTGCCCCATAGTATTAGCAGGATGGTTAAGAGACACCAGAAAAGATGGCTAATAAAGAAATGACTTTCGTTCCACAACGTGGAACTGAGAGCTCTCTGAAGATGACAAGATGCCTGTGTTTGGTCTTTATCGCCGTTGGGTTCCTCGAAGCTTCCAGGTCCATACACTCCCACTCAGTTAGAACCTCATGGACTAAGGCTGAGACATCATGGGTCACGACAATGACTCTGTTTTTTTAATTATATTTTTCCAAGGATGTAATCTATAATAAGTTTAAAAAATAAGCAAAGTCTAAAAATGAAATACAAGAAAAAATATGGGCTGTTTGTTTACTTATGTTCTCTTTGTTGTGGGTGTATGTTCATATTCATACAGGTGAATGTGTGTCTATGCATGTGGAGGCCAGAGGTCAGTGTTGGGTGTTGTCCCTCAGGTGCCTTACCCTTGTTTTTCTTAAGAGTGATCTCTCAAGAGCTCAATAGGCAGGCTGTGCTGACTGGCCTGAGAGTCCAGCAATTGTTTATCTCTGCCTCTCCCAGTGCTGGGATTGGAAGCATGCACACTGCACCCTCAGTCTTCACACAGCTCTGTGGATCAAAGTCGGGTTCCTATTCTGTCACTGCAAACCCTCTCCTGACTGAGCTGTCTCCCCAGTCCTTGGCTATTCCTCCTAGAGAATTTCCCTTTGAAAATGAAATGGTAAGGTGGATTACTAACACAATTAAACACAAGTCCACAAACATTCCAGCCATAGGTAGACATGGTTTATTGATTTTAACACACCCTTGTCTGAGATGTCTTTAGGCAGATAAGCACTGTTGATGTAAACCTTTTGGATTTTATCTGTTGGGTGGAGTTTCTTGGCCAGTAAGAATCTCAAACTAGATTCCAAGATGAGGGGTTCTTCCTTTGTCTTGGCCATTCCATTTTCCCTTTTTTATCCAGTTTCCCTGGAAGACTCAATAAGTACAGCTACTACAGCGAAGATGTAGATTTTGACACCAGGACAGTGTCCTGGCTTGTTCAAGTTCTTCTGTATCTGAGGACATGGCAGGCCAAGCATGACCAGGAGAGTTGGAGTGGGCCAGGGATTCTTATTTGCAGCAAGGAAGGCTCATTCAATGCAGTGCTCCTCAAACTAAAAAGCAAGGGGCTGTGATTGAGGGGAAACCTCTGGGTAAAAAAATACAGTTTCAGTATTAAGCAGAGTTGGCTCTAGGCCATGTAAAGAGTGAGTCAGAGTGACTCAGGGACTTGGGCTTGTTTCTTGTTTCTCTGGAGGGCCATAAATGAAGCCAAAGGCATTTTATAGGAGAGTCAACAGGCCCTCCCTTCATGCCCCACCACTGCAAACATAGGTCATTGTATGCAGTGGCTAACACTTCCAAGAGGGAGCTTCATGGGTACATAACATGTTCTCATAGCAAGACACTAGTATTCAGGGTTCTGCACAGGAACCCTCCAGAATCTACCCCCAATCTGGGCAAAGCAAACAGGGAGAAATGAATCAAGGAGGACCCAGAGATTTTCACATGAAGCAAAGAGTTTTCTACCAGTGAGGGTGCTGTGGGCTATGATAGAGTAGTTAACAAGGAATCACTCAAGGTAAAGCCCACTGGTATTCCTCACGGAGATGTCCTGAGCCTGGTAAAGACCAGAGTTGGTTAATTCAGCAGTCTGCTAAATTACTGCAAGATGGAAAAGGAATGTTGAAGTTCTAAACCAGAATCTCAAATCTCAACTTTATTTGAAGATGGGGTGAAGGCTGCTGAGGTCTTTAGGTGTTCTGGAATCCAGTAGGATTAGCATCCTTATAGAGGAGATTAGGGTACAGGCATGCTTAGGCTGACCATGTGTAAACACCGCAGACAAGGCTGGACAAGAGGCTTCAGAGGGAAACAGACCCACTTACACCTTGATGTTCAACCCTCCCTGCTCCTAGTGAAGGGACCAGCTCCCCATTTTGGCAGCCATAACAGCCAAACACGTGCTTGACTGACCTTGTCTTAGTCACCAGGAGATCAGAAGCCTGCCTCGTGGCAAGGAACCAATCAGAAGTTAGCTGGTGGTGCTATGCTTTATGGCTCTGAGTGTGCTTTATGGACAAGCACACAGCAATGATGCACAGAGCATAGCAACCACTCTGGGAGGGCCTATGGGCCATAACAACCAGTTGACTAATCAACACAGGGCAAGCCCTCGAAGCCTGGAGGCACACCAATCGTGAGCTTGTGCGTACCCCTAGACACTCCCCTTATGCTGCCCTATAAGATCTCTATGCATATGCTTCGAGCTGTCTTTCCTAGGCATCCACCATGGTGGATGGATGGAAGGCCCGAGCTAACATGGGGTTAGCTCATTAAACAACTATAATAAAGCCTCATGCTGTTTGCATCAAGCTTTCGACTCTGTCTGGTGATTGGGGTGACCGCAGTCCTGGGCTGAGATCCTGGAGTCCTGAGCTTCCAGGGGTCTTACACTAGGACTGTGAGAAACAAGTGTCTGCCGTCCAAGTCTCTCAACCTGTGCTATTTCGTTGTAGGAGCTGAGCAGACTCATACTTTACTCTCTCATACTCTTCTCCAAGGTGTTTTAATAGCTCCCAAGTTCTCACAGTGAGGCTGGATGCTCTCTGAGTTCTCAGGGCCCTGCTGTTCTGGCACTGACCTGTCCATGCTGTCCTGTGTGCCCTGTTTACACTCCTGCTGGCTGGTTTCTGATCAGTGGACTTGGCTCTGCACCTCTGTCTTCGTTTTCTTGCCTTTCCATCTTTATCTCCTCAAGCGCATCAATCTTTCAGAATGACCACAGTGGCATTTTCTTAAAGCCTTGGTGAGTGAGATCATTCTTCTGCCTCCCCTACATCCCTCAGTAAAATTCCACGACAGCCTCCCATCTGATGCTCAAGACCCCATCCATCTTTCAAGTGTACTGGATGGCCATCCTCCTTACTGCCATTCTCAAGGTCAGCACTTTGCTCCATCCATCTTTCAGTCTGTGCAGAAGGGTGGGGCAAGTAGCAAATGTTTTCACAAATGTGAATGATGAAATCGCAGGCCTGACTGGAATAGAGGCTCAAAAGTTGGGCCAGAAAGGAAAACAGAAGTAGTAAGCATGAATTAAAGTTAGTTAAACCTTAGGATGACCCAGGAGAAAGTGAAAAACTGGGAGGTGGCGAGTAGGTTTTCTGCCCCATGATATTGAGTTCTTTCACTAGCCCATGCAGCAAGCCAGATCAAGCTGAATTGAAAAAGTATAACAACAGGTATATTGAGCAAAGTAACCTGGACAGGTTCTCTAGTCCCAGAGATTGAGGCCAGAGAAGTCAGCTGCCCTGGTTAGGGCAGGAAAGTTTTGTTGATTGTAGGTGAGGGGTGATGATATGTCCACTACAAGCTGGGTTTGTGCCCAAGTGTGGCTAAAAGCTGAGTGCTTAGGTGGGGACTTGGGTGGCTGGCAACTTCCGGGGAGGAAGCTGCAATAGCCCCCAAAAATGTGGAACTGGGCTTTTTGGCGCCTTTTCTTTGTTTGGAGACTCTCTGAGTGTGCTGGGTTTGGAGAGAGAGAGAGAGAGAGAGAGAGAGAGAGAGAGAGAGAGAGAGAGAGAGAGAGAGAGAGAGAGAGCAGGTGGGGGGAGACAGAGACAGAGAGACAGACACACAGAGAGACAGAGCCAGAAGGAGAGAGAGAGGTCCATGCAGGGTGAGCCAGAGGCTCCAGCTGAACAGAGGGCAACACTGTCTCCACAGAAGAATAGAGTCACATCTTCCGGTGACTTTGTCTTATCCAAATGTATCTAAAGCTGCTTCAGATGGAATTTTGGACTACTGTTCTACAAGGAAAATGCTTAATGCCTTGCCTGGAGCCCGGCTTGTATCAGTCCCACGCTACAGAGGCTATCTATTCTGGACTGATGTCTCTGGGGCTGAGATCAGAGCCAGCCAAATGGCCCCAGGGTCCATCCCTTGAAGGGACCAGCCCCCCATTTCGGCTCACTAGAGGTTAGGTGCCTGCCTCGTGACGAGGAACCAATCAGAAGTTAGCTGGTGGTGCTATGCTTTACGACCCTGGGTGTACTTTACGGACAAGCACACAGCAATGACTCACAGAGCATAACAACCACCCTGGGAGGATCTATGGGCCATAACAATCAGTTGACCAATTAACACAGGGCAAGCCCTCCAAGCCTGGAGGCACACCAATCGTGAGCCTGTGCTTACCCCTAGACACTCCCGTTACGCTGCCCTACAAGATCTCTCGGCAGCCAGTTCAAACTGTCTTTTGTAGCCAACCGCCATGGTGGGTGGACAAAAGACCCGAGCTAACATGGGGTTAGCTCGTTAAATTACAATAAAGCCTCATGTAGTTTGCAGTAAGTTCTCGAATCTGCCTGGTGATTGGGGTGACTTCGGTCGTGGCCTGGGACCCCGAATACCTGAGTTTTCTGGGGGTCTAACATTTGGGGGCTCATCTAGGATTTTTGACCATCCCTGATTGAATCCCCTGAGTGGATTCAATCTTGGAGGTAAGATGATTCGAGCTCGCAACTTATATGTTCAATGTTATATGTTTGCTTGTTATGTCTCTTGCTGTTTTGTTGGTTTGGTGCCATGACTTGAATTTGATCTGAGCCTGCACAGGACTCAGTATTTGTAATTTGTACTGGTATATGAATTTGTAATTTGGACCTCAGGGGGAAACAGACATGTTTCGAGACCCAGAGATCCCGAGGGTCGTTTGATTTGGACCATAGGGAAAGCAGACGTGCCCAGAAAACAGACGTGTTTCTGGAACCCTTGGTTCTGCCCTGGACGAAAGTCCAAGGGTTGTTTGTAATTTTGGTTTGGGGCACCATTTCTTTGCCTTGCAGTTTGTCCTGTCTGATGTCTGTCCTGTTTTTGCTGTTTGTGACAGTCTCCATACTAACCACCCTCATCCCCGGATTCCACCTCAACTGTGATCGGCAGATGTGCCCGAAGGATCTTAGACTGCTGCCCTGAGGACACCCAGGACCCAGGAGGTACACTTGGACCCGCCTCAGTTAGTGGCGATTGTAGCTGCCGGGTTCTGCTGCCTGTGTTCCCGGCACCATTGCCTTATAAGTGGTGTGGGCGAATTGGGTTGGCGTCTGTTCTTTCCTGTTTATTCTGTGTTATCATCGTTGGTGTTCAATTCAGGATCCACCACGCCACCCCCTTTCTCTCCCCACCTGAGGTCTGTGAGGCATGCCAAGTGGGGCTGTTTCTGCCCCAGCTGCTGTCTTGCCATGGGTCCTGGCTTGAGGCAGGGGTTTTTCCCTGCTCTGAGGGAACATGGCTGCAGGGCTGCCATCTGCCTAGCTGCTCGGCCTTCTCTGTGCTCCACACACATGGTATGCAGGGAAACTGCGTGTTTTTTTTTCCCACCCCTGCATTGGCTGAGGGTCTGGGGTTACCAGTAGCACCCCCACCCCAGGTCTTTTCCCTGAGCTCGTGGAGCTCAAGCGGGTAAGCTATCTGGTCTGATTTGGATGTTCAAAAAAAAAAAAAAAAAAAAAAAAACGGCCTTAAAGTTATTAAAAACTATAAAAGGGACTTTGATAAGAATTTTTATGTTGACTGAGAAATGAGGAAAAATGTAGAAGACTTAAGTAATAAAGAGAAAAAGGGAAAGAGAAGTTTGTCTAAGATCAAAAGCAGAGAGGTTTGCAGTCACTTTCCTGTTTGTTTCTTGGGCTGTTTCCCTAGGCTGGAAACCCAGTTAGAGCTGAAACATGAGGGGAACAAGCACACATGCCCATTCAAGAAGAAAATGTGATCTGAACTCTTAGCCATGTGAGTTTGTAGGCTCTTGGTGGATTTTTCTGTTGTAGGAAGCCTTTTATTTTATACACATCTCTGTGTACACCTGTGCTCATGTATGTGGAAGCCAAAGGAAAACCTTGGACTTGAGTCCTTAGTCATCTTCCTCCTTTGTTTATCTTTTATTTTTGTTCAGGGAATGGGTGTTTCTCTCAGTAGCCTGGAATTTGTTCTAGGCTGGCTGAGCAACAAGTCCTGGAGATCCAGTGGAGACCCTAACCTCTCTAGCACTGGTATCTCAAGCGTGTGCTGCTACACCCAGCTTTGGCATTCTGGGTTTGAACTGTGAGTCTTTGTCCTTGCTTCATCTGAGCCATCTCTCCAGCTCCCTTCCCCAGTGAGTATTAAACCAGCAGGACTTTAAGACACCCCCACCCCTGATACACACACACACACACACACACACACACACACACACACACACACACACACTGTCTCCCCTGGCCTGTCACACAAGGACTGCTGGGAAGGACAGCTGGCAGCAAAGATGTCAAACTGGAGATTTGGAGACTGGCTTTGTATAACAAACAGCAGGACTAGACAGATGCCTCCAGGCTGGGAAGTGCCTGTGGGTACCAAAAGGCCTGACTTACAGACCAAGGCTTTGAACTTGATTCCCCTGACTATGAGCAGTCAGGGAGCCTGCATAAGGGATCAATAAATGAAGGGACCTGGGGGTGGGGTGGGAGGATGGATCAGGCAGGAAGCTAAATACACAAAGGGTGTCTGACCAGCTTCTGCTGCATCCCAGCATAGTTCTGTGTGAATCAGATCATATAACCTGTCCCTGATGGTCACTTCACTAGCAGTGATGCTAGGGGTAGGGGAAGGGTGGGGCATGAGTCATAGAAGGGCAATAGGGAGTTCTTGGCTGTGTTTTTCTGCCACGGCTGTTTGCAGAGAGTATATCTGAAGTGCTTGGGACAAGAGTGTCTAAATGTTGGCTTTATTTTAGATTTTGAAATTGAAGGGACGAGCTCCACATTTCGGCAGCCATAACAGCTGAACACATACTTGCCTGACCTTACCTTGGTCACTAGGAGGTCAGATGCCTGCCTTGTGGCAAGGAACCAATCAGAAGTTAGCTGGTGGTGCTATGCTTTATGGCTCTGAGTGTGCTTTATGGACAAGTGCACAACAATGATGCACAGAGCATAGCAACCACCCTGGGAGGACCTAAGGGCCATAACAACCAGTTGACCAATCAACACAGGGTAAACCCTCCAAGCCTGGAGGCACACCAATCCTGAGCCTGTGAGTACCCCTAGACACTCCCTTTATGCTGCCCTATAAGATCTCTATGCAATGGCTTCACAGCATCTTTCCTAGCCATCCACCATGGCCGGTGGATGAAAGGCCCGAGCTAACATGGGATTAGCTCATTAAACAACTACAATAAAGCCTCTGCTGTTTGCATCAAGTTTCTGCCTCCACATGGTGATTGGGGTGGTTGTGGTCCTGGGTGGAGATCCTGGGGGCCTGAGTCTCTGGGCATCTTTCAGAAATATTTGTACACACACACGTACGCAAACACACACACATAGGAAATCTTAGAAATGAGACCCAAGTTTAAACAAGAAACACATATAAGTTCATATAAACAGTTTAAGCAAAACTTGAAGATAATTTTCTACAATGTCTCTAAATAAGGTCGCAGTTTGAAATCTTAGGGGTTGGGATTCTGACACAGTATGACTTGTTGGGGTAGAGGGAGAGTGACCACTCACCCCTGACTGGAGCAAACACATTTATTGTGTGTGTGTGTGTGTGTGTGTGTGTGTGTGTGTGTGTGTCTATGTTGTGGATGGATGTGGGCTCATGTGCTGGAGAGTCCAGCTAGAGATGGGTAGGGAAGGCATAGTGCGGGCCATAGAGTGTGCTTTCGCGTACACACAGCCTCCACAGCATCAACACTTGAGAAATTGGTGACTGAAAACAGCTTAGGATCTGTTAGTTATTTTCACACCATGAATGTGTTGCCAGAGATGTGCAGATGGAAGTTCCAGCAGCACTTGCGTAGTCCCCCTGTGTGGCTCTGCTGTTGACTAGATGCTGTTGAATTCTCTTTGGTTCACTCACCTTTTCGTTTCTATGGATAATTTTTTTAAAATTAAATTTTGTTTTAGACTATGTCCCAAAGTTAAATCTACAAAATGAAGTTTGTTTAAATAAGTCTAGCTTTTATTTCCTTGTGAATCTATGGATTCGTAGATGGTCATGTGTGCGTGCACATGTGTGGAGGACAGAGGCTAATATTGGGTGTCTTTGTCCATCACTCTCTGAGGGACCAAAAATTCAAATTAATAGAAGTTTAAAAACTTAGGCACTGAAAGGGAATGTCTAATGATAAAGGAAAATTTAACTCCTTAAATCAGGAGTGCCATGACTAGTGCCTGATCCCCTGCTTTCAGAGAAGGAGAGGTAACTGTCCACCACTCCTGTTAACATTTCTTTGCTAATTGCTGGTCATAAAGATCCCCCAGCCCTGGGGGCGGGGAGATAACTGACAGACCCTGTGACTCTGTAACCCTGCAAGCCTATGCCCTGTCTTATCTCAGTCAAATGTATCTCCCTTAAAATGTATAGTTACTGACTAACTCTGTACTTTGTATGACCTTAAGTAACCATGGAAACGCTGTAATTTGTGGCCTTCAACCTTATGGTCTGCCCCTTTAAAAGCTTCTCCTTTTGGCTGGGTGGCATCTCATTTGCCCACCATGCAGTGAGATCCTAGCTGGCCAGCTTGAAATAAAAAGAAACCTTTTGCTTTTGCATCAGTGTGTCAACTCCTTGGGTTAGTCTCTGGGTTCCTCGAACCTGTCACAGCACTCTCCACTTGAGCTTTTGAGACAGGATCTCTCACCAAGACCAGCTGACCATCTAGCCCCAAGGACCCTCCTGTCTTTGCCTCTCCAGTGTTAAGGTTGCAAGTGAGTGTTGCTGTGGCCAGCTTTTGTCTTTCTTTCCTTCTGTCCTTCACCCTCCCTCTCTGTATTTCTCTCTAGAGGTGTTGGGGATTAGCTCAGGTCCCAAAGACTGCAGCAAGCATTTTACTGACTCAACCACCTCTGCAGACTCTGGCTTCTCTTTCTATCCCTTCTATTTTATTACCTCTTTCTTTTTTCTATAGACAACTTTATAAATGTTCATGTTCTTGTGTTTAAAAGAATTTAAGTGAATTCTCTATATATTTATATCTTCTCTCTCCCTTAGCTTACTCTATTCACTATTCTCTCCATCTGTACTCTTCCGGACTTGACTGTAGAAATCATCTCATAATGCAAATATACTCATGCTGTATAGTTGCACCATGCCTTAATACTATGTAGTCCTGTGGTACCTGGATAATTTACTGAGAAACTGATTGATAGGCAATTGGGTTGTTCTAAGTTTTGTTTATCTAACAAAAGATGATGTAATGAATAGCCCTTGGGATTTCTATTTTCAAATTCTTGCCAGTAGCCCGTTGGGTTATATCCTGAAAGTGGGCTAAAGATACTTATCTTGTCACTGGAATTCATTAGAGGTTGCAAAATGGTGATGTTTAAACTCCATCTTTCTTTATTCATAACCTGGAGAAGGTTCCCTTTATCACATCTCTGAGTGCACCCAACGACAGTCTTTTAATAAAGTCCGGACTGGTGGTTGGGTCTTTCTCTTCTCTTGCTGACTTTTACTATAATGAATCGGCTCTCAGGCCTCCTCCACAGGCGACTGAGGGAGCTCTTCTCTCATCTGTCTGTATTGCTATAAGCATATGCCTCTAACATCAATGCATCTCGATCCCGTGTTACCTTGGGACAATTGTAATTGGCATTTGTCTTATTATAAGCAAAGTGGAGCATCTTTTTGTTGTCAGTGAGTCAGCTGCATTCATTTCTCCACAAATGCTCCACTCAATATTTCTAGGTTACCGTGAAGCATCTTTGTTGGTCTTTTCTTCCTTTATTAGAACGCCTTTACAAATTAAGATCTTGGTACTTCTCCTGTTGTATCAGTTGTCATCTTTACTTTATTTACCAGGTTTTATTTCCTATAAAGAAAGAGCAATGTGGGGAGAATATGATCATAATATGACTGTAAAATATGTGTGGTTTTCAAAAGTAAACAGGGAAATGGAAAGGTTTTAAGGATAATCAAATAAGCTAAATTTCTCTTATTTTTAATCAGCTTTTTGGGAATTTTGTGCAATGTGTTTTGGTCATTTTCCCCCTCCCCAGCCCCTCCCATATCCACTCTCATGCCTTACCCATCCAAGTCCCACATTCTCTCTTTTTCTCCCATCAAATCTCAGTTTGTGCTGTGCATGTACACCTGGATGTGTGCTTGCAACACTCAAGAGAAAGCTGGTTGCTTCTTGGCTCCTCCTCCCCCTGCAGGTATTTCCTTAATTTCTTCTAGATTCCTGATCATAATTAGGGAAATTTTCTTTATTCTCATTTTAAAGAGGAATTTTTCCATATTTTCATCATACATATATACAATATATATATATATATATATATTACACACACACACACACACACACACACACACACACACACATACACACACACGTATAATGTATTTCATTCAAATACCTATCATTGGACATTTGTCCTAATGTACAACGTTAAGTTAAGACTCAGACGTTTTGTTTGTTTCGTTTTTCCCCCTGTGAGAAAACCATCTCTCCTGGTTTAGTGAGATGTCACTGTGTGCTAAGTATTCAGTCATGTGTGTCTGGACCGTGTCTTCTATGCTGAGTCCCTCTGTCTGAGCTCCAGTGTAAAGCTTTCTGAAGGACAGAGCTTCACCTTGTGTTTTAGTGCCCAAGAGGTCTAGCTGCACCGTCTGTCCCCCATTGCTCTTCCTTCTGGATGCCAAGCCTGCTTGTTTGTTATTTAAATGAACTGTATAATCACTCCCAGGCCTGAGGTGATGCATTATTAGGAAAACATCTACATTCTACAAGATTTGAACTTTCTTTCCTTGGACCTCACAGCCAGAGTTAATAACACATCTTCAGGTTTCTTAAGACTTAGGACTGCTATCCTACTGTGTGCTCAGCCCGCTGGCTTAACCTGCCTTTAAGGGGACAGGGTTGCAATCAACCTGACCTGCCTTGGATTTCCAATTGGATCTAGTGTTCTTCTGTGTTTTTCAGGATGTTTACTGGTTTTCTTCACACAGGCCTCAACTCCCCTTAGTAAGATGTAAACACTTTTCTGTGTGTCTTTCCCTGTCATTAATGTGGGCTTCAAAGCCAGGAGTGTAGGCAAGACACGTACCTGTAATCCCAGCACAAGGTAGACTGAGAAAGGAGGACCAGGCAGTTGAGTGCCTGCTTTATACAGTCAGATCTTGTTTTAAAAAAAACAAAAACAATAAAAAACCACAGGAAAACAAATATAAAGAATTAAGCAGACAAATAATAGAAATAATGGTCTTTGCCTGGCGTTGGTGGTGCATACCTTTAATCCCATCACTCAGGAGGCAGAGGCAGGTGGATTTCTGTGAGTTCGAAGCCAGCCTGGTCTACGGAGCGAGTTCCAGGACAGGCTCCAAAAGCAATACAGAAAAACCCTGTCTCAAAAAACAAGACAAGACAAAGCAAACAAACAAAAAGAAGGTCTTCTATTACATATTCTTATTATTTTTCATTTTTAATACACGATGAGCATTTTTATTTGTTAATTTTAAGTATTGCAATCTCACTAAATTTTTTTGGTGTAGTAATGGTATCTTTCTGGTTATGCAATGATAAGGTAAAACCTTCTTTATATCAAGAACTTATTTACATTATTTAGCTATCATATTTCTATTAGTAAACAATATATGAACAATAAATTAATGTGTTATATATTATTATATATTATAATATATATTATATATTTATTATATATATATATTTATTTTTATATAATTATATATTATTTATATATAACCAGTGCAGTTGCTGAGCTCTCTTGGAAGTGAAAGGAGAGAAATAATACTAAGAAAAGTAGAGCAAGTTTCCAGGGATGAAGTTACAGTATTGTATAGCAGGTGTAGATGTAGAAAGAAGGCAGTCTATGACTCAAAGGGATGTCAAAGTGCACAAGGGGATAAGACCTATCAAATGGACTCAGGGAGGTAAGGAGTGGATCACATGAAACTTTTGAGTTCTTATTTTGTTTTGTTGGCCCAGAACTTACTCATTATGTAATGCAGGTGGGCTTTGAACTCACGTCCTCAGTGTCCCAAGTACTTAGAGTACAGACATGAGCTCCTATTCCTGACTTTTAGTTATTGATGTATCATTGGCTTTTGTTTGCAGGGAGATATGAAACCATTGGAGGAGATCTTAGAGAAGGGTCAGGACAGTTCTGACTTATGTTTCCCATAGAACACACAAACCCTAGAGAGTCACTAGCCTGGATTCATAGAAATGGAATAACTTTCTGGAGGTGATGGAGCTGGGATTTGAACCCAGGTCTCCTTATCTGAAGTCCTTGTCCTGTCTGCCACAAGCATTTTTTTCCTAATGTATTGGGTACAAACACTTTATTATGTATACTTCTGATGTCTCTGTTTTATGATTTCCCCCATTTTTGTGGAGAGTGAGGCTGTGTCTGAGCTGTGTTTTTTTTTTTCACTCTTTCCAAAAATAAATATTCATTCCTGCTGTGTGTGTGTGTCATGATGAATTGTACCATGGACGATAAAGGAGGTGGACAAACATCCCCTGTCTCAGGAAATTTATAGACTGCCTGTAAAGAGAAGACAGGAGTTATATTGAAATTATTTATATTCAACGATTTTCACTTTGGGGGGATTCTTGCTTGTCTCATTTAATTACCTCAAACAAAATTGCCACTTCTTTTCCAAGAATCTCCCCAACTGAGAAGGGGAAGTGGACCAAAATGTGGGATTTCCTTTTCGATTTTATGGATTTTGACTCCCAGCCTGACTGTGCAGTCAGCACGGTGAAAGACAGCTCCCCCCCACGCCCCTAAGCCTTGTAAACCCCACCTGTGATCGGAAAATCCAGCTGTGCATGTTCTATTTCTCGCCTCATTGCTAGGAATAAAGATTCAGCAATCCCTGCTTAAGTGACAGTGCTGCCTGTAACACCTGCGGCAACACACAGGACCAGCTCCACAGTTCTCATGGGGCAAAGTGTTAGTCAGGAAAAGGAGATGGGCTGGGAGCCTCCAACTCCCTCCCTCACCGGCAGCCTCAGGCAGCAGGCTCCACTCCTTAAGGCCAGACGCTACAGCCCACGCCTTGATGCAGACAATGTGACATGACCAAAAGAGAACACTGAGTCTAAAGACCACTGTCACTCCTGGTCACTATTTCTCAGGACTGACTCCTGACAGTGGGGCTGCTGGCCTTTCTGTAAGAGTCTAAGAAAGCACCCTTTTCAAGGGAACATATTCTGGGTAAAGATGCATGGGTTTGGGGTTAATTTTTGCCCATCATCTTCTCATGGGCTGTCCAGAAAATGAATGGTGAAGCTCTCTAGCTTTCCAAGACATCGTGGGCTGCTTTAGGGTCTTGCAAAATCTATACTAGAAGACTATATATAGCAGCTGACTTTTACAACTCCTAAAGTCCTTGTTAGGAAGTTCATTCCGATCGGCTTGGTTTGCTTCCATAGTCTATGTGAACACTCGAATTCTCTCACTCCACAGATCACAGTATCCCACCTATGACCCTCCCAGAAATAGACGAATTTCGTCTTAGTCAGTTTGTTCTGTCTTTCCCTACAGTGAAAATCCACACAGGGTTCCTTTCATTCTCCCTTCTTCTTCCTATTTATTTATTTATTTATTTATTTTATTTTTGACAGGTTCTTTCTACACAGATCAGTTTGGCTTTGAATTCATGATCCTCCTGCCTCAGCCTCTGGAGTGCTGGGATTAAAAGTGTGAACCACTATGCCTGCCCCACTTAAATTATTTTTAATTAACTTTCATTGATTCTTTGTGGCTTTTGTATCATGCATCCTGATAAACAATTATTCTTAATACTCTATGGTTTGGGAACTGTTACCGCTTGCTTAACAAGGCCGTTTCTCACACTACTGTATGCTCAAGTCATTCATTCATCTTGTAGGTCTTAAGAGCTTACACAAGGCACCCTGAGACCCTGCACCCATACTGATGCTGTGAGAGGCAGGGGGTTCAGGAGTGTCAGTCATCCTTGTGCCTATTGCTCCCCTATCTTAGTGTCTCTGCTGTGATACTGCTACAGGAGGCATTCAAAACTATGCTTTGCTTTTCTAATCAAGGTTTTAATACCTTAAAAGCTTATAAGATTCAGCATTAGATGCTATAATTAGGAAGTCTTTGGCATCTGTATACAAAATCCTTTCCAGGAAAGGCCAACCTCCCCATCTAAGGAACAAAAAGAAATAGAAACAAAATTCCCTTAAATTCCCTCCCTCCCTCTCTTCATCCTTCCCTCCCTCTTCTTTTTTCTTTACCCCACCCCCCATGTCTAGATTTTTTTCCCGCTTTTGACAGTTTCTAGTTCTGCTCATGTTTCTTGTCAATGACACGGTTTTCTTCTCTTTTGCTGTTGAACAACACTCTCTGGTCGGAGTTTCTGTCCAGCCTGGTCCCATCGCTCTTCAGCCCCAAATAAATACATCGATGTTTATATTAATTATAAACTGTTTGGCCAATGGCTTAGGTTTCTTACTGGCTAGCTCTCTCTTAATTATTAACTCGTTTCTAATAAACTATGTATTGTCACGAGGCTGTGGCTTACCTGTAATGCTCCAGCATGTTACTCTTTTATCAGCTACGTGGCATCTCCCTGGTGGCTTTTTTCTGCCTCTTCTTCCCAGAATTCTCCTGAGCTAGCAGCGCCACCAATAACACTCCACTTTGTATACACACCACCCTGCCTTTATTCACTCATTTCATGAAGGCCACTGGATTTGACTGTCGGTGGTAAACTTTCTGAGGACTTGCCCTGCATGCTGTAGATACAATGGTGATTGAGTAAGGCACGGTCTCCACTCTGGTAGACTTGAGGTTTGGGGCATGCTCATCTATTGCATGGCAGCACATCAGTGCAGTGCCCGGCATTTGGCAGTGTTTGTTCCCTTTCTTTCCAGGTCAAGACCCAACCTAGGAACGACAGGAAGGCCCATCACCTTTGAATCTCAACTGGTTCTCCAGTCCCATAGGATTGTTTTCTTGCTGCAAAACTTTCTCGTGTTGGTCCAGTGGAAAAGACATGTGGTAACGCTATCAGGAGCCTGGGTGGAAGAAGGCACTGCAGACGTTTGTACACATTAGAGTCTAAGAAAGCGTTCCCAGTCCTTGAAGAAAACCATTACTTGGCTCACTGCAAGCTAATTGCATTTGTTCAGTCAGTGTGAAAATGGATGCAGATTGGATGAGCTATGAAACACCCTACTGTCCTACTGTTAAATCACAAAATAAAACCCCTTGTTCAGGAGACATGGCCTAGGATGAGGTTTTCACCAAGAAGTGGGAAATTGCTTGGTAAATTTCAGTTTTATGCTTAAGTGACTCTTTTAATTAATTTCTACTGACCTCCTCCTCCTCCAGCGTAACAAGTGTGAGGAGATGAAGAAAGCATCTCGCAGAACTTCTGAAGCCGGGGCATGAAGATGGATGGAAGTGGCATCCTTTCACCCTGGACAGAGCTGTAGGGTGTGGGGACCTTTTGATGGCTAGCCACAGAGGACACAGTTTCAACTCAGCACTGTATCTTTCTACCTCATGTGATAAAAGCTTACTTCTAGGGTTAGAGGCCATGTTGAGACACAAGACAAGACACAAGAAAGCAAGGAGAATCAAGTTTTAATGGGGAAAAAGTATACAACATTAAGATAAAAATACACGAGGGCATTGAGTTAAAACTCCAGTGTTCTCTTCTGCCTCATACACCATGGTACCATTGCTTTGATTGGCCTGTTGATTCCTTTCTATCATCTCATTAGTAACAATAAGAGAGGTGCTGTGTCATTTGGTTACTGTTTCCATGTGGAAGAAGTTGTGATCCTAGAGTTTTCAGAGAGATGTCCAGGCCAATCGGTGTTCTAGAACACTGCTGGTCAGTAACCCCACCATCCCTCCCAGAGACTTATCAGCAGTTTGAAGAAAAATGTCTCAGCAGAGGTCTGTATTGTTTGTTGTTTCATGTTCAACAGTGCAGAGAAATGCAAAAGGTTATGAAGCAGTGACTAGACACTTCACAGAATGAGCAATTTATTTCCAAGTAATAGTGCATTCTAGCCCTTTAAATGATCTGAAATACAGTTTGCAGAAAATCAAAGATATTTAGTATCATGTACAATCTTCCCAATGAATTAGGCAGGACACACACACACACATACACACACACACACACTTATGTGAACGCAAATGCATAGGCATATAAATCAGAAAGAAAGAGGTGAGGAAGATAGACATTCTGACCCTGAAATGTTAGCCATCCTGGATATTGGATTACATAAAGAGAAATGTGCTATAAAATTATTTCAAAATTCTACTCAAAATGTGCACATATGCAAAATCTATTCTCTGAGTCATGAAGTGGGGCTGCTGATTGATGGCTTGTCCTGGTACCTGGCTTGGACAGACAGCACTGATGTTTCAGAAGTAACCTGGAGACAGTTGTCATTTGTTCTTTTTGGAGCTATAATGACTCAGCAAAGGGTGAAGACAGAGTCTTTAGACTGCAGTATGTTGGTGACTCCTGTTTCCCCCTGGGTCACAGAGCCTGTGTGCACTTGCACAGCGAGAGCCTGCTGACTCTCCACTAAATGCTGTTTTGTTTAAATTGCTGAGTCTGAGGTGACACTTCCTCTCGGCTCCTGTTCTCTATAGTGCAGAAACCATTAACTACTTATTTGGGAAGCTGCACGAACTACACTTCCAGTTGCTTAATACACAGGCTCACCATTTTTGCTTTATTTTAAAACATTCGGATACACACCTATTTTTCCTGCCTCTCTTTTTCTTTTTCTTTCTTGCATGGGTATAAATGTTAAATCTTCTATTTCTAGCAAAAGGAAGAAACTCACATTTATTCTTTGGGAGGTGTGTTTATTTGTTTGTGTTCTTTACAGTCCATAGATTCTTTGGTCAACATCACAGCTTCTCTTCCAAAAATGACAACAAACAAGTTGCTTTTAGGCTATGAGTGGTCTCTTTACAAAAAACAAAAACCAAAAAACAAAACCCCAAAAAACAAAACAAAAAACCAAACCAAACCAAAACAACAGCAAAAACCCAAACAACAACAACAACAACAACAACAACAACAACAACAAACAAACCAAATACCCCTCCATAAAAGCTTTCCATATTCATTTCCAACTTTCAATTTTTTCCCCTGTAGACCACTCCATCTTGAACCCTACAGAGATGCCCTTCTGGTGATTGTAGATAAATTCTTTATGGCTGATCGCTGGATTTAAAACAAATGTCTATCAGTAAGAAACAGTTTCCCAAGATGCCATCAGATTTTAGAGTCGGGGTTGAATTCTGTGCTCTTAATTACTCATGTGTCTTGATTTACACACTTTCTCAGTTAATTACAGATAAAATATCATTCTTGGTGTACATCATTTTTGGTGTAGATCAAGTTTCTACTCTTGGGCTTGGCTTCATCTAGATCCAAGAGTTTGCAATATGAATAGAGGGAAGCAAAAGACTCTATGTTCAGGTGCTGGAGTTGGACCCTAGCTTGCTTTAAGAGAGAAAAAGTAAAGGTATTGCCTAGACAAAGATGGAAAAAGAAAAGCTAGTGCTCCTAGGGGCCTGGGTAAATCCCAGGGATTTATCTCCTTCTCTTCATCTTCCCTGGTTTACTGAAGTTCAAAGCAAAGGTGACCTTAAAGATCAGCTGCTGCAATCCATCGTTTATAGAGAACACTGAGCGCCTCTGGGGGCTGATGCCCAGTCAATAGCAGAAGTAGGACTAGGTAGGGTGGGGCTCCTGATTTGCACAATTCTTTTCATTGCCAACCATGTTTCCTATAGACCATGTTTCAAAATGAAAGCTGTGGACCATCTTTCCCACAGGGGCTGCATGGGGGATATGTCAGTGCATATGAGGGACCAGAGGGCAAGGAATTGGGGAGCCTTGAGGACTCTGGGGCTTCTATAGACCATTCGGCCATGTTCTAACTTCCTTCTCTTTTCAAAGCATCTGCCCAGGATCCTTTGTCTAACTCTAGGGGCTTTCTGAGTCCCCCTCTGTAAATGGCTAAGATCCCAGTGCTTTGACATCAGTCTAAAATTGGATTGATGTGTAGATATTTGTCTAGTTGGAATTTTTGAGAATTATCTACTTTTACTCGAGCAGTTGTATTCTGCCCTGTCTGTCTTGTTTTTCCCTGTCTCTCATGCTCTGCTCTGCAGACAGAATCTATTGCTTTTGGTATTTTTGCTCCCTATCTCCCATATCTGTTGAATGCCAGGTTCTCAGGAGGAGTGGAGACCTGATCGCTGTGGCGTGATGGAGACCTGCGCTCCAGTTAATGCCGGCTTTGTAGCATGATGGACATGGCTGTAATGAGAATCTCAAGGTGGGCGTTTATATCACCACTGTTTTGTTACCGGATCTGAAGCCATAGGCTAAGCTCTCAATATCCAAGTCCCTTCATCTAAGAATGAAGATAGCTCAACCAGATCTACTTAACTAGCAGTACTGTGAAAATGAAATCTAGGTATCAAACCACTTTTACAGGTTTGGAAATGCTGGGCAAACAAAACAGTTGGACATTACGTGTCTTCCCCTTCTCCCCCCAGAAAATCCCGTTAAATTCAATAGGCTTTATTTTGTTTTAAGTTGAAAGCACTTTTTAAAGAACTAATGATGTCTAGGGGGAAAAAAGAGCCATGCAATTTCAAACAAAGGAAAATTGTTCTGTTTTAGAATTCTCTAGTCTGTCCCCTTGGGTCACACTGCTCATTGTTCTATGTTCCTCTGAGTGCTGTTGGCTACTGAGTGAGCTCACAGTGGCATAGGGCAGATGGCCAGTTCACCTCACTATGAGTGAGGAGCAGGGAAGCTGCTGTCCTGTCTGTTGGCTGGTCCAGGAGCCCCCATTGTGGGGAACTGTGCTGACTGCCTCTGGTACAGACTTCTAGACGTCGGGCCCCACACACCCAAACACTTCCAAGCCATGTGGGAATCCCAGGATTACAGAGCTGAGTCCTCAGATCTGGAATGTCCCTCTGGGTTTTGAGGGTTTGGTCTTCGGCTTGGAGCACAGCATTAAGCAATGGTTGAAGCCAGAACTGTGGGTTTTCAGTGCTCAGAACTTAGGATGTTTGGGGAGGAGGAGTGAGAAACATTGATCATCCAGAGGCCAGCCCAGGAAGCAGACCGAAGAGAGTGGGTGGGCATGGGAAGAGAGTGTTGGACACAAGACCAGGAAGAGGTGATGCTTCACTCTGCTGCAAGAAGGAGGACTGGGGAGCAATGGTGGTTTTCCCTGGAAGCACCATAGCCGCCGCTGTAGTTCATGAGGTTCTGCATGTGTTAGTAACAGAGTGCAGTGTCACAGGGGAAGAGAGTCACCAGATCAGGCTAGGATTAGGGAGCTTAGTAGTCAGGTGTCTATGTGTCACCAGGACGTAGGAGACGCCTGCCAGATTGTAAAGGACTCTTCCCTTTGGGCTTGTAGGGATTTTGAATTGTCTAAATATTCCTCTTTTCCTATTTTGATGCCGAGATGTCTTTCCACCCTTGCAGTTGTAAACCTTCTGCCATGCTGTGTTATGCTCTCTTGTGCTTGCTGTATCTCCAGGCCATTTTTTTTTTTTTTTTGTGTGTGTGATAATAAGTTAATTCTAACCAACCTTCCCACTGATTCTAACATTTACTATAGTTCCACCATCCTTGAAACTTAGCTCAGGACTGCAAAAGGGAAAGAAAAGAAATGAAAGATTCCCTTTGCAGTCTTCTGTACTGTGTGGAAAATGTCATGGGTGGGGAGGAATTCTGAATGATCCTAGATAGGAATCTGAGCCAGAATCCTTAGGGAGGCACAGGAGAAACCAGGGCTCACCCACCTAGTTTAACCCCAGGAAATGGAAATCCCATTTAAGATAAGATGACAAATCAAATGCAGACAGGAGACATGAGAATTGCTTCATCTTGCTTGAGATTTGGAGAGCTTCTTGACTAGCATTCATTTCAGAGACCACAGTTTCTAGACAGTTCTTGCTTCACTTCCTTTATTACTTCAGTTTTGTGGGCATATGTAGCACCTCCCTGTTTTTATTCTACATGTCTTTTAGGGACACTTTCAGCATATATGCAGATACTCCTTGATTTGGATGGAGTTACAGCTCCATAAGCCCACTACAAGTTGCAGAGGTGTTCAGTCTATGTGGTCTGCAGAGCACCTGCCGTAGTCACATAGGGCACTGTACTGTCTGGCTGTCTCCTTTCATGAACTCAGGGCTGATGGGAAAGGACAGCTTGCTGATGGGTCCAGCACTACATAAAAGAGCACCTCACCACATATCTCTAGCCATGGGAAAGATCAAAGTTGGGCACATATTTTCTACTGGATAAATACTGTTTTGGAAGCATTCATTATAAGTTTGAAAAAATCATAAGTTGAATCTTCATAAGCTAGAGACTTTGAGTGTGTTTGTGTACATGTATGCAGGTGTGTGTTGGATGGTATCTATGCACATATACACAGAGATATACGTAAAGATAACTCTTTCCGCCAGCTGCCTGGGTTCTGCCTCCTCTTTAGGGCCCCCCAATAACACACAGAGTCTTATATTAGTTACAATGCTGCTGGCCAATAACTAGGATGTCTTATTTGCTAGTTCAGTCTTTTTTTTTTAATTTTATTCTTTTATTAGTTCAAATTAGGAGCAAACTTGCTTCACATGTCAATCCCTTCTCCCTCTCCCTCCCCTCCCCCCAACATCCCACCTGCCCCTACCCATCCCCCCTCCACTCCCCAGGCAGGGTAAAGCCCTCAAAAGGGGCTCCCCAAAGTCTACCACATCATCCTGGGCCAGGCCTAGGCCCTTCCCCATGTGTCCAGGCCAAGAGAGCATCCCTTCACATGGGATGGGCTAGCTCAGTCTTAATTACCAACATAACTACTAATCTATATATTTTTATAAGGACCTATCTTACCGAAGACGCCAGCCTCTTCCTGGGATCACATGGCAACTCCTCCCTTTCCTACATTTCCCAGAATCCTCCTTCTCTCCTAGTCCCACCTAACTTGCTTCCCTATTGGCAACAGTGCTTTATTTATCAACAAATATGACAGACATATACACAGAAGGATCTCCCCCATCAGATATATGTGCATTTATACACATTTTACTTTTTGAGGTAGGCTCTCAGTATGTATCCTAGCATGGCTTCAAGTTTCCAGTTCTGTCTTTGCCTCCTAAGTACTGGGTGTACAGGTATGTGCCAACACATCCTACAGAAACTCTCTCTCTCTCTCTCTCTCTCTCTCTCTCTCTCTCTGTCTCTCTCTCTCCCTATGCATGGTCTCTCTTTTTTCACCCTCTGCTGCAGACTTGATATTTGTTCAAATCTAGAACTTTCCATTGTTTGATCCTCTTTTCAGTATGAACTTTCCCAGGCATTGCTTTTCTCTTCTGGAAGCCCCATTTGTCCTACTGGGAGAGCCTGCCTCTTCCCCCCTGTTTTCTTGCTCTTCCATGGTGATCACATTTGTTTATGTCTCTGATCATTATTAGCAGATGCGCATTGTCATTTCTAGCATGCTTTTCTGGTCCCTCAAGGTCTTGACTATGCTTTTTGGCCTGTTTTCTCTGTCCACTCTTTTAGTGATTGCTGAACCACTGCTATGTCATCGACTGTCCTGTTTTTCATTTCTGACATGAAGGCCCATTCACCTTGGCAACAGGAGAAGCTGCACAGCTGTCTCTACTGGCAACCTCAGGGTCTCACTGCTCTGAGATGTTTGTTGTTATTTAGTTTTATTTTGAGGTCTCTGCACTGTTTTGATAGTATAAATTTAGACTCTACACCTAAGCTATCTACAGAATTGCTACTTTGACTTCTTACTGAAGACCTTTAAGCTATGTTTTGTCTTGGTTCCCAGATAGAGACCAGAATTGTTGGGCAAATGGGAAGGAAGTTCCCACTACCCTACATGCTAATCATTAAGTGGCAAGCTCTTAGCTTCAACTTCACTTCCCTCACTCGAATTATGACCCCAGGGTTGCAGTTCTACAAGAAACATGAACCCTCTGCCAGCATCTCTCTTATAGCTTTGCCAGATATGTTCTCAGAGTGAGAATGGAAAAATGAAGGAGAGGACTTGCCACTTGCTGGTTGTCCTCATTCTGGAGCCATTGCCCCAGCCACAGTGCTCCTTCAGGGATGGCAGAAGTTCTGTTCTTTTCAAAGTATCCAGTCCAGCCTCAGAGACACCAGTGCCAGCTGGTAGCACCTTCTTTGAAGTTTGGATCTTTGTGTGAGGACTTTAATACAGGGTGTTAGCTTCTAATAATCCCAGGCTCGGGCAAGAACATGTGTGTGGAGAGCAATAGCTGCCTGTGATGGGTAGACCAAAATCATCTCTGTGTGGTACTTGCAACTCCTGACTGTGAGCAAATACCACTTCTGAGACAAGGCTTCAGCAATCTCTGACTTCTGTCTTGCTGGGTCTTGGCTCTTTTCTGGCATGTTCACTGTCAAGGAAGCTGGCTACTCTGCTACAAGATTTTCTGTGCTGAAGCCCAGTGGTGAGGAGCAGAGGGCCTTAGTCAAGGTCTGCCTTTGGCTTTAGGGTTAGGGTTAGGGTTAGAACCAACCCTAGCAATAGGAGTGATCTTGGGAAGAGATCCGTGTGCATTTGATATCTTGAGTGGAGCCTTAGAAGAGACACCATTTGGAAGGCAGCTTAGTCACCCCCGGATACATAGCCAATGAGATCATACATGATCCTGGCTTTAAGCAACTCTACTTCTGGTAACAAGAGCCACACTTCCGTGGAGGCGAAAGATCTTTGAGCAAAAGATCTTTGAGCACTCTGAGAGTAAAGTTACAAGCTCCAGATACCTCCACCCTTTAAAGAGGCCATAATCCACTCTCTCTAAGCACAAGCATTTAGGACTGACCCTCAGCCATTGGGCCCTGGGAGACAGGATTGCCTCTTGGGCACCATGTGACCTCTTTCTTATTGTCTTGAAGCATCTGGACATTCCATACTGTCTGTCTGTCTGTCTGTCTGTCTGTCTGTCTGTCTGTCTGTCTGTCTGTCTCCCTCTCCCTCTGTGTGTGTGTGTGTGAGTGCTTGTGTGTGCATGCATTCATGTGTGTGAGGTGCATGTGAACATGTGTATACAAGCAGGTGAAGGCCAGAGGTCAATTCCTCAGGGGCTGTCTATCTTGTTTTCTGAGACAGGGACTCTCATGGCCTGGAGCTTCCTGGTTTGAGTAGGTCAACTGTCCAGTGAGCCCCGAGATTCTTCCTCCCCAGGAAGTACTACCACTATACTTGGATCTTACATGGATTTTGAGACTTCTTTTAGGTTCCTAGGTTTACACAGCAGGCTTTCACCAACTGAGCAGTCGCCCCAGATTTTCTCTTACTTGTAAACTCATCTTTCTCTTAATATTTCCCATATTCCTCAGGGTTTCTCTGCATTTTAGGAGGAAGTGGATGTCCTCAACAGCTTGTTCTCTCCCCACTGGCAGAAATGAAAGTCAAGCAGAAGGCCCTGGCCGTTTCTAGACAGGATAATTAAGCATCAAGAAGTCTCTGTATTTCAATGCTCAATATTGAAACAGATTGATCTTTACCAGTTGTTAAAAGGTACTCTCTAGTTCATAATATAAATGGTCTCCCAGGATGAATGCCATTGGGGCAATCTGTGGATTAATTGCTTCCTCCCCAATGACTTATGACTTGGAACAGATAGGAAAGCAGGATATCAAAACAAACACTTGAAGCACAAAGATAAAAAATGTTAATAATTAGTAACAGCTAGAAGCAAAACTAATTCACAGTGGGCCCATAATGCCAGCTATTTAATGCAAATTAACAAATGACATTTTAATGTAAAGGACACGAACACTAATATTCTAATTTTCCAAGTAAGATCAATAACTCAACAAACACTAATGTGTTCTAAAAGGGGACTTAGAGCCAGAGCGATAACTTCACTTTGGAGATAAGTGAAATGCCACACAAGTTTATATTTGTGGTTCCAAAATTAGACTAAATCAGAATGAGGTGCCACAGCCTTGGAAGGAGGGCCTCGTAAAAAAGGAAAGTGCAAGCAACGCTGATCACAAAGTGATGAAACTGGTCGCATAACGCTGGATAATGAGGCAATCTCTCACTTCTCAGAAGGATTAGCAAGGGCAATTGTGAATTAAAATGGTGTTGTCTTGGCATCTTGTGTCTTAAATAAAAGTTTGGAGAATGAACGATGAAGCAGCATTCCAACTCCTTGTGTTGGATTGCTTGGGAAGAATAATTTTAACTTCAAGTACAAAAAACACACTCCAGCATTCAGGCTGGAAGCCCACTGTGACCAAGAGTGGCCTTATTTACTTTTGTCTGGTTTGTACAAAGCACAAAATAAAATCCCTTAAAGTAGATACTTTTCATTGCATGGTATTTTGTAGTTGAAAGATATCCTCTAGCAGTTTATGCTGTTTGTTCCTTAAAACTACCCTGCATGGTAGGAGTTCTTAGTCTTATTCTATAGTGAGGGAGTTGAAGACTTAGGGTTTGCACAGGGTCATGCATTTTACAGATTCAAACTCCTCCTGGACTTCCAGTGTCCTACCATGCTTAAAGGAGTGATGCTGCCTGCATTCCTTTCCTTTAGCCATGTCCTGTGCCCTCCACTCCCGTGTGTGAGTGTGTGTGTGTGTGTGTGTGTGTGTGTGTGTGTGTGTGTGTGTGTGTGTGTGTGTGTGTGTCTCCACTGGCCAGTAAGCCAAATGAGTATCCTTTATCGCTTCTGAAATTTATAAAGGGTGTTGTTTCTCTGCTTGTTCACCTATTTGTTTTGGAGACAGGGTCTCCTGGGCACAAGCCATCCTTCAACCTCAGTGTCCTGAGTAGTTGGGATGACTAGAGCCTCACTGTCTTAGAGTTTCAATTTGTTGTTCTTCAAACAGAATTGTAATGCAGGGTCAAAATGTAAGCCATAAATGCCTTCTATATCCCTTAACCTCCAATATGGTTATTCCAGTCTCACTTCAACTAAAATGAGAAAAATATGCTGAAATATAACAATTATAGAGAAGAATTTGTGCAATAAACGCTCGATGATGGAACATGCCCTTATGCTTTCAGCCTTCAACAAGAAACAGAAAGTTAACAGCCCAAAGGAAGTGGTAAACTTTTCTCCAAGTGCCAGGAGTGTGCTTTTGCTTTGCTTGTTTTCACAGTTTTATATAAATGAAATCTATGGTGTAGCAACATGTCATGAGGAGTCATTTTGTTGCTATGTTCATTTACTAGAATAATAATTGTAGCTTTTTCCCCAGGACTTGTGACCTGTCTGTTCCCAGGCCCCTGGCTTCGTTAAAAGAATCAGGTATGGGTTCCATTTCATGGAGTGGACTTTAAATCCAATCAAGAAATGGTTGGTTATTCCCATAATATTTTTGCTGCTATTGTACCAGTGTATCTGGCATCCAGGTCAGCTCTTCCAGCATGCAGATTTCATAGCTGGTTGAGGCTGACCATTGCTTTCTTCCTCTGGTAGAGTATATAGTACCTTCCAGCACTGTGAACACCAGTCCATAGCAGTTAAAGCTTTTGGTTAGGCATTGGCTTGATCTCACCACATTCAATGACATAAGTAAGTTATGTTCAGCAAGAAAGTCTTATCACTAAGTTGTTGAGGGGAACCAATGGTATTGGCAATAGTCTGTTATAATTAGTGGCATCTATGGAACTGCTGTAATGATAACTCTTTCTGCCAGCTGCCTGGGTTCTGCCGCCATGTTAGGGTCCCCAAAAAATACACAGAGATTAATATCAGTTACAATGCTGCTGGCCAATGATTAGAATTTCTTATTTGCTAGCTCTGTCTTAACTATCAACCATAACCATTAATCTATATATTTTATAGACTTATCTTATTAATTAATTAATTTTATTTACTACTCATATTTATACATTCATCCCCCCTTATTCCCTCACCCTCCCATCCTCCCATGTTCCCCCCAATCCCCCCAACCTATCCCCCAACTCCTCCCCAGGGATAGTGAGGCCCCCCATGGGGGACCTTCAAAGTCCATTATATCATTTGGGGGAGGGCCTAGGCCCTCCTTGATGTATCTAGGCTGCAATATAATCCCTTCATAGGGAAAGGGGTCCCAAAGTCCATTTGTGCTCTAGGGATAAAGACTGGCTCCACTATAAGGATAAAGTGAGGCCCCATAGACTGTCTTGGTCTCCTAGCTGGCACCCACATTCAGAGGGCTTGGTTTGGTCCAATGCTGTTTCCCCACTGCTTCCTGCTGGTTGGGGGCGATGTCCATATCATGGGGATCATGATAAAACACAGAAACCTGGCCAGGTCCTTATTTTTGTAGACTGTAAGGCTGTATGTCTCAGCTGTTTTAGATGTTGCATCATTTGGGACATTGTTTTAGGGGGTCTTGCTTCATCAAACCACATTAGTCTGGAAGGAATCCATAGCTTTACATTTTCTGTGGAAACATAAGCAAAAACTCTTTTCCCAAGTAACCTGTCCTTATATTTAAATTTAGAAGTCAAAGCATTTTAAAAATATACAAGTTGGATTAATTTAGCAGCATTGATAATCAAATGTCTTTTAGCAGTTGTTGCTCCATCCCTAGCAATTAAACATTTTGAAGACAACACAATATCATACAGTATCCAGACTCTGCATTTTTCATCTTTACGTGGCTTTTATTACTCTATTTCTTTTACTTTTATTTTTTCCTTTTATGAGACAGGGTTTCTCTGTGTAACGTTGGCTGCCCTTGAACTCATTCTGTATACAAGGCTGGCCTTGAAGTCACAGAGTTCTGCTTGCTTCTGCCTCCCAAAAGAGTGCTGGCATTAAAGGCATGTGCCACCATACCCAGCTACTCTATTTCTTTTTTTTTTTTTTTAAACATGTTATCCTGTTTTTTTCCTCTCACAAGCCTACGTATATTTTTAAACACACTGTAAATCTTTAGAGTTTTTTTTTTTTTTTCATCTGAATCTGTCTCTACTGTAAATCTGTACCTTTTTCTGGCCATGCCGTCTTTTATCTGCTAAACAACATTGCTAAAATTAAAGCAGCAGCTGTTTTAGCCACTGTCTTTCCAAGATGGCGGGGGTACGTTTACTGTCAGGACTGAGAGCTGTGCTTACCACCTTGGTCTATCAAGCAGCATGCTGCAGGTTTGGAGATGTGGTCACTGCCACAGCCAGCTGCTCATACATACCATTGAGTTGTTAGCAGGGCCTCTTAAAACAGCCATGTGTTTTTTCTGTTTATGCTGTGTCAGGAAGATTCCCTTAAAGGAGCCTAGCGAGTCTCGGCTTGTCTCTAGCAAAACAGAGCCCACCCGAGAAAATGCTGCTAACAAGAAGCCGTGCTTATCTCTATTGTTTTGTTTCTAGAATCTCTTTTTAAGTTTTTGTGAAGTCTTATGTGGAAGTTTGTAAAGCCATGGGGGTACCATTTGTAACAATAACTCTTTCTGCCAGCTGCCTGGGTTCTGTCACCACGTTAGGGCCCCCAGATAACACACAGAGATTAATATTAGTTACAGTGCTGCTGGCCAATGACTAGATTTTCTTATTTGCTAGCTCTGTCTTAAGTATCAAGCATAACCATTAATCTATATATTTTATAAAGACTAATTGAGGATGCCAGCAGCATACTTCCTCTCCCAGGATCACATGGCGACTCCCTCTTTACTACATTTTCCAGAATCCTCCTTGACTCTTAGTCCCACCTATCTTGCTTCTCCATTGGCGAACAGTGCTTTATTTATCAACCAATAAGACAAACATATACATATAAGGACCTCTCCCATCAAACTGCTTTGGTCAACTACAAAAAAATGTGTAACCAATTCCTGGTACTGGATGCTTTCCTCTTAGTAGCATATAATGTCTAGCTGGGGGAATCCTTCAATGGTGACTCCACTGAAATTCTTCTTACTATGCATATATTTTAGGAAGACTGTACAGTAGTAGGTTTCCATATAACTTTTCAAAAAGCCTTTAGTGTTAGTCCCTCACTTACCTTGCAATTCCATCCCACCCCCATTTAATCTCACTATATTTCCCCTTTTATCCCATTATAGCATTATATTGTTGTTCTCTTTCTTTGGTAGTCTTCAACTCTCCCCAGTTCCTTAGTAGCTACACAACCTCTGTAGATATTCTAAATAGAACCAAAGCACAAAGCTAACATCCACATATAAGAAATCTCTTGCATTATTTGTCTTTCTGAGTCTTGGTTGCATCTCTTATGTTGATTGTTTCTAGCTCCATCCATTGGCCTGCATATTTAATAATTTCACTTTTCTTATGAGCTGAGTAACAATCCATTGTGTAAATGAACCACATTTTCCTTATCCACACATCAGCTATTGGATATCTAATTTGTTTACATTTTCAGGCTATTCTGAATAGAGCTGCAACGAACATGGAAGAGTATCTCTCTAGTTGGGTGTGCACCCCTTCGGATATATGGCCAAGAGTTGGGATAGCTGGATCTTGAGATCGATTTATTTTCAGCACTTTGGGAAACCTCCACTACAATTCCATAGTGACTGTACAAGTTTGCTCTGCACCAGCAATTAAAAAGTGTCCTATTTCCCCCACACCTTTTCAAGACAGGGTTTCTCTGTGGCTTTGGAGGCTGTCCTAGAACTTGTAGACCAGGCTAGACTTGAACTCACAGAGATCCACCTGCCTCAGCCTCCTGACTGCTGGGATTAAAGGCATGTGCCACCACTGCCCCGATCAAAGGCCTTAACTCTTGATGCTAGTCTGATGGACAGTTCAGAGTCTGGTCTCAAAAATGCCCATGCTGACATTTCTTTCCAAAATTACCACCCAGAAGAATCCTATAGCCATAGCTCACATCCTGAGGGCCCTTGACTCTCAGGAGCTTAGAGGAGACATGTGAGGAACCCCTTTCTGCCTCACCTCATGGCAAGTTTAGTCATTGTAAAATGGGTATGTGGCAGGTTTAGTCTGCAAGGTGATGTGTCTCACTCAAGGACTCTTGATTATTTAAGGTTTCACAGTTTCATATGTCAAGGGAGGAAGACATTATTGATAGCACAAGGAGAAAGCATCCTTTCTGGCTCTCAGTGTCCTTTTAAAATTGATCCACAGCATGCAGTTGCCACAGGACTTTCACTTAATGTCATTTCAGGTTTGAGGTCAGTTAAAGAGTCACTTTTTAATAGGTTTCCATTCTTTCTTGAATAACTGATAAAGAATGAAGCTGTGTGTGCATGTTCGGGTGTGTGCACACAAACAAGCGTGCTGGGTCATTGGAGGAAAGGGAGCAGAGGAAACAATGTGATTCCTTTTCAGGGTGTGTTAGTTACTGCTTAAAGAGTTCTGATTTTTACATATGTTACATATCCATGAAATTTTTAAAAAGTATCTTGTAACCTACCTAATCCTCATTGCTTTAACACGTTAATACTAAACCTTATAGATTATGAGTGATAGTTTAGTGACAGGCAAGACCACAGTGACTTTGAGGTTATTACAGGAACAACCGGAGTCACTTGACCTTAGAAGTGATCTCATGTTATAATATAGTGTCTGGCGGTTGAGTGGTAGAGTATTGTCTTCACACAAAGTTGGGTGGGTAGGGAAGGGGATGGTGGTAGATCTGGGAGGTGTTGGTGACGGGTGTGTGTGTGTGTGTGTGTGTGTGAATATGTTCAAAATACATTGAACAAAGTTCTCAAAGAACTAATAAAAATTGCAAATAAATAAGGATCACAGTAAATTATTCAACATGTGGTAGCTAAGTGGTAACACAGACTTTAATTAGAGTATGTAGATAAAATGGAAGACCTGAAGACAACACTGTGTTATTTTTCATCACTGTAACAATTGCCACTGTAACAACTTGCTGGGTTGAAGTTTACATTTCTCTTTTGGTAGCTTGTAGAGTACCTAGAGTACCTTCTCACACCGAGGACACTAGAATGTAGGGGTGAAAGTTCTATGTAGGCACCAGCTGAACCTCTCCATGTTCAACGAGTTGTCGTGTGTGTGTGTGTGTGTGTGTGTGTGTGTGTGTGTGTGTGTGTGTGTGTGTGTGTGAATCAGTCACTCTTCTTGTTGGCAGCAAAGATGTAACTAAAATTTTGAGAAAAATGATATATCAACTGCTTCTTATTTATTTCCTACAAGCCAACTAGTGCATTGGATATAGTTTTCTAGCAAATGTATTATCCTCCAAGCTTTCAATTATGTGTAAGTTTTCTGTCAATTTGATGCAAATGAGAAGGTTTTATTTATTATTTTAACACACGTACTATTGGCCCTTTCACTCCTAGATGGTTCTATGCTGTTGCCCTGTGTTGGGAGATCCTGCAGCTTTGGGTCTGTGGGTCAGGTCCCTTCATAGGCTCCAGCAGATCATAAAGGGGGTGGGTGTTGGGGTGGGTCAAGTCATAGCCCTGTTTCTGGGCCTGGGCAGCTGCAGGATTGGTCTGCCCACCAGTTCTCCCCTGTCCTCACCACCAGGGTGAGCTCTCCTGCATTGTCCCAGCGAATTCACCTCTTGCTGCAATGAGTAAGGAATAGGGCTCTCTCTCCTGCTTTCATGGCCTCCGGGATGGCTCTCCCACACCCCCTATCTATTGTGTTGCCCAGATGAGGTACAGGGACCACTGTTTCAAGTGCTGCAGCTGGTGAAGGGCTAGGACATCCCTTTGCTCTTATGGCCCCAGGGCTATCTCCTCCACCTGTCTCAGACATTGATGGGCAGGGGGTGGGGAGCATCTCTCCTTTGCCCATGCTGCCACATGTCAGATGAGTACTGGGGACAGGTCTCCCTTGCTCACAACATCAGTGCTGGGTCACCTTCACCTCCAACCACTGGGTAGCTTTGCCCAGGTGAGAAGCAGGGCCCACTTTCCTGAGGCTAGTAAGGGGGAGGGTCATCTCTCTCATCTGTTAATCCTGATCTTCTGAGGTAGGAAGATCTACTGTTAATCTGGGCCACACCTTCTGCTGGCAACCTATGTGAAGGACAAGGAAGAAGGAATCTTTCAGTCTTTGCCTGGCTAGTGCATTCCTTCCCTGGCATTAGAACCCACGTCTCTGGGACTCTGTCATATACTAAAGACTAGCTGGGACATCCAGCCTAGTGGACTGAAAAACTGCTGCATTCTCGGATCTTCGTTGGTAGACAGCCATTTATTGGATTAGCTGGACCACAGCTGGTAAGTCATTCTAATAACTCTCCTCCCACTGTATTATATATACACATATTGTGTGTGTGTGTGTGTGTGTAGATTCATTCTATCAGTTCTGTTTCTTTGGAGAACCCTGATGAACACAGATTGCTACAAAAAACAGTATCTTCCAGACACATCCAAGTAGCTGCTCAGATGAACTCATGGCACTTGTAGCAGCATGTTCAAAACCTACTCAAACCCAAGCCAGATAGAGGCCCAGCATGAATAGCAGAGCTGGTCACACAATCCCACCCCTATCCATGAAGTTATTGGCTATTGTTAGATGCTGGGAGAGGAAGAGATAACATTCTTTAAGAAGGTTGATCATACTCGGTAGAAAAACTCTGGTAGGCCGATCACTCTCCAGTGAAAGGCCACACATACAAGAATATTTTGGGCAGTACAAATTGGTCTTAAAGGCTAAAAAAAAAAAAAAAAAACTACAAAGTCTGGTAGATAAGGAAGGGGAGGGCATCGTGGAAAAGTTGGGGAGCGAACGAATATGATCAAAACACATCCTATGAAACTCTCAAAGAACTGGTAAAAATTAAAAAATAATAAAAGCATAGAGCATATGCTGCTTGACATATAAATACAGCACCTGGCATGTAACATGTGTACATCACCTTCAGGATGTACTCATGGGCATGTACTTTTATACATTTCCCAGGGTCTGCTTATTTGACTGAAACCTGATGGGTGTACAAAGCAATTGCCTACACACATTTCTCAATAGTGAGACTTTCTCCAGCCTCACTTCCCCCCTCCCGTTTGCCACTCAGCATCGCACAGCCATTTGCCTCTAGTTACTGCTCGAAGCACCCTGCACCTGTTCCCTGTTTACATTAGAACCATCGCAATCCTCACTGATTTGCAAAGCTGAATACATTTTGATGATTTAAATAACGTTTGGATGCAAGCTGTGTCTGAGAAATACTTTCCTTGGTATATCAGAATATATTTATATCCAAATTTGACCCTGAAAATACTGACATTAAGAAAAAAGAGTCCTTCCTTCCTTTTACCTGGATGACTCTCTTTTCATACCAAGAGACATTGGTTTTTCTCTGACAAAATAATAGAGACTAGGTGGCTTAAACAATTGATATGCATTCCTTATAATTCTGAAAGTGAGGCATCCATAATTAGGGGGCTAACATGGTCAGTTCCTGGAGAAGGCCTTTGGCTCAGCTTACAGATGGCTCATCTCTCATGGTGTCCTCACATGGGGGAGCAAAGAGGTAGGGGCAGAAGGACTATGAGGGAGAAAAACTAAGGAGAAGGAAGAAGAGGAGAAAGAGGAGGAGGGGAGGGGAAGGAAGAGGAGGAATGGAGGGGAGCTGGTTGTTCTCTTCTGATGACATTAATTCCATCACCAAGGCCATAGCCCCATATCTTCACCTTAGTCTCCCCAAAGCCCCCGTTTAAATACCATTGTGTCTCAGATTGGAGCATCAGTATATGAACTTTTTTGGGGTGGGGGTAGAATAAAAGCATTCAATCCATGTCAAGAGATAAGAAACAGATCCAGGGCTGGTGATAGGGCTCAGCTAGGGAAGCCACTTGCCATGCAAGTCTGCCAACCTGAGTTTGATCCCTAGAACCCATAGAAGGGTGAATGGAGAAACCAAAAGGTTGTCCTCTGCCCTCTACACGCACACTGTGTCATCTGTGTGCCCTCACACACGTTCTAGAACACTGATGATAAACACAATCTAAAAACAGAAGCAGATTCAATGAACTTGTAGAGACTTTTGATGAAGGATTGAAATGTTTCCTCATGGTTGAGCACATCCATCCATCTGTCCATCCGTCCATCCGTCCATCCATCATCCATCCACCTATTTATCTTGTCTATTTATCTATCATCTACCTGTCTTGTCTATTTAGCTATCATCTGTCTGTTTGTCTGTGTATCTATCTATATGTATGTATGTATGTATGTATGTATGTATGTATCTATCACATTATGCCTCTCACCATTTTGCTTTTTCACGATTGCCTGCAGTGAGGTTCATTAACAGAATAGAAATGGAGTAGGAAGTATTACCCACTCCACTCACATACAAAAAGAACAGCTAAGCATTGAGCACACAGGGATGACTTGCCTATGACAAGGTATCTTCCTTGCTGCAAGTGTGTTTTATTCTATGGGGATTCTCCATACGTATCATAGTAGGTTACAAAACCCTCTGACCAAGTTGGATGGACATGGTATGGGCACCTCTTCTACTGGAACACTTAGATGTTTTCACCAGGAACTTGTATTTTCAGCAGAAGGTGACATGTGACACTAGAGTGGGGACACATCTATAAATCACTGTTTCAGGTAGAGGAGACTGGCATCCAGTCCATATGGCTCATACAGAAAGACATCTTTAGACTGACTACAACACCTCAAGCTGGACTCCCTAGAGACTTAGCTTGATCCAAGTAATCACATGAATCAATCATGCCAGTATGAAATACTCTCTCCATTTCTTGCCTCTGTCTCCAATAGGTTGGTGAAATCTCAGGTTTTGATACCAAGGAGGCTGCAGAAGTTCCGGTTGATGACACCCAGGCTAAAGTGCACATTGCATATTGCATCAACAGTTCCCCAAAGTCCCACCAAGAGTGTCCTCCTGCCTCACTGGCTTTGCTTGAATCACCTTCCCACAATTACACCAACCCCCGAAGTTAGGAAGATGTGCTGCTTGGACCATGTCTCACCTGCAGCTAGGGCTGGAGTCAAAGAATTTGGAAAATAGGAAAAACAATAGCAAGAGATTGCTTCAGGATGCTAAATGTCCACAAACATCAGGAGCCATGGGATACCATGCAGATAGAGACACAGAGGGGTCACCTACTACAATGGACGATTGACGTGAACACACAGAAAAGAATAAAAGAAAGGTTCTTGTGGCCTGGTGCCTGGGGCTTAATGCAGATCCAGTTTGAGTCTCTGTGATTCTTCTGTGCTTGACATTATGTCCCCCTTCCCTTTCTCCTATGTGCCCCCTGCCCATGTCCTGTGTCCTCTGCCCTCTACTCTCCCTCCCCTCTCCCCATTATCTCCCCTCCCCTCCCCGCCTCTTTTTTCATTAAGGTATCCTGTATTGGTGGGTGGTGCTTTCAGCCAGTGACATTTACAAATCTAAGGAACTCTTCAGTATTTTATCACAGCTCCATCCGGGGCAAAGAACTGGAAAGTTGCTCAGGCTCAGGAACGGTCTATCTTGAAATGTTAAGGGCCATACTCTGAACTGTAATTTGAGATAGAATGTCAGACGCTTGCTTTGTCACTTCCCACCCCCTACATCTCTTACAGAGTCAGTCTCCATCATTCTCCAGTGATGTCCAGGGGCAAAGCTAACTCTGTTTAAGCCAATCAGCATGTTCCATCCTTTGATGCCAGAGAGACTGGCTTTCTGGTGGTCACTCGATGCCCACATTTGAGAAGAGTTATTCTCTAGGCTTTCCTTAGAACTATCAGGGAGGTAGAGTTTCTTTTCCTGTTGCATCTGAAAAGGTCACTGGGCTGGAACTGTGGCCAATTTCTTGTGAGCACATGGGTCCTGACATGGACTACTCAGGGCTGAGAAGTCAGAGGCAGATGCTCCATCCCTGGGAGATCTTGTGCAGTATGGATCAAGCTGTGCCTGAAGCAATGGTACCCTTGGGAGTCTTCAGTTTGTGAGCAAAGAAATCCCTTTTTTCTTTTCTTAAGCTTATTTGAGTTAGGGATTTTGTCACCTGCAGCCAAAAGAGTCATAACTAATACAGTTATGGGAAGCAGGCTTTGAGGGAACGTGTCAGGTAATCTGTAAGATGGAGAGGCTGAACTATAAGAGGGGACAGGTTCTAAAGCTCCGCTAGGCACATGCTCTCCTTTTTCCTGAGTTCATAAACCACGTTGCTTCTCCAGTAGAGGTGGAATGTATACATCACGCTGTCTTGACTTGCAATTCTAGTCCTTACATGGTAGGTGCAAATTTCATGACCATAAAACTCTGATGTGCAGAAATGTAACTTTCTTTATTGTTTTATAATTGGGTTTAATTTAGCTCACAGACCCTCATGTCTACAAATGGCAGAGAGCTTTATCTTGCTGACTCCAGCCTGTCTGGCAAGCCCTGGCATCAAGCTTGGTATCTGTTAGGGGAGGTAATAAGTTAGTTCATGATTCTGAATAATTTTCTACTGGGGGATGATGTGCTTTCTAACAAGGACGGCAGGGAGGCAAACTGTCTGGGCTGGGGGCTGACCCCTAACCATGGTGGATAGCAGGCTGGAGTTGGGCAGCTATCCCTGCAGGCTTCATCCTGCCTATGTCCAAGCTTAGCCTTTGCAGACTCTGCCTGGCCCTCTTCTTGTGTCCATCTAGGGTTCCCATGGTCCCTGGACTCCAGGCCAAGTCCTTTCCCCATTCCAACCCAGGAACTTTTCCTGTCTTTGTACATCCCACATGGGAGAAAGAGATGGGTCAGCTAGGTACCCTAACTACCCAAGGCAGCTTTGGCCCTGTATGTGCCCCAAGAACTACCTGCAAATCTCCCATTTCTCTCTCTCCTCTCTTTCCCTTCTCTCTCTTCTCTTCCTTTCTCTCTCTGTCAATCTCCCTTCCTCTCATCTCCATGCATACTTGGATTTCCCATTGGTTCTGGTCCCCTGGTGAACCGAGAGCACCGTCATAGGAATCTTGAGAGAGGCAGCTTCCTTCCTCCTGATGTTCAGACAAATCTGCTGTGCTCTGGCCCCCAGAACTCCCTAAGCCCAGGAAGGGCACTTGTCCACACATGTGTCTTGGTTTGCATTCTTTACTCTAGGTTTCCTTACAGTGGGGCTTGATTTGACATGAATACAAGCCCCCTTTCCTTTCTCCCCTGCCTGCATCTTGTAGCCACATCCCTGGTTTCCATGGCCTCACCTCTATTCTCTGAATCCATACACTGGTTGTCCAGGTTCTAGGTAGAAAGGTCAATTGCTCAAGCTGCTGTCTCTTCTCTGCAGCTGGGAGCCTTGGCCCTCACAGTCTTGTTTTAGCGGAGAGGAATTCTCAGGGCAGAAATGATAACCCAGAAGAATTACTGAGGAGGAATGGCATGATGGGGGATGTCCTTCTGTATATATATTTCTCTTATTGGTTGATGAATAAAAACATTGTTTGGCTGATAGAGGCAGGAAGATAGGCGAGGCTAGGAGACAAGGAGAATTCTGGGAAAGGTAGGCAGAGAAACACCGGAAGGGACCAGGAGGATAGGACGTACCAGGCATTCTCCGGTAAGATAAGACACATAGAAATACAAAGATTTATAGAAATGGGTTAATAATTAAGACAGAGCTAGCCAATAAGAAGCCCTAGCCATCAGCCAACAGTTTAATAATGAATATAGTGTCTCTGTGTGTTTATTTGGGGCTGTAGGGTGGCAGGACTTGGCAGGACAAGAGAAACTAGCAACAGTGACACTCTGTTGCTATTAGAGCATGACTTGGGTCTGAAAGTCACCAGTGTTTTCCCAGCCTTTGGGAGCACCATCTCACTCTTCATGGGACATGGTTGTTAGTCACTGCCTCCACACTGTTTGTCTGTCTGAACTCTGTGGGGCCAAACTGCCCACTCTCCTAAGGAGCATCACCATGGAAGGAGTGCAGAGCAGCTCCTCTCCCTGTAGCAGAGAGGTTTGTGTTGTTTTAAACCACCTGTTTTGTGCTGCTTTCTTCCAGCAGCCCAAGACAATGAGAAGGCTCATGGAGTTAACCCTAATCCATTTCTCTCCATCAGTTTGTGGGGCTGATGTCACACTTTCCCCACCCTACTTAAGAGTCTAAGTCTGGGGTGGAATATGAGAGCCAGCATCTCCAACAAGCTTCCATAGTGGTGGCTATTAATCTGGGGACCAGGTTTTGGGCCTTACTGGCCTGAGCTACCTGGGTTGATGGGATCTCACCAGGTTGAGTCTAGGCAGGATGGATGACCTGAGAGGGCAAATCTGTTAGAAGGGGTTTCCAGAAACTAATTTGTGTGTGGGAGTTGTGATACTGGGAAACCATACAGAAGTCTCTGTGTGCCTTGGGATCAGCATGATGTCAAAGGTTCATTTCTGAGCCCAGTCTCCGGGCCTGGGTTTCAGTTTTTATAAAACTGGGTATAAGCTCAAAGTGATGGTTTCTATGAAGCAGAGGAGTCCCCAACACTATCCCTGTGGGTAGATGAGACAAGGTTTGATTCAGAAAAGAGGAAGGTGAATTTTTATGTGTACACACATGTATAACTGCATGGATCCTGTGCACATGCATGTATGTATATGTAACAAGCACGCAACTATGTGCAGGAATACACAGGCACCTGTGTGTAGGCATGTGTTGGGGGCAACATATGCTTTTTGCTTTACTTGGGCAAGACAAAGCCACCAGCACCTGCAGCTCCCCGACAAAGGTGGCAAGAGCCCCACCCTGAAGCAAGCAAACCCCATCTCTTTGAAAGCTGTTGTCTACTTGTAGCCATCTATTTTTTGTGTGACAGATCTCTTCATCTGCGGTACCTGAATATCTTCAAACCTACCCAGTGAAGCCCTGCAGTTAGTCCTTCATTCCAGCTCTGCCTTTCTGTGTGGATGACACAGAGGGAAGTTCAGAATCTTTCTGCCTTTGCTGCTGTTCCCCTCCATGGCCGCTTGTTTTGAGGCTATACATAGTTTGCCTCACAGAGAGGGGATTTGAATTCTCTGATTTCTTTGTTCACAAACAAAACTGGACTCAGAGCCCTTCTTCTCCCTGAAGCACAGAATCTGTACCATGCCATCTGCCAGCAGGTGGCAGGGTGTCCATCCTGCTCGTTTTTTTGATGGAAGCTTCCAGGGTTTGCACAGAGCACGGTCTGTCTGACTGCCCCCTCTCTGTTATGAGTTAAAGGCAGGGGCTTGGGTCCTGAAGTTAACTGCGTTCTTATTTCTGGCGTGTTCCCTCCACCCCGCTGCCTGAGATCGGCTGTTATATTTTCTGTAGTTTTGTCCTTTCCCAGTGCCCTCCTCATTGTCCCAGGAACAGGCTCAGAGTGTGCTTACAGACCACGAGAGTGACCCTTGCTGACAGTCACTTCCTGCTCCAACCAAGGCTTGTGCGGTAAAGGGTGTGAAAGGCCAGTTCCCTTGAGACAAAAGGATAAGTCTGGGATATGATTAATGCCCCACAGTTTCTCCAAGAGGCTGTTCTAGCCACTGCCCCATACCCTTGCTACTCTGCTCATCTGCCTATACTGCGTCCTCCTTCTTTCTCCCTGCAGGCCTCCCTCAGTGAGTTGCTAACGTCCAACCCTCTCTCAGGATCTGCATTTAGGGACCCAGCGTAGAGGGTATCTGCATAGAATGTGTAGTCGTGTGTGTTGTGTGTGTGTGTGTGTGTGTGTGTGTGTGTGTATCTGTGTGTATGTGTGTGTGTGGGTGTGTATGTGTGTGTGTATGTATCTGTGTGTGTATCTGTGTGTGTGTGTATGTATCTGTGTGTGTATGTGTGTGTGAGTGTGTATCTGTGTGTGTGTGTATGTATCTCTCTCTGTGTGTGTGTGTGTGTATCTCTCTCTGTGTGTGTATGTGTGTGTGTGTGTGGTGTGTGTGTGTGTGTGTGTGTGTGTGTATGTGTGTGAGTGTGTGTGTGTGTGTGTGTGTGTGTGTGTGTGTGTAAAACCTACTTGAATATTATTCTTCATGGTCACACACTCTGTGTGTCTCACTGAACTTTATCTGTCTGGTACCTTTCCTAGTCCTGTTCACTCATCTAGCTCTCTCATTCCTGTTCATAGTGGAGCTACTGTTGAATACAACCACTTACCAAACATATTGCCTCTTCCTTGCTGTGCCCACAGACACAGCCTCTATGCATTTCCTTGCATGTGGAGCCTTGGACTAGAGTGACAGATGCCTGGGTGAACAGTCATCAGGTGTGCATGCCAAGACTGGGGACAGTATGCCTAGCTTCACAGAGCCCTACAGATGGCTTTCCATGGCTGCACTGGCTCATGTGAGTGTCTCTTCTCATATGCTCTTTTACAGCTGGAAGGGGCCCCTCCCAGTGGCCTATATTCTGGTGTGAGGTTTCACTATTGTTGCCATTTTCTCCGTGTTGCAGGAAATTTTCAGTGTCTTAGATAGTCCTCCACTTAGAGAAACACTTACTGGTTTAAAAAATAATTGAGAGACATTCTTTGTTTATTCTAATCATTAATCCCATGTTGTTTTATGCAGGGAAAGTATCTCTGTTGAGTGGACCATCTGTCTCCCTTGCTTGTGGCATACTTCACTGAGCAGAAATCCTTAGGAGTTACTGCCTCATGCTCTCACTGTCACATGGGGACTTGGACGAAATAGCCTTTTTATATTTCACTTGGTGATTATTATACTCCTTCAAACAGGGACAGGTTCAAATACACAGGGGGTTGTGTTAAAGGGTAAAAGTGCATTTACCTTTTCTATTAACTTTTCAGTACTCTAGATTTCTCATCTGTGAACTCTCATAGTCTTTTGGAGACCTCATGTGCAAGAGCCCTGGTGTGCCATCCCCATGAACCCCAGGGGTGCCTTAACTTATTTGAACTACACAGAAAATACAAGCCAAGCTAGACCTAATACCCCTGTGTGAACAACAGAAGGTAACTCCTTGGCAGCCCTTACTAAGAGGAACTTTTTGTCTCTGTGCATCTCATTAGGTGCCCTGTCTTCAGTGTTGGTATTTAAATCAGAGTCATGACACAGAGCTTAGCAGACTTCAGGGCATGCTAGGACTGGAGAAGAAAGTTTTCTCTTTAGTCTCTGGAGACTCTTGGTGGGTATTCAGTGAGCACTGCACACACTGGTATGTTGACCCTATGAGGAAGGAGAGTTGAAGGGAAGGCCCTGATTCGCACAGGAATGCCTGCAGGAGAGGGCTCTCAGAGCAGCAGGCACAGGTAACAGGGCTGGCATGACCTCCAGAGCTAGACTTCATCCTGGACAGTTGCCTGGGCCAGGACTCAGCAAGCGTTTTCTGGTACGAGCCATCAGGTGTTGATGACCAGTCTCTGTCACAATAACACTCCTCTTCCAAAGCAGCACAAAAGCAGACGAAACATTGTGTGAATGCCTGCATGGACTATGGGCCAATAAAACTTTATTGACAAATCTAGGAGTTGGCCAAGTCCTGTTTTATGTGATGAATATTCACAGAGGGTGCCCACACATGGTCTAGTCATCTCCCTTTTAGTACAATTATATTGGCAACCCTTAAATTTGGGGGAGTATGTGTGTGTATATGTGAGTGTGAGTGTGTGTGTGTGTGTGTGTGTGATTCACAAGTAGTGACAACTATGGTTGGACATTTTCATATTGTTTCTGGCTACTTTAGTGGAATGATGGCAGAGTTGAGTAGAAACAGTGGGGCAGTATGGCCCTTGGGTGGTTTGATGCTGGAATGTCACCCATAGTCTTGTGTTCTGAATTTGCTTGGCTTCCAGCTTGTGTTACACTTACAGGCTATGGCTGATTTAGAGATGAGGCCTGTCTGGTGGAAGTAGGTCATTAGGAACAAGCCCATGAAGGTTAGACATCTGGTTCCAGCCTGTCCTTGCCACTTCCTGTCAGCCAAGACACACCAAGCCATCAAGCTCCTGATGCCACAGTCTGGGCTGCTGGCTTTGCCTTCTCTGCCATGGTGTCCTGTGACCTTCTGAAGCCTTGAGCCTAAAGGAAATTCTTCCCTTAAGCTGTGTCTGTCAGATCCTACGATTATAGAGAACAGAAAAGTAGCTAATGTATTAACTAATGTGTCCCTCACTCAAACTCAAGATATGTGTTACTGAGCTCTTTCCAGGAATGTTTCATAGTACCCTGCCTGAGGATCCAGGAAGGGAAGGGATTGCAAATAAGACATCCAGTTTCCTTTCTGTCAACACACCGTGGTTAGACTTAGCTGTGACTGGAACCCCCAAAGAGCACTGATATGCATGGAAGCTCTGGCTTCTGTGGCCATCAGTGGCAAGCTTGGTAGTCATGGGTGCCATCACCTGTCCCTCCTGCTTTGCTCTTGGGCTGCTACCAGACCATGGACACTCGATTGCCTGGAGCTGTGGTTGTGGCAGATTCAAACTTGGCGAAGTAGGAAAGGACAGCCACTCTGGCCACCATCCCATGTGTCCTGTTAATTTTATAACAATGTGACACAAGCCTGAGTGTCTTTGGAAAAGGGACTGAGAAAATACCTCTAAGGCTGGCCTGTAGGCAGGTCTGTTGGCCTTAGTTAATGGTTAATGTGGGGAAGCTCAGCTTACTGGGGGTGATGCCAGTCTTGGGTGGGTGGGCCTGAGTCATCTAAGAAAGCAGGCTGAGTAAGCCATGAAGAACTCCTCCATGACCTCTCCCTTAGTTCCTGCCTCCAGGTTCCTGTCTTGTTTGAGTTCCTGCCCTTCCCTGGACGATGAACAAGCTGTAAGATGAGATAAATATACCTTTTCCTCCCCAAGTTGCCTTTGCTCATGGTGTTTTATGACAACAATAGAAAGCTAACTAAGACACTGTTGTGGCTATTGCCTTGGTGACACCACTGTACCCTTATTACTTAGGATTCAAGTCAGCTTCAGATAATGGAAAACTCAAATAACAATGATGTAAGCCAGATGGAAGATTAGAAAGAAATCTTAGTAGTGTGCAGATTCTATCATTGTATTTAAGCCTTTTCTCAGAAGCCCTGCCCGCAGCTCCTGCTCGTATCTCATCACGTGTTGTGGAGACACAGCAGAGGCCACACAGCCAAATTGGTAGAGAATAGAGAAAGGAATATCAAAGAACCAATAAGAACCCAAAGAAACAAGCAAGGATTATTCTGCAGCCTTCCTAGGGAAGAGAGTTCTGTCAATCTTGTATTTTTTTATTCCAGAACTCTGAGGCAATAAACTGTTGCTGTTTCAAGCCTCTACACCATCATGGGGCCCTGTATATACATGGGTATCAGGGGCAGCAATGCCATACCTCTCACCAATCTTTATTGTAAGGAAGATTAGAAGAACAAGTCATGGATGGAACATGGCAGGCTCTACCACACATGATGAAATTCTTCTCATCTCCAATCACCTGTCCCATGAGAAGTGAGGGTGTTGGGTCTTTCCCTTAAGACAGAAGCTTTTCTTGTCCTTGCCTGGTTTGTGAACCCTGTGCTCATTTCCAGGCCTTCCCAACATTCAGCTTGTTCTGTGAAAGAGACATGGGTGACACACAATTCTTATGGTTTATATTCATGGTCTTCAAATGACTCATGCTCACCAAGACGAGAGACGCTTTCTCTGCCTGACTCTGGCTGCCAGCCTTGGGTACCAACTTAGCTTCCAGGTGACATTGACAGATAGCATGATCTGTCATTCTTCCACCTCTGATTTCTGCTGAACATGAATTTCCCCTAAGACCCAAACCCAAGAAGACCTCCCACACATTCTGAGCTATGCTTCCAAGTTAGGATCTCAGGGCAGCCACTAGCAGTTGGCATCTGAAGTCACAAACCATGTGCTGATCTTGGGTGGAAATGACACGTGATGATGTCTAGTAATCTTTTGACATGATTTTTAGAAAAAAAATCTCCACAGATTTCAATTTTATCCTCTAGCAACTCAAGGTGTGGTTGTTTGAATGATGGAAGGAGTTTGGTTTCCTACATTGGAAGAAGAATTGAACAAATCTGTAGGTCCTGACACCCTTTGTTGCACCAATTCATTGAAACACCCCTTCCCTGGACTCAACATGGAGAGTGGCAATTTTGTACTAACACATACTCCAAATAGCTAGGAAACAGCCTGGTAGTTGGTAAGTAGTTACACGTGGGATACAGTATTATCCAACTAAACCATAACTTTGCTAATTCCAGGGACATTCTCATGTCTGAATTGGTAATGGCTTCTATAACATAATATAATAGGAGGTTGTCTTATAAACATCAGAAGTTTATTTCTTTTAGTTTTAAGGTCTAGAGTTCTGGGATATGGGCCCTGTTGATTTGGTGTGTGGTGAGGGTAGCTTCCTCGTTCATACAGTACCTTTTCACTTTGTCTCACACATTGCTCTGGTGGGAAACCTGAAACTTTCTTGAGCCTCTTTTACAAGGGGACAGATCCACTTAATTAGAGTTGTGATCATTTCTTTTGGCTCCACCCTCTGATTTCACCATCTCAAGGGCCAGGGTTTCAGCATAGAAATTATGGGGACGCAATTATTTGAAGTACAGCATTACATCTATTTATCATGACTAACAGAGGACACATTCTTAAAAGTGACACTGATTTTCTTTTCATTCTGTTTTTTTGAGTTTTACAGACTGATTTCATAGGGATCACCATCTCCACCCTGTACCTGCCCTGGTCATCTTAGCAAAGAAAATAAATTTATAGATGCAACAACCTAGATCACTGATGACGGAAGGCAATAATGGCCTATGCAGGGAGCAGGGAAAGGAAGAACGGGTTCTTGAAGAGGGTTCCATTGCAAAACTGCTTCTATGATGCAGCCTGCCAGTCCTGGCCTGCTGGGTAGGGAATGGATGATGTGGAACTGTGTTTCTGTGAGCACATCAGGTTTAAGTGAAACTGAATTAAAACACATTATCAGCTGGCTTCCAGGGACTTCCTGTGCTACCTTGTTTAGTTTCATAGCTACTCCAGGTGGGGAGGCTTCAGGCTTGACTTCACAGATCTGGCAACCCAGACTCCTTTTCCAGGAGCTGTCTGAAATGCTAGGTGCTTGTAAGCCATGACATTAGTTTTCCAATCTGCATTTGTCCATCTGCAAAGACATTGGATTTAAGAATAAAATCTACAGGAGAGAAAAGAAGAAGGGTAGAAGCAGTTTGTTCTAGTCAAGAAGCTTTAGCAGAGCCTTGGTGCTAGGCACAGCCTTGTTTCTCTCACTTGGAATACTGAGACCAACCCTAGCAAGAACCTTGTTAGCAGTCTGTATCAGTCACAAGAAGTTTGGCCAGCTGCTGTGACAAACATTCCCCAGACCTAGATACCTTGAAATAGACAGATTTCTTTACTGATGAAACCACATGGCCATTGTGGATTTGTAGGGAGGCTCTGCTTAACCTGTTTAAGCATTTTGCTAGTCTATAAGTTTGTCCATTGCTATGAATGAAAGATAAAGGGCTCCTGGGAGGACCCTGAAATGGCAAACACATGCTCCCATCTAGAGGTGACAGTGGCTATTTCTGTTTGGACATATTGACCAGAACTGATCACATACATGCCCTTGGAGCCCAGTCCATATAGAGGAATACTCCCTGAGCCAAGACACATGGGAATGGGCCTAGGCCCTACCCCAAAGGAAATGAAAGACTCTGACGACACCCTATGGAAGGCCTCACGATTCAGGGGGAGCAGAAAAGATATGTGACAGATAAGGTTTTAGTTATCTAAAACTAACTAACATGGGGGGCGGGTAGGGGAGGACGGGTGGGAGAAGGGAAATGGGATTGTCATGTAAAACAATCCTGTTTCCAATTCAAATACAAAAGTTGGAAAAAAAAAAACAAACATACATGCCCTTGTCTATATTGACTGGGGAATCAGAAACAATGCATTATGGGCCAAGAAGTACTAATGACAACTTATGACCACCACAGAGTCCCTGCCAAGGAAGAGGTGTTAAAAATTTGATTCTTTATTCAGTGTACTCCAATTCATTGGCATTCATTCTGATTTTGGAAAGCAATGCCTTCAGACATTATTTATCTTGATTATCGAGCTTTTTGGCATCCCCATAAATTTATCGGACAAGCCTAATTTTTGCTACAAATAGAGGGAGAATGAAAAATATCAGGATTTTGACTGAACAGTTGCTTTGTCTTGGAGCCCTGGAGAAGGACAAACCATACAGAGTCAGGCATGTAGCTGACATCTATACAAATATCCACGGAGAAAGAAGCAGTGAGGAACCCAGGAAAGAGAAGAACAGAGGCCAATTTGGGATGGAGGTTCTTGGTTCCTGGGTGCCACTGTTCTGGATCTTTCTTTTGTCAGTGTGCCCTACAGGAAATGTTGTGTGTGTTATTTCCCCAGTGACCTTCCGAGTACATTATGGAGGCAATTAGAAGCATATCCCAGAACCACAGATTTCCAGTGACTGAAGGGAGGTTAAACAGTGTGAATTGAATGGACAGCTTCTCGGAGTAAAATGGATTGGAGTCCTGATGAGCGAAAGTGGAAAGTTTTGCTACTTTGCTTCTCTGGAACAGCATTTGCAAGTGTGTATGCATGTGTATATGTGTGTGCGTGAGTGTGTGTGGGTGATTGTGTGTGTGTATGTATGTTTAAAGTTGTACTGGAATCCCAAGGAAGCTTCTGTAAGATGCCAAGAAATTGATTTTGGTAAAGATCCTGGATAGTTTCCACTTATTGAACTGTAAACATACAGCAATTTAATCTATTCTGATAGTTGGTAGGATTTTTCTTTTAACAGGTATCTACCAAATTTTGTACTTCTTTGAGTGTCCTGTGGGTGTAAATCTATAAAATTGACCCAGATCCTCTCTCAGCAGCAGACTCAGCTCTCTGAGTCTCTCTCTCTCTCTCTCTCTCTCTCTCTCTCTCTCTCTCTCTCTCTCCTTTTGATCTATGTGCCTTGTCAAATATCCATGAGCTTGTTTGGTGAACTTCAAAGGAGAATTTCAAAAACCAAAGTTATTTGCCGACTGTGTTTCTGCTTGGGACACAAGTGAAGTGCAAGCCCATGTGTACCCATGACATCACTTTACTCTTGATGGAAGCTCCAACATCCACATAGCACCCCAACAATAGATGTGGCTACCACTTGACTATTCGTGATAGTGTGAAACTTGGGCTTTTGAGAAACACTGCATAAAGCTCTCGACACACACTGTATTATGCTGTAAAGAACACACACTTCACCATGGCTGAGAGTCATGATGCTAACATTAGTCATTGTCATCTGGTGGGTTCACTTCCCCAACTGCCTTCCTGGAGATAATTAGGGTCTTGGAGTGATGTATTAATATCAGTTACCTAGGATCTGACCCACTAACGGGGAGCATGGCTGACACCAGGGAATGACTCATTAAACTGGTAATGGGAAGCTCTCAGGCAGGTGCTCAAGGTAAACAAAGAATGGGAAAGGACAGAGTTGCTTTCAGGTTACCAGCAATCAAGGAATGTGTCACTAACTCTGAGATAGATTTGAAGCACAAGAAGGAGTTAATCTGGCTGATAAGGGGCAATGTGAGAAAGGACAGTGAAGGCACGTGGACCATGGGGAACATGTGGAGCCAACTGTGGTCTCATGGGGACGTCCCCAGTCCAGTACGCTTGTTTATCCTATTGTCATCTATTTCCCTGCCAAGGCTACCTGTGACTTTGGAAGATTTTCTCTGGGTACTGTGTCCCTTCCCCAGGTCCATAAACAAAAGTTGCAGTGCCTGGGTATAAATATATTATGTTTCTCTCTCTCTCTAGATCAGCCCATGGGTCACTAGGCAAGAGGCTTCTTTGCTCAGAACTGGGGCAAACTTAAAGTGCAACGTCTCCTCCAGAGGCCTGTGAGGACCAAGCTAAGCCAGACCTCACCTTTGTGTCACACTTCCCTGCTCACCCCTTTGGGGCCATTTGGGGGTTCTTTCTGGTGGATCACTTGGGCGTGATCTTTTGAGGGGTTGGGAAGCCTCCCTCAGTGGTGTTTATCAAAACAATCACCATAGGTAGAGTTGCAGGAGTGGAGCGTTCAGAAACTGTAAACAAAATCAAATGACTTCAGGCAACAGATAAAAAACTGTATACTGTAAAGTGCTTCATGGTGTTGGCAGTTAGTTTTACCTGAGTTATAGGTGGAGATCAAGGAAGGAAAGACTGGAGAGAGAAAGGCGGGGAAAGACAAAAAGGCAGGAAGACTTTAAAGTTATTGCTGCATAAAATCCACTGGCTGAGAATTACTGCAGAAGCACCAAATGGCTCCCAGCTATCATAAAGTCTACATTCTTTGGAGAATAACACGTTGTACAGCAACAGCTATATAAAGAGTATTCGCCAAAACCCCATGCTTTCTTAATATTCAAATGCAGTCAGGTAGTGATCACATCCATCTTGAGGATGCCGTAGGGACAGCAGCGTTTGCTCCAAAGACCGAAGCAATGCCAGGGTCAAGAAGACTCCCTTCTTTTTTACTCTGTACTCAGAGGTGCATTTCTTGATGTTTGAAGTTGATTTCAGTTCTTAAGAATTCAGCTGCACCACAGTTTTCCCCTATGTTTGACTTCCGTACCCACCATGTGGGTATGACAATGGGCACAAGTTCTCAGGTTTGTGGCTCTTCTGCTCAGAGCTTCCATTGAGCCCCCTGGAGCATCCCGAGAGCGCCACACACCAGTACTGTGCCTACTGTTGCAAGGCAATTTCTTCAAATCATCCTTTTCCTCAGCAACTTCTCTTTGTGGCTGCCTCACCATTTGCCAAGGACCTCCTGTGGGCCAGCAGCATGGTCAACCAGAGGTCCTTGGCATGGAGTCTTCCTGTCAGCATGTCTGTGATGTCCTGACCCCAAGGAATTTGCTTGAGAGAATGCTCAAGGTAGCATTCTCTGCATGCTCATCCCTTATCCATAACCCATAAAAGAGACCCCGTGACAATCTGACGGCCTTTGCTGCAGAGATGCAAAACTAACATAGGCAATTCTCCTGGTATTTGGATAATTTGGAGGGGTGATTAGCAAAACCAGTGATCCATTTTAGGGAAAAGTGGGTAGAAAACTTCCACTCTAGGAAACTTCCATGGGCTGTGTATAAAAATTACCTTCGAGTTTCCCCATGAACCTTTTACCCCACTTCCATCCCTCTGTTGGTTTTCTTCTTCCTTCCTTGTCCTCCACCTGGACCTTGATCATAGAAAAGTATTACATTTGAGGTTCAAATTTAGATGTCAACATAAAAAAGTCAGTCTGTATCCAAACCCCGTTTAGTCGTCTATGAAAGACATCCTATGCCAAGTCTTGTTTAACATTCTTTAGCAAGAATGCTAAAGGCTCACAGTTCTGGAGAGAGCAAGTTCTGGTTCCTGGTGGCAATCTTTTCATAGCCGAGCAGAGAGACAGTGCCATGGATCTGTTTGGTTAGTGGCAAAGAGCAGATAGCTGTGTCTCCCATGCCAGGAGGCAGAAAGAAGAGGGGGCAGTGGGAGAGCAGAGAAGGCAGCAACTAGTAAGAGTTGACGAAAGAGGTGCTCGGCCCATGACTGCTGTCAGGCAAACTTGGGTAAACAGAGACTTAAAGTTTGAAAAAAGGAAAAGAAAAAATGTTTTTCAGGGGACAAACGGGATTTTAAAAAAGCCTTGGAAAAGACATTGAAATGGCTGGGTGGTGGTGACTCACACCTTTAATCCCAGCACTAGGGAGACAGAGGCAGGCAGATCTCTACGAGTTCGAGACCAGCCTGGTCTAAAAGAGCTAGTTCCAGGACAGCTTCCAGAGCCACAGAGAAACCCTGCTTTGAACGCCCCCCCCCAAAAAAAAGATTCCTTGAGTCTATTTCAGAGAGAAAACTGTGGATCTGTGTAAGTGAGGGAGGGCCAGGACCAGCACACACCACTGAGGGGACAGTAGCAATAGCTACCATTTTAACCTCAAGTATAGCTTTCTTCCCATTCTAGTTCTTTCTCTTCTCTCTCTTCTTACCATAGCCTGATTCTTGAAATTATTTTAAAACACATCTTTTTTTATCAGAGATAAAGTCAAGATGTTATGTGCTCGGGTACCTGAAGCTGAGGCTGTCTGCAAGGCCAGGCTGTGAGTTTTTGTGGTGTTTTGCTTCTCTTCAGGACCCCATAGCACGGGCACTGCAGGATTGGATTATTTTATGTGGCCCTGTTTAGAGATGTAGAGAGACAAAACCAATAAAGACCCACGAAGATGAGAGGCAGTGGGAGGAGCCTTGTTTGATGGGCGGTGCTAATGGTTTGGAGAACTGTGATGAAATAAAGCTTGCGCAATCGTCAGAAGTTACATCAGTAGTGAAGAAGCGGTGGTGTGAACACTTGATAAATTCCTCCTTTCCGACCCCATTCCACACACACCTCCCAGCTCCTCTCTTCCAGAAGCATCCTTTCTGAAAGGGAATGTGCTAGTAACTCCCATGTCCTATTCCCACACTGCAAAATTCTCTAGATGATGAAAATACCCAGGACTGGGAGGAAGATGTTGGTAATGTAATCACTAAGAAAACAGTTGCATCCCATAGCTCGTTAAACTACAATAAAGCCTCTTGCAGTTTGCATTAAAAAAAAAAAAAAACCAAAAACCAAAAACCAAAAAACTCCTTCCTTAAAAACAGCTTCCTTTCTTGGGTTAAAAAAAAAAAAAAAGAGGTCAATACTTAACATTTTGAAAGGAAAACTTTAAAAATGAAAGTGGGAAATTTTAGAGTATTTATATACATCTTTCCTTGTACCTGAGAAACTGTTTTAGGTAAAAAATATGTCTCTGGGTAATTTTATGTGAGGCAAAAAAATCAGTTAAGATTAGTATAATCAATTGGACAATTTTGAATCTTTCAAATGATCAATGTATCCCATTAAGGGTAATTTTGGTGTGTACAGTAACTTAGTCCATTTATACTAGAATCTTTTGTTACTTACATTTTATTAGTGTTTAATAAAAATGGTAACAAGCCAGGGAGATCTCAATTTGTACACAGGTAGTTTTGGTTGATATTAAAAGACAACCTCACCAGGATCCAATACTCACTGACCAGACCACAGACTCTGGCCAAAGTCTGAACTTGAATCAGTGCATGTATGTATTGATCTGTGAATGCATGTTGTGTTGTTTCTCATGTGGGGGAAGTTGTACACAGCAACGGAATCCAATCTTTGAATCCTGAAACTTGACATCCAAAGTTGAGTAAGCGTCACTGGGAAGGTAATGGGCCATGCAAATAAAATCTCCCTCTTGACAAATGAGCAGTGTGACCTAGCAGGTGGCTGTCCCTGGTGAGTGGGACCTACCTGATGCTGCCTAATGGCTTCTCTACATGGCAAGGCAGCCTGTCAGGTAGAAAGATTCATTTTTCTCCTCCTCAGTGTTTGAGAATCTTTTAAGCAATTTTTTTTCACGGTTGTAAGCAAAAGACCATACCTGTTGCCTTAAAGTAACACAAATGTACAGTTCTGGAGGATGAAGGTCTGAAATGGGCTTCATTAGCTAAAATCAAGGTGTTGGCAGGGCCACATTACCTGTGATGGTTCCAGAAGAAAGATCCCTTTCGTAGCCCTCCCTTGATTGGCTTATGGCCCCATCTTTCATCTTCAAGTATATCTTTCCAGTCTCTGTGACCCTGATTATATCACCTTCTCCCTCTGCCTTCCTTAATTAATCAATCTGCAAAGTTGCCATTGCTATGTGAAGTTAAATGACTCAAAGATTAAGATGTGATCTGGAGAGATGACATAGCAGTTAGGAGCACCCAGGAGACCCAGTGGCTTTGAGAAACCTCCTCATGCAGAGGACCTGGGTTCAGTGCCTAGCACGTGCTTAGTAGCTCACAACCGTCTGCAACTCCAGTTCCAGGGGATCCAATGCTTTCTTCTGGCCTCCATGGCCACCTGCATGCACGCAGTACACACACACACACACACACACACACACACACACACACACACACACACACACACACACACACACACCAAGACAGTGATACAAATAAAATAAAAATGAAGTGACCCTAAAACACTCAAGTACTTAGATTAATTTTAGGGTTTAATTTTTTTACTACAATGATATATATAAGCGTGTTTTCTTTCACCAAGGCTGAGGACCTATTTGCAATTTATGGCTGCTGAGGAAGGGTCTGTTTTCTGTTTTCTTCAGGGGTGTGGCCCCGGGTATGCTATTCATATTCTAGTGGATGGCCCCACACCCGTGTATATATGCACAGCACTAAGGGAACTTACTAAGTTATTATACAAAGTCATGAAAATGTGAAGGAGACTAGGGTGGGGGTTGAGGAAGGGTTCCAGGGAGGGAAGATTGAATGTGATAAAATCATTATATTCATATGTGAAATTCTCAAAGAATAATAAAATATACTAAAGACTTTGTAAACTGGAGAATGCAAGGGTACCTTAAAGACTTATTTATGGATTGGCAGCTATATTAAACATAAGCCCTTTATAAGAAAAATTAAGTTCATATTCAATGGTACCTATTCAACTTCAGATTTCTCTGACTATAGAGGTTTTTGTCAAGTTAAGGCTAGTTATTTGGTACAAAAAATAGTGATCATTAGTGTAAGTCAGAGAAAACTATAAAGTTCAAGTTAGTAAGACATAGATAGAAAACTTAAGAAGAACAGAGCTCAAATAGAACATTTTTAAATCTAAAAATAAAAAAACCTGAAAACAACAGACAAACAAAATTTTATAAAAATCTGCTCATTTGCCATAATTGTATGAGATTCTGGCCACGCTAGGCGCTTGTCAACACATGATATTGTCAGATTTTCCACTTTAGCTATTCTGAAGGACACATATTTCACTCTGGCTGTGATTTATATCTCTCCAGTTACTGATGAGCTTGAATAATTCTGTATGTCGATTGGATGTTTGTTTTTCCTCTTCATGAGTCTCCTAGCTGAGCCATTTTTGTTTCTTGTTTCTTTGGGTGGGTTGTCTTACTGATCTGAAGGCACCCATCAAGGGTTCTGGACACAGGTCCTTCATCAGAATGAAAGTGAACAGGTGGTTTCTGAATTCATATCCAGGAATCCTAATCCCTCATATGAGAGAATTTGGAGGTGAGGGATTTGGGAGGGGATCTGACCCTGAAGGTGGAACCTTCCTCAAGATGAGCATTAGAGATACCCAGAGGGCTCTGTGGGCTTTGCAACACATGAGAATGGAGTGAACAAAAATCAAGCAACCTACTGACCGCTAAGCAAGTCCTCATGGGGCCATGTGTTCAGGTGTCATGAACTTCTCAGCCTTCAGGTCTCTTGAGGGGTGAATGTGCAATGGGTATAAACGACTTCGTCTATGGGATTACACCATAGCATCCCGAACCAACTCATGTGCCCTGAAAGTAGTCTCTCTTCCTCCTTGGGTTCCCATCCATTCACATAGCATCACCTTGTAATCAAGGAAGACCTCCTAATTCCAACTTGTTCTACCACATTCATCCTCTTATGAGTGGAGTCCTTTTGTGAAATTTTATATATTTTTTCCTGTTTCTAAGTTAGAAGTCTTAGGCAATCTTATATCTATCTGTACAGCCTCTCTGGAATTTGACATTTTGTATGGTGTGAGGGGATAAAATTGATTCTCTTTCTAATTAGATGACTCTAGTTGACCCAGCCCTTCTTTGGAAAATATCGTTTTTCTACTCTCACCTGTGATGTCATTGTGGTCACATGTTAAATGATGGGTGTCTGTAGGACTCTTTCTAGAATTTTCTGTTCACTGGATGTTACTTGATATAGGAAAAATAAGGAATTGTGACCCTTCTTACATTTGTATGCTTATAAAAAATTTGTACCATTAAGATAATTTTTTGTTATGTCCTTCCTTCCTTCCTTCCTTCCTTCCTTCCTTCCTTCCTTCCTTAATGTTGGAGATCATAAAATCTAGACAAGTACTTTACCACTGACCTCTCTACTCTCACCCCAATAGTTTCCCTTTAATCAAAGCATCTTGAATACCTTTGTTTGTTCCCTTCAGTAGATGAAGGTCCTGAGTTATCCTAATTATATCCTATCCTGTTTCCAAGTTTCAAGAAAAAAAAATCCAGAATGACTTTGAGGTGGCACACCCTCTGGTGGCTCCTGCTGGAGGAAAACAAGAAGCAAGCATGGGATAGTGATAGCCCTCCACAGACCGCCAGCCTGTTTCAAATGGACTTTTCTTCTTGGAGGGCCCAGTGTGAGCCTCCTAGGCTCAGCATAATCCCAGTGCTTCTCCAAAGCCCTCATACAGTGTGAAAGCAGAGGGGGCTGGGCAAAGGAAGGATACTAGTGGGCAGGGGGGAGGAGAGGAAGTGAATGGCATAGGGGGATGAATGTGAAAAAACACAATACACTTGACATTGTCTTATGAAATCCAGTGTTATCTATGATGACTATATGCCAATGAAAAGAAAGAAAAACCATATTGTGTATAAAGCAAAACAAAGCAAAACCCATCAGCTCGTTTTCTCCTTGTCTCTTTCTGGCGCCCCGGGGATGGTCTCTCCCTAGCTTTTGCACTGCCCAAAGTTCACCCTGTCTGGTATCTTGCTAGAAAGCCTCTCTCAAGCATGTTGACCCTTGTGGCCCTTTCCCTTCTCAGAATCCTACAGCTATCATTATTTCTGGATTGCTTGTTCTGGCCTTTGTATCATTATTAAATATTTTATGGGTGCTTATCTATCTTGTCTCTCAAGCTGGAGACCCAGCTGTGTAGGAGTCAAAGTCCCCCTCTTACTGAAAACAGTTGCTCAATAAATATTTCATCAAGGAAGGAGGAAAGAGTGGTCAGGGCAACTGAGTGCTGTCCCTGGGATGCTGAGAAAGAAGTGTGGAGAAGCTCTGAGGAAGCCTGCAGCTGTTGGGGAACTCAAGAGTCACCCATTCTTCCCTTCTATGTACACTCGCTGGATCCTTCACACTTCAGAGCCCAGATGGCTGATGCCAGCTCACCAGGCCTGAACCCTCACTTATAGTTTCTAAAGGTCCCGAACCAGGAGGGCCCTCCTACAGGGTGGAGTGGAGAAGGACCTGGACAAGAGGAACACTGTTTTTAGCCAAAGCTCTTTGTAGCCCAGGTTGGCCTTGAACTTGCAAAATGAAACTGGGAATAATCTTTAACATCTAATTGTATAGCCTGTATAATCTGAGTGATGAGATAATAGGCCTATGTCACCATGCTCAATTCATGGGATGTTGAAGTTTGAACCCAGGACTCCCTGCGTGTTCAGTGAGCAGGCTACCTCTGAGCTCCTCCTTGTTTTGTTTTTTTGTTTTTTTTTTTGTTTTTTTGGAAATGGGAGCAACAGCCAGCACTCTCCTTGCAGATAGAGCAAGCCTGTAACCAGGGAAGATGTGAAAACTAGACAGGCGCAGACTCCACTTGCTTCAGGCTGTTCAAAGTCTCAACTGCATAGACAAACCAGTGCACCTGCGGGATGGGACAGCCTCTAAATATCTGGTAAACAAGATTGGTTTGATAAGCCTTCAAGGCAGTGTTATGAGGAACTGTGCTTGTAGGCTGGCTGGCCTGGTAGGAAAAGCTACTGAGCTACAGGTGAAGTCAGACAAGTATCGAAAGACACTGTAGTTGCTTGGGGATTTCGACATTCACCCCAGACAGAAGATTTTGGATTTTTGTCCCTGGGTCTTGACAGAAGTCCTCCACAATGCCCCCAAGGTTTCCAAGAGAATGGCAACGGCGATCTGTAGTGTGTTTTCCTTAAAATACTGTTTTCTAAGATGTAAAAAAGTCAGTAAAGTAAATATTGGCAACTCAGCCTTTTTGGAAATTTCTACAAAGTGTGCATTGCAAGCATAAGACCATGATCTTGTTTGGGGGATGACGAATCATTCACAGTCACCCTATCTGTTAACCATGAGTTTCCTGTTTGCTACAGGGAGGTTCTAGGAACTCATTAATCATTTCTCCATGGATAGTCCCTAAGTCTATAATAGAGTAACGGGGATAAAATTATGTGCGGTATAAAGTGTTTCTGATAACCAAAACTCAGTGTTCCAGACTCAACAGCTAGACCACAGGCTCTCCCAGTGTCCACTGAGCCTGGGATCGGATTTAGTTGCAACAACGAACACACTTCTCTGGTGTTGTTTTTCTGCATTATTTACTTTTGTGCACTGTCACCAAAATACTTTATGAGAACAACAAAATAGAGGAAGACTGATTCTGACTTACAGTCAGAAGGCTTCCATCCATCATGTCAGAGAAGTCATGGTGGAGCAGCTGAGATCATGGTGGAGGATTGTGTGGTAGAGGATTCTCCCAGCACAGCAGAAAGCAGAGTGGCAGGAGCCAGAGGCCAGGTCAGTGTTCAAAGGCCCTCATCTTATGACCTGCTTCTGTCTAGGCCCCACCTCCCCAAACAGAGCCACCAGCTGGTGAGGGAGCATCCAAACATAAGCCTGCTGGGGTTCATTTCGGATTCAAACCATTCTAGTTTGGAGACGAGACTTGGAATCAAATGTCTTATGACTGTTGATTGAGAGTAAAATCAGCCTAGCGGAGAGTGAAGAAAATGACATTTGCTTGGGGCTAATTAGGAATGTAATCTTGGAAAAACACAGATTCAAGCAATTGTGAAAATTCTGTGGGATTTCATAAAGTTTTGGTGGTATTTATAGAGAAAGGAGGGCTAGAAATTATATCATTTGTTAGTAAGAAATTCTGATTGGTGCATGTAAAAAGTCAAGCAGAAGGTAATGAAAAATATTTTAGGAAAAAACCCAAAGGTCAGGTCACTTAGCATTTGAGTGTAGTGTGTTTGCAGTCTAGTCCAAAGAGGCACTTAGACAAGGTTTGACGATGCTTTCAGAGCCACTGTCATTGAGTTTTGTTTAATTCTGTGGGTAGATTTGCATTATTCTATAAAATATGAGATGACTTAAACCCTTATTTCTGGATGCTCCTACTTTGGGCCTGTGTCAGCATTGTATGTCATGCTGGGTACATTGTAGAGGAAGTGTTAATCCCATTGGTTGAGAATTTACCACAATTTAAAGCCAAACTTGAAACAAGCTTTAATTAGGTACTGGCTAGGTTGATGGACTCTGGTCAGGTCCATTCCAGGAAATGGCCATGAGTCATGTTTTGCAGAGACTCAAAAGGGCAAAACCATGGTGCCACAGTATTTCCCTTCAGTTCCAATCAGGGGCAAGTATATACCCTGGTATATTTCTGGCCTATGTACTTCCTGCCCACATGTGATCAAGTACATCTGTGTAGTTGGGTCAAAAAAACTTGTTTAGGGGAGTGAAAACTTGTGACTTTCTATCTCCCATGAAAAAAGTCTCCAACATTTCAGGAACTATCTGTCCTTGGGCTAGGGGCTTACAGGATAGAGGCATTTTATTTCATGGATCTCTTAAACACAGAAATTAAAACTTAAAACTTAACTTTGGCTGTCACAGAAGCCTATTCCTCGAGAAGGCAGGGCAGCAAAGAGAGACAGAGAGGTTCCAGTATCCCCTTCAAGACCATGTCATCAGTGACCTAACTTCTCCCAATTAGTCCCCAGGTCCCAGTAGCACTAGGAGCAAGGGGACCAGGACTGATCACATGGGCCTTGGTAGGCCTTTAACAACCCAGATTGTAGCACTTCCTCTATGTGACAAAGTTCTCTCTTCCTCCTAGAGTAGTCAAGGTGTCTGAATCTCTCAAGGTCCTGACAGTTGGCTTTTACCTTGTGGGTTGGTTAAGTGAAAATCCTCCATACTTGATCTGGGATCCAATTCCTCCCATTCCCCACATCTTATCACCCCGGCCTGCTTCAGCAGCGATCTTGCCAGATCCATCTAGCAAGACTTCCTTAGCTTTAATACTTCCTCTTGGCAATTTTATTCCTATTCACTCCTATTCTGCTCCTTGTCTAAAAATCTTCATTTGCTCTTGTATTTAAGGGATGAGCCTATTTGTCTCTGCTACTATAACCCGCCACCTCCCACCCCTCTGCTATTGTTATCCTTGACAGAGTCTGCCTTCCTGTCATTAACAAGAGTCAGGAAAACTTTTCTTAATCGTTTTGTGACTGAGCGATTAAATGAACCCTCTGGCTTCACTAACTCTGAGTTGACTTAAAAATATAAATTTCTGAGGTTACCCAGCTGTGCAGTGCATCTTCAGCTTCTCACAAGCTGTTATGTAGGTAATAACCCTCCCTTGTACTTATGGTAATAGTTTTCTAGATCGGGGCTTCCTTCTCCTTCTCTTCCTAGTTTAACTATTACATTTAAAAAACCCTATAATATAATTAAACCATGTCACCTTTCCCTTTCCTTTCTCCAAGTCCTCCCATGCCTCCTTATTTCCATACCCCCACATCTTTGCCTTTATTCCTTCTCAAATCGACAGTTTCTTTTTTTATTATTATCGTAGACATACACATGCACAAATATGTAAATACATGTAAATATGAATGTGTTCAGTATGATATGTGTATGTATGATCTCAGGACTGAGCATTTTGTGTTGGATAACTAATTAAGGCTCATCCCTCAGAGAGACTAATTCTCCCTCTTTCACCAGTCATTAGTTGTCATTAGTTCTTTGTATAGAGGTGGGATCCTGTGAAATTCCCCCCACTCCCAGTTAGCCTGTCTATTGACATTGTCACCATTCAGGTCTTTTTGCAGCAGCCATATTGATGAGGTATCACATATGTATCTTCCTTGTAATCTCTAGGAGTCACAGTCTCACAGCAGACTTACTGGTCCTCTGGCTTTTACAATATTTCCACACCCTCTCACATGATGTCCCCTGAGCCTTAGATGCAGGAATTGTGTTGTCGGCAATTCATTTGCCTCTGCATTTATGGCCAGCTGTGGTTTTCTGTGATGGTCTCCATTTGCTGTAAAGAGAAGTGTCTTTGATAAGGGGTAAGAACCACACTTATCTGTGGGCATAAGGACATGTTTTAGAGTGTGGTTAGGAATGATACTGATCTAGTAAAGTGGTGTGTAGACCGAAGTTTCTGTCCCAAATAAACACACAGAGGCTCAAATAAATTATCAACTGTTTGGCCTATTAGCTCAGGCTTATTACTAGCAAGCTCTTACAACTTAAATTAACCCATAATTCTTATCCATGGTTAGCCATGTGGCTTGGTACCTTTTCTCAGTAAGGCATTCTTCATCTTGCTTCCTCTGTGTCTGGCTATCAACTCCTCACTGCCTTCCTCCTCCCAGAATTCTAGTTTGGTAGATCTGACAATACTTCTTGCCTGGCTACTGGACAATCAGTGTTTTATTAAACCAATATGAGTGACAAATCTTTACAGTGAACAAGTGTATTATCCAACATCAGTGGTTGTAGCAGGTTCTCTTCTAGGAGCCATGACCTAGATGACTAGGTTTCTGGTACCAGACATGACTTCCCTCCTGTTGAGTGGACCGTAAGTACAATTATATGTGGTTGGTTGTCATGAACATTTGGGTACTATTCCACCATTAGTGACATCTTGCCATGCTGGTCTTTGTTGTGCTTCATAGGCATCATATCTAGATAGAAGTATTGACCCACCCCCCAGCAGCTTGCATAGTACTTTCTGGAGACCACAGCAAGGAGGCTTTCAGGCTAGATCCAGATCAAATTCTCGGAGTCCTGTGTCTGTTACCTGCAGCAATAGGGACTTATCTGCAACCTCTGAAAGGCATCCAAGGGCCACAACAATAGCCTATGCTGTTTGGAGAGTCTCCTGAACTACCCTGACCAACAACTGGGATGGAAGTTTCTTGTGCTTGTGTGAGAGTTTTTGCTTGTCTATAGCTCTTGTCAGGAGCACTGTCAACCTAAGTAGCATATCTTCATTTAAAACTGGGGGATTCTTTATGTTGACTTCCAGAGTGCTGCACCAGTTTTCATTCTGACCGATAGTGAATGAGGGTTCCTCTTTCCACAACCTTGCCAGCATTTGTTGGCAGTTGTGCTGAGCTTTTTGGCTGGGGTGAGATGAAGTCTAAAGTCATTTTAATTTATATGTCCCTGATTTCCAAGGACAAAGAATACTTTCCGAGGTGTTTCTTAGCCTTTTTATTTCTTATGTCAAGAACTGTCTGTTCAGATTCATTGCCCACTTTTCAACTGGGTAATTTGTTTTCCTATCACTTTGCTTTTTGAATTCTTCTTTAAATATATTTTGGATATTAATCCTCTGTCAGATGTATAGCTGACAAAGATGCTCTCCATCTCTGTATCAAAAACAATTTACAGATTCAAATGCAATCCCAATCAAAATCCCCACAACATTAAATAGAAATAGAAAAAGTCATAAAAATCATATGGAACCAGGGAGGACCCCTGATAACTAAATTAATCCTGAGCAAAAAGAATAATACTGGAGAGATAACCATTCTAGATTTCAAGATTTATTATAGAGCTATAATAAAAGCAATATGGTACTTGCATAAAAATAGGCATGAAGATCAGTAAAACAACAACAACAACAACAAACCAAAACATGAGTATCCAAAACTACAACCATCTGATGTCTGACAAAGATGCTCAAGAATCTTCAACACAAGGTGGTGGAAAAACCTGGTGTGCATTTGCAGAAGCATGGAATTGGACCTTCGTTTATTACCCCGAACACACATAAAAAAGACTCCAAGTGGATCAAAGACCTCAATTAGGAACCCAAAACAGTAAAACTGCTAGAAGAAAACACAGGCAGGATGTAAGTGCAGGAAAGGACCTTCTGAACAAATAACTGAGAAGTGGGATTTCACATAACTAAAAAGCTTCTGTCCAGCTAAGGAAACAATGTATGCATGCAGAAGACCAGGGCTTCTTAAACTCTTTCAACCTGTGACCCTGCAATCTGGAAATTGTTATGTAACCTCAGGTTAATAGGTATATAGACCAAATATTTTCTGAAAATGAATCACAAATAAATGTATTTTAAATTAATTCTCTAGTGTATATAATTTTGCCACTTATTAAATTTGAAATCAAATTTGGATGTGATGATGATTTCCACAGAAAGGACTAAGTCTTGGCCCAGCGCTTGATACTGTAGAGTGAGCATCTTCAATGTTTTCAGACTTGATTGATGTTTTGATTATAATTGCCAGGGCTCAGAATTCTTCTTCATATTAATACATAATATAAAATTTTCAGGGTGATTTTGGAAATTGTTGGAAATTCCACCCCAATCACAAGACATATTTTATTCAATGATCTTTTTCAGTGAAATTCAAGTCAGCAACTGAAATGACGATTTTTAAATCAAGCATTCTAACAGAATATAATACGAAGACACACTGATTTGATGCTCACATGCTGAGAAACAAAGGCATGAAAATGTCAAATAGATCTTTTTCTGTAATTGAGTAAATTAAGTCTATAGTAAAGACACTGTGATCCATAGGACACAGTTGTCCAGAATCCAAGCCAAGTTCCATTTCAAGAAGGGTTTGCCGCCATTGCATGGCATAGTGACATGCAATGTGGGGTTCAGATGCCGGATGTTTGGAATCAAGGCATGGCATGGTGGCATGATGGCATGCACCACACAGTTTGTTGTGGTGATTATTATTTATGATTTATTAAAGTTTGCCTGAAGTCAGTCACAAGCCATAGAAGCCAGGCACACACCTTTAATCCTAGCAGCCAGAAGATAGGAGGTACATACCTTTAATCCTAAGACTCAAGATTAAGAGGTAGACCGATCTCTCTGAGTTCAAGGACACTCAGGGATACATGAGATTGAAAAGAGTAACAGATTGCATACCTTGAATCCCAGCAATAGAGGGGTATAAAAGATAGAAGCAGGTTCTTCAATATTCATTAGGAGACATTCATTCTCCAGCCACATTGAGATTCTCCAGCCGTGCTGAGGAGAGGCAGCAGGATCAGCCCATTCAGCCTGAGGTAGTGGTAAGAGCTAGTGGCCAGCTACTTTGCTTTTTCTGTTCTTTAGCTTGAAGCTTGTACCCCAATATCAATCTCTGGGCTTTTATTTATCATGCTACAGCTCGAAGGTTGATGTCACACAGGTGAGTACTGCCAGCAACATCCCAGGTTCATTGTGCATTTGAGATTTAGCTTTTGGTTGTTGTGACAAAAGGTAAATAAATAAACACAAAATCCTTTTATTCAGTGGCAGTGATGGCTGGCAACCATCCTTTTCTGTACACACTCTCCTCCTGCTACCTCCATCATTAGCCTTCGCTGCCCAGGCCACTCACTGTTTCTTTGAATACACTTGGATTATGGGTTCAATCAAACTGACAACTTCTTATACTGGAGCTAGAGGTGGCTATATCTGTTCAGCCCCAGCTATTTCATCATCATTGCATATTGAGTTACTCTCTTTTCTGTGATCTCAGAGCCAAGGGACTCTGGGAAAATGCCATAAGAAGAGAAACTTTGGGGAATGACACAAAGCAACTGGGACACAGAAAAGACAGCCCAGCATTTGAACCTTTGTAGTTGATGGTTCTTCCTTCAGTGGGCTCCACTGCAGAACTAGCAAGGAACGTGATGAAGTTTCTGACTTCACTTTGAAACTTTCCTTACAGTCAGAGCCTCCCATCCTAACTAGAGGTGACACCTTAAAACCATGTCCCTCACCAGACATTTGTTTGCTCCTGTCAGTGCTTGTCATCTAGGAGGATCCCACCTCCAAATAGAGTAAGAGCCATAAGAGAAGATATTCTAAAGAGAGACATGTACACCTCTCTTCAGATCTCAGATGGAACCCAATTGGAATTGGAATTTTCACAGGAGTCTTGTCCTGGGGGAGAAAAAAGCTAGGACCCTTGTATCAGCCAGAAGGGCAGTTTATCTCCTGGAGACAGAATGCATATGGTGCTGACAATTTGTGACAGGCCAGGCCTTAAGAGCCAGGCAATAAAGAGATGGTGATAGAAGAGAATACCCCTTAACCAGGACTGCTTAGCTATACACACCTCTTAATATAAATCCTCATATTTCTACCAAGCCAAAGACAGGAAATCACAGATATTTTTATTTTTCATATTCTTTCTCAAACCATTAATCTGCTGAAGACAGGTATCAAGTGTAGCTTGTTAAGGGTCTCATAGTCCAGGATTTGACTCTAAAATCTCTGGCAGGAGACTCATTTCCAAGTGATGTCCCAGGAGCCTTGGGAACTGGACGCCTGTGGCCAGTTGTCAGTTTTCAGAGCAGCAGTCTCAAGCTCCATCAACAGATACCCACTCTTTCTCCAGGGCAGTATTTTTATGTGTCAGGAGACAGGACCCTGTTTTTGGCTCTGGCACCTACTGCTTATAGCTGCAAACCAAGCATGCACAGCTCATTTTCAGACCCCAACTGAGTCACTCGTCCGACTATCCCATTCATTAGGTGCCACTGAGGGAAACACACACTTCATTTGCTTTGTGGTTGCTGCCTTATTTCCTCTCCTTTGGTCTGGGGAGAACCAATAAACCCTCTATCTTAAATTTTCTGAGGGTTGCTTTCTATCGAACTGATTCTTGAATGCTTTTAAATGGGAAAGCGAACAGAAAACAGCCTGCCGTCTGGGTGATTTTCAAGTCCTCTGAAATGACTGTTTTTCTGCTCCATGGGCCTGGTGACTGACAGCACCTTCCCCAGATAGTCCACCAGTTTGCCTTGGCAGAGATGATGCTGTTCAAAATTACTTGAGTGGTCTTATTTTCACTTTAATGTCAGTTGCTACTGAATGAAAACTAGAATTAATTTTTCATGGGCTAATAGTTTTGCACGGCTATAATATACCTGCTGAGTTTATGGACTTTGCAAATCTCTTCTCCCTTCCCTCCCTCCCTCCTTCTCCTTCTCCTATCTCTATTTCCTTTTTCCTCCTCTATCTCCCCTGACCCCAGTCACTTTTGGATTTTTCTTTTTTGGTTGTAGTGCTTTATCTGGCTTACTTTGATAAGAGCAGATTACTCCATGTGGAATGTGAGGGAGGTACATTAGAGCCTGAAGTTTGTGCTCTGCCTCCTTCTGTCCCCTCCCATGCCTGGGCTGAGAAAGCATGGGTCTAAGGGTACCACAGCCTGTTTTCTCTCCCTGGAGACAAAGGTTTGTCCCCGGGGTATTACTGACATTGGTTGTGTGCAGCTCTTTGTGCAGTCTGCATATTTATCAGCATCCCTGTCTCCCACACTTCATTTGCTAGTCATACTGCCTCCAGGGCCGAGAACCAAAAGTGTTCCTGTGTATTACCAAGTGCTCTCTGTGATGGCAATGGGCATTGTCTCCAGTGGGAGATATCCTTCACATGTACTCCTTGAATAAAAGTGCCCAGGGTGAGAGTGAGATGGATGGAGGAAGAGGAGAGGGGAAAACCAGGCAGGTGGATTATGGAATGCTTAGGCTCTGCTGGGACCCCAGAATTGTGAACTCACTGCTTGCTAACCTTCACTGAATGCTAGAATCACTTAGGGAGCATAAGATTTTTCTGAAATATGTTTATGTATTTTTGGTTGGCACTTTGGTTGGCACACACACGGTATTCAGAAATGTCCTCGTAATAACAAGCCTAGCTCCTTAACTCTCCCTATGCACATCATTCACTGTTCACCACTGGCTGCCCACACCTGGTATTTGTGCAATTAATTTCCCAGTCAACTCTACTGTACTCATGTGTTGTTGATGTCATTTCGAATCTCATGAAGAACAACAAAAATGAATACAAAAAGGCATGCATAAAATGATTATTAAATGACTATTTGAATTATAGTTTAAGAGAAAACCCACACAAATTCATGCCCATCCTCACACATCTATCATTGAGGGCAGGAACCCGGGAGGCAGGAATTGAAGCAGAAACTGTGAAGGAACCTTGTTTACAGATTTGTTTCCTCTTCTTGTTCAGGTACCTTTAGTACACAGCCCAGGTCCACCCACCTAGTAATGACACCACCCACAGTGGACTGAGTCCTCCTACATGTGTGCCCATCAAGAAAATGCCCCACAGATATGCCCACAAGTTAACTCAAGGGAGGTCATTCCTCAGCTGAAGTTCCCTCTTCCTCTGTGACTCTTGGTGTCAAGCTGACAAAAGCTAACCAGCAAAATGAGGTAGGAAAGTGTCCAACTGCTGCTGAGAGAATGCATGGGGTGGCATTCAGGCACAATGGAGCTGGTATAGTCTGAGAAGGGTAGGGCAGTTCCTGAATGGAGCAGCCAGCGAGCTGGATGGGGCTGAATGCTGGAGGACAAGAACATGGAGCCTGATGCTGTTTATAAAACTTGCACAGTAGGAAGACACTGGCTGTTTTGGGACTGGAGTCATAGAAAGTCACTCTCCCCAAAGTCCCTCTTCTGAACTTGCATGTGGGACCGTGCCTTTAATACAGGAGCAGGAGTGGGGGCTTCATATCCAAACCATAGCGGTGTTCAGCATCTCATTGGCTCCTCTTTCGTATCCATGAGACACATTCTGGTTAGAGTGGGGTAGTCACATTTCTTGTTGGCTAGGAGTCTGGTCCCCTTCAGAAATGGGAAAACAACATGTGGCTTCAAAATGCCAAACCCTGAGAGCCGCCATCATGCTGAGAGCTTTAGAGGGCTGACACTAGAGGGAATCTCAAGTTACTAATGCCTAAAAATAACCCATTTCCTGTGGATGCTTTGGTGCCATTCCACAGTGGGATTAGTGGCTTTTTTGGAATCTTATCTCCTCTTACTATATTAAAAAAATTACTAACAACTTACTTAGCATACAGCAGACATTACATTCAGATTTTGGATATGCTGTTTTATCCTTAAAAAAGCAAACAAACATTGTAATTGTTTTCATAGTGTTCCAGTACATCATCTCACTTTTGAGAGAATGGAAGCTCAGAGAACTCAGATAACCTTTTTGATGTCACATAGCCAGAAGGAAGCTGAGCTCTCATTCCGGTTGTC